>NW_026652299.1:27828409-28379344 GCF_009828535.3 Hylobates moloch
CCCGGCCTAGTGTCTGCCTTTTTTACTTAGTACATGACTCAGAAGTTCCACTCCTAGGCATATACACAAAAAAATTGAAAACAGATTTTCTAACAAAACTTGTACCCAAATTTTTATAGCAGGACACAATAGCCAAAAAGTGAAAACAACCCAAATTTCCATCAACTGATAAATCGACAAACAAAAATGTGGCATATCCATACAATGAAATGTCATTTCACCATAAGATGAAATAAAGTATAGATGCATGTTACAACTTGGATGAATCTTAAAAAACGCCATATATTTCTTATTGTGTTATTAGAAATGACTTGCATATTAATAGAATTTTTTTATCTCTATCTGGAAGACTTTGGCTTTTGTGTTCCAGAAGCCTAAAGCATTAGAGGAAAAGATTAAGGAAGGGGAATAATGGGCTCCACATCCTTCCATCCTCTCTCCAGACTAGAAACCATTTCCCCAGGAGTTGGGAATTGATGAGGCTGAGAAGAGTGGCTGAGAGAGAAGAGTTTATGCATTCTGGAGAAAGGGGATCTGTGCCTCACCTCCTCACCAGACTCCTGAGCGGAGAGCAAGACCCCGGGGGGAAATGCAGGACTCAAGAGCAGGGAAAATGTATGCCTCTTTCCCACACAGAGCAGAGGAAAGTGACCGACCTCCGCTAGGGTGTGCTGCCTGGTGCCGCTCAGCAATGGCCAACCTGACCTCAACGTGCTGACCATGCCCTTAGGAGTGACAGGCAAGCATCAGAAGAGCCAGATGAAAATGCACAAATGGGCAGAGGGTCCCCTAGCAGCAGCATCCTGTGTGTATTGATGACTGTGAATCTTTGAGACATGGAAGTAATCATTTCCTCTGTGGACAGTTGAATTTAATTCTAGGTTTCTCCCCCTGCTTCTCCATCTCCTATACACAAGACGATACAAACACTCACATCCTGGGTACTACACAAACCTTGGAACTTCGACATGAAGAGAAATGTCTGAGAGAAACCAGAGTCCACTGAGGTGAGTTTCCCACCACTTCACTGCCTGGGGTTTTAATTGTTAGAGAAACGTAACGACAATGGTAATTTTAAAAAGTATCTATTATCTATCAACTGATAAATGGACAAAATGTGGCATATCCACATTTAATGATAATTTTTTTAAGGATTTATTTTTTAAGAGCAATTTTAGGTTCACAGCAAAATTCAGCAGAAGCTTCAGAGATTTTTCACATAACCCTCCCCCTACACATTCTGAGCCTCTTCCCACACTGACCTCCCTGACCAGAACGTATATGTACTGAAACATCACATATCTATTTACCACATGGGTTTGTACAGGTATTATTTATTAATTAAAAATTAATTTAAAAAACAAAACAAAAAACAAAAAAGAAATTGCTGAACCTACATTGACACATCATTGTCATCAAAAAGTCCATAGTTTATATTAGGGGTCACTCTTGGTGCTATACATTGTGTGGGCTTAAGCAAATGTGTAACGACATGGATCCACCATTTTAGTCATACAGGGTCGTTTCACTGCCCTAAAAATCCTCAGCGCTCCACTGATTCATCCCTCCCTCCACCCGACCCCCCAGCAACCACTGCTCTTTTCACTGTCTCCTTAGTTTTGCCTTTTCCAGAGTGTCATACAGCTGGAATTATAGAGTATGTAGCCTTTTCAGACTGGCTTCTTTCACTTAGTAATATACACTTTAATTTCTTTCATGTCTATTCATGGATTGATAGATCACTCTTTTTAGCACTGCATAATATTCCACTGTCTGCATATACCACAGTTTATTTGTTCACCTACCGAGGGATGTCTTGCTTGCTTCTCAGTTTTGGCAATTATTAATAAAGCTGTTATAAACATCTGCATGCAAGTTTTTGTGTAGACATGTTTTCAACTCTTTTGGGTAAATTCCAAGGAGCACAATGGCTGGATCCTATAAGAGTATGTTTAACTTTGTAAGAAACTGCCAAAGTGTTTCACAAAGTGGTTGTACTATTTTGCATTCCCACCAGCAATGAAAGCAATGAATGAGCGTTCCTGTTGTTCCACATCCCAGCAAGGACTTGGTGCTCTCAGTATTCTAGATTTTAGCCATTCTAATAAGTATGTAGTGGTATCTCATTGCTGTTTTAATTTGCATTTCTAAGATGACATATGATGTGGAGCATCTTTCCATATGCTTACTTGCCATCTGTATAGACTAATTTTTCACCACTTTGTTGAGTGGGGCCTTACCTATCAGAGACAAATAAGGAGAATAATTTCTTTTAGTAGCTGGGTTTGCATCCTTAGACTCTTTCTACATGTGCCAACAGGAACAGAGTTCTTTCTTTAATTTTAATTTTAATTTTTATTGTTGTTTTCTCTTGCTTTCAAAGAGGAAATTGGAACAGACAAGCTTTATTCCACTGTCTTTAACTGCAAGCTCCACGTTAACTATTTTAAATACATCAGATTAAAAATAAAACATTGATATCAAAGGTTTTTGGTAAAAATAAAGAAAAAGTAACATTGCTAAGGTCAAGTTCTTGGGTTGTCTAAAGGGTCTTATTTGATTTTCTAAACTTTGACAGTAGGAGAATTTATTTGGGAAGAAACAATTAGTTGCATAGACAAAGGCTCATCATGTATCATTTGCAAATGGAAAAGAAAGAAGCTGACACCTAGAAAGATGTCCTATTTCACTATCCTAAGTCTAGTTGACCAGGGTGGCCATGGTTGGGAGATTATATCAGGCTAAGCTGCTATTTGAAAGAGGAGTATAAAACTTTCCAAAATGTTTCAATTAAAACTCAGCAGACAAACTCAGAGGACAGACATGGAGGAATTAGAAGAGCATGATTCGATCAGCCTCAAGGAGAATGAATACTTTGGCTTCAAAGAAGCCAACTCAAAAAGAGCTATGTGATTTCCGAGAACAAGGTGCCCATCCATGGCCTGTGCTGGGCAAGCCTGTGTGATTTAGAAGGGCAGAGTTTGAGTGGGGGGTGGAGTGTTAATTCATGACGCCTTTATCAAGTCTGAACAAAATGAAACAAGCAAAGAAAATCAGTCAACTGGGGCAAATCAGCAGCTTTTCAAGTGGCCTGCAATCTGTTTTGGAGATTGGCTTTGTCGTTAGGATGTTACACAATGGGGTGACATAACCATTTTTCTCCTCTCCAGCTGTTTGTTATTGTTTATACGCCGTCTTTGTGTTAGATACAAAATTACCTGACAAGGTAAAATGAAATGATGTTATCTTCCTAATAAACATGTAATGGTCATGCTGGTTTCAGCAACATTGATTGAGAAGCCCATCTCTGGGATCCAGAGAAGTCATTAGAAGTACCATTGATACTTCTTTTCTTGATGCCACTGGGTGGAGATTATGGTGAGATGATGTCACTGTGAGCAGAGTGTGTGTCTTCTTTCTTTCAATGGTTTTCAATGTACACATTTCCTGAGGGAAGACAGTGTCCTCTACCTTTTTTAAAGTACATTCTGAGATGTGCTAGGGAAGGGTTTCCACTCAGTAGTCATTGTCCCAACAAAGAGGAGCAGCAGTAAGTTCAGTGATATTTTGCCTCATCTGATATGCGCAATTGGTGCCCCGATGATATTCCAATGGGTCCAAGTCAAGCGGCCAGTCAATAACATTTATGCAGCCTCTGATGACACAGAGAGGCACCAGAGGCTCACATGGAGGAAGACTGATGCAGTGGAATGGGTGAGTGCTTGAAGCTAGGCAGGCCTGTGTTCAAATCCCAGCCCCAGCACTTATTACCTCTAAGGCCTGGAATGAGTTATTAAATCACCCTGATTTCTAGATTTCTCCACAGAATAGAAACAAAAATTCTATCCTAAATTCTTCAATTAAATCAATATCAGTATTGAGCACCTACTATGTACTAGAGTCAATTAGGAGAGACACTTTTTGTTATTCCTTCGGCAAATATGTTGTGAACTTACTATGTGCCACGCACTAAACTGAGTGAAAAAAAAAAAGACTGCAGGGAAATGTGATAAATATAGTTATAGGTATTTTACTTATTTTTGAGGTTTTAAGATTTTAAGATTGAGTGAGGGCATATAAAATAGTCTCCTATCCTGGAGGGATCCACAAAGGCTTGCACAGGGGAGCTGCTGGTGCTCAGCTTTGAATGAGGCGAAGGAATATTCCAAGCAGGGAACTGACAAGGCTCCCCCAGTGAGTCTGTAATGGAGACACCTACCTCCCCAGGGAGGGGCTTCTGGACTCCTAATCCAGTGCTCTTTTTCATTGCCACGTTCTGCATCTTGGTTTGAGTTTTAAATGATTAAATGCCAAATGTGATAGTAAAGGTATTAAGGAAAGAAAGTGTACAAGCACGAATGAATCACATGTGAAGAATTGTTTAAAACAAAGTCTTCCATCAACCTCCCATAGCCAGGATTGACATTCTGATGCTCTCTTAAAATGATAATTCCCAGCTTAAAAAAATTATGTCAAATCGTAATTGTGAGGGGTGGGGGAGGAGGTAAGGAGAATGCATTATGTGGGAAGGGTTATTTAAAGTCATCAAGATAATAAAACCTTCATTCTTATAACAAGGGTGAGATAATGAGATGTTAATCCTTCCAAGATTTAATAGATTTATTATTCTAATGAACTATACCTGACAGCTTTGAACTGTATATAAAAAATTATTAATCTTTTGACAGATGTTGAGGGTTTTCTTTCTCTCAGTCTAGGTGTATGATCAGAGAGTTATGGCTGAAATTGCTCACTCACTGCAATTTCCCTCATGGTGTAGTGGAATATTGAGGATCTCTGTGGTCCTGACTTTATTGAATGAAAACTGTGGGAATAAAACCTTGCAAAGAAGAAATTAGAGAAGTACTGATAGAGGAGATTAACTGGTGTATGTGTCCAATGATAAACAAAATTAAACACAAATGATGGAGGCTTTTATCAACCTGTTCAGTAGGACTCAGTCCTGTAAATTTAACAGCCTTGTTAATTCAACAAAGATGTTCTGAACACCTATTTTGTGCCAGGCACAGCGTTAATGTCAGGGATAAAAAGTTAACTGGGATGTTTTTGTCCTTGAAGATCTCAGCATGTAGTGGTCAGCCACTGCTGCCAGGCATTGAGGGAAAGTGAGTACCTGAGATGAACAAAGGATACAGAAAAGGCTGGGGCTAATGGGTTGAAAGCTTTGGTGTGACTGAAGAATTTCTGGAGCTAGGATGCTAGAGACAGTGAGCAAGAGAGAAGGTGGTGGTTACAGGGTGAGATGCTTGCATGGGAACATTGAGTGAGGTGCAGTTATTGGTAATGAGTATGTTTACAGCAGTGGTTTCAGAACTGTTTTGATCATGACTCAACACAAGAGAGATACATTATATATCATGACTGAGTACATATACATATGTACATATATGTGTATATATATATACACGTATATATATGTACTCAGTCATGATATAAAATGTATCTCTCTTGTGTTGAGTCATGTACATATATATGTGTATATACATATACACATATATATACACACACACACACACATATATATATATAAAATTGAGGCAAAGTTTCACGAAATAATTCCTATCTTTATTACAGGCAATGCTCCCTGATATTTCCTCTTATATTTTATTTCATTTAATGTAATACAAAACTTGATTTCATAGCCCAATAATCGATTACTATTCTGGCTTAAAAATCATTGGAGATGAAGGGCTGACATGGGGTAGAAAACAAACTCACTGCCAGTGAAAAGATAAAGATAATGAGAGACCAGATATTGGATAGATGGATCAAAGGTTTTGTAACCACCAAGAATCGTGATAGGACTGATAGTGAAGAGAAAAACAGCAGTCCAGGGAATAGAATCCACACTGAATGAGGGGAAGTGACCAGGAGGGGGGCAGGTGCTTGGTACAAGGACAGGGGATGGGCTACCATCTGATAGAACATGCTTTAGAGGGGCTGGGGGTCATAGAGAGAAGGGAAGAACATGGTGTGGAAGCAACTGTGAAGTGTAAGAGGAAACCTGTCCCATGGGACATGACGGTGAAAGAAACAACTCCCACTTGAGAGAGGGTTACAGGGATATAGGGTCATCAGGGAGACAGAACTTCCATTTAGGATAAGGTGGAGGGAATGGTCAGTGAGAGTGAGAAGATAGGGAAGGCTTTGCCCTCCAGAACTTATGGTCTGTTATCAAGTTTGGGGGATTAGGGAATGGTGGGAGTTTGGGTCAGCTTGGGGGAACTTGTCAAGCATTGAGGTCATGAGTCCTTGGATGCATCTTAGGCTCCTTATGGTGACTGAGGTAAGAGAAGAGCAATGCTTCATGGGCTTTGACATGGTGCTCTCTGGGGAGAAGATTGGTCATTCTTTCTGAGATGAGCCTCTTGAAGAGTGTGTAGTATTGAGTCAGGGAGTGCTTTGGGTGTGTGGGGGGTGCATATCTGATGTTTTCAGCAAGTGGAAGCAGGGGATAAGATACCATTTCTATCTTCTACATAAAGACTTGGAAATTTGGTAAAATAGTAGACCACAAAGCCATACTGCAGTGTGTAGGTACCAATAATTATGGGAGAAAAGGGAAAAATCTTCTATTTCTAAATTATCAGAGGAATTGGGGAAAGCTGACAGAGAGTCAACTCTAATGAGTCTCAAAAAATGAAGTCTTTGCTTGGTTATACATGGAGAGAAAACTGTCCAGAGAGTGAGAAGGCCTGTCAGAAAGAACAGAGATATAGACTATATCAGCAAATGGAGAGGCTGAGGGACCTCCAGGGCTATAAGGAGGCATGGTTTTGACTAGCATGCCCTTCAAAAGTCATTGTTTCCTTTCTTCTCCTGGAGATGGTCCAATGATCTATCAACCTGCTGGTCACTTGCTCAGGTGGACAGATATGGCTTATGGTAGTTGGCTTCACTGGGAAAGGTCTTTAGCTTTCTGTGGAGGGAGCCATAGCTACTTGTCCACAGCCATTTCTCTAACAAGGGTCTCTGCAGAGTGACAGGCTGAGAAGGCAAGTCATAAGTCTGAATTCCTGGATTCGGAAGAGGATTATCTATGGTGATTGCACTGTCTTTGGGAGTTTTCTCTGGGCCTTTCACTCATTTGTCATTCAGTCTTTCACCAAGCACGCGTTGAGTACTAACTAGCAAGGAGGAAAAGCATGTGGTTAGAAAGTCCCCTTGGAGGAAGTAAGACCTGACCTGGGAGTTGCAATTCATTAGTGCATCTAATTTAAAATTAAAGAAGTGGTTCTGGCCGGGCCCTGTGGCTCACACCTGTAATCCCAGCACTTTGGGAGGCCAAGGCGGGCGGATCACGAGGTCAGGAGATCAAGACCATCCTGGCTAACATGGTGAAACCCTGTCTCTACTAAGAATTCAAAAAATTAACTGGGTGCGGTGGTGGGTGCCTGTAGTCCCAGCTACTCAGGAGGCTGAGGCAGGAGAATGGCGTGAACCCAGGAGGCAGAGTTTGCAGTGAGCCGAGATCGCGCCACTGCACTCCAGCCTGGGCAATAGAGTGAGACTCTGTCTCAAAAAAAAAAAAAAAAGGGAGTGGTTCTATTCCAGTATTTTTTTAAAGTATAAAGTATACTAGAATAGGAAGTATAATGCAGAAAGAGAAAATGTCACTTCCTAAAGACTTTGCATGACAAAAAGCTCGTTTACACATTCTCCATGGAACATGATGACTCTAGGTGTCAGAAGCAGAGGCAGGGGTGGTCAGCTACAGCCCCATGGCGGGGAAACTCCAACGCCAACCCCTTTAGGCACTTAGGGTGTCATAGTTTCTGTCTGTGCCTCAGCACTTTCATCTGTAAAGCAGAGGGGTTCTCATCTAGAAAGATGACTGCAAAGCTTAATGGTAGACAAAAATGCTAATGTTTATTATTTCACAACGTATTTTATCTGAAGTCTTCCGTCTCCTGGGGTCAGAGAGTTAAACTGATTATCCTTATTGCTAATATAACAAAATCTTTGAAACCAGATATTTCATTTCTCTATTCATTGCTGATCATTGAGTGATAATTATGTGGTCAAATAATAAATTATATTATCAGCTACATAAATAATGAATCACATAATCAGTTATCTGAAAACTATACTAAAGTAGAGGAAACTGACTTAATCTCCTCAACTAAGGAAGTGGAGATATTCCTTGGAGCTAAGTTAATTTTTTTCCCTGATACACTTAAACCTGGCTAAAAGATAACTATGGAAGTAGGAAATGATGTGTCTTGGAGGATTTTTTGTTTGTTTGTTTTTGTTTTTGTTTTTGAGACGGAGTCTCACTCTGTCGCCCAGGCTGGAGTACAGGGGCGCGATCTCGGCTCACTGCAAGCTCCGTCTCCCGGGTTCAAGCCATTCTCCTGCCTCAGCCTCCCGAGTAGCTGGGACTACAGGCGCCCGCCACCACACCCGGCTAATGTTTTGTATTTTTAGTAGAGACGGGGTTTCACCATGTTAGCCAGGATGGTCTCGATCTCCAGACCTCGTGATCCGCCCGCCTCGGCCTCCCAAAGTGCTGGGATTACAGGCATGAGCCACCGCGCCCGGCAGTGTCTTGGAGGATTTTAAAGATTTGTGTTAAGTTGCAGTCCTGTACAGAGGCAGGAAACTAGATATTAGAATATGTTTGGCTTCTCCTAGACCCATCTTTCTCTTTTTTCCTGACAGCACATTTATCCCAATGTCTTTCATGTTAAGCTTTTCATACGACCGGCTTCATTTGCAATTTGCTAGAAGGAGGTAGAATGCAACTTCTGATTTTTGAAAGGAAATATTTTAGTGTAACAGAATAATCGAATGCAAGGTACTACTGATATAGTTTCTAATAACTTCCTGGAGATTAGAGAGAGAAAGCCATGAATAGAAAATATGGTTATCTCTGAGTCTTTAATGTGTAAGTTTAAAATGAAAGGTTTTAACAAAAAACAGGGCTTGATATGGGCTTAGAAGTTGGGGACGGCAGAAGGGAAAAATAATAGCCTTAGCTACACTGTTATCTATTGCTGCCTATCATTGAGAATCAGCTAATGGGTTGCAATACTTCTTTATTTTAATAGGTTAGGGCACATCTACATATCTGTGATTAGAATCAAGTTTTTAATATAAAGCTACAAATAACTGTAGTTGTTCTAGACATTGGAAGATGATATAAAAGTAATACAAAATAGTGCAGAAAATAGGAAGCCTTCATTGTATGGTTGTTATGAATATAAATGAAAATATGTGTAAAATCACTAGTCCAGTATCTGGCACATAGTAGGTACATAATAAATGGTAGTTACATATTATTATTATTCTGAGTATTTATTAGAGAGTAGGGTCTGTGACCACCCCCTCCCCCCAAAAAAAAGAAAGAAAATCTTCTTACAGATTCCCTCTTCTCTGTTCATTTTTCTTTTAATTTTATATGTTAAACTTTAGAAAAGTGGCAAGAAAAAAAGTATTACAAAGAATGCCCATACGCTGTTTGCCTGGACTGACCTATTGTATTTGCGTTCTCTCTCTCTTTTTTCCTGAACCAATACATAATATATTCCATACACTATGGCCCTTTAACTCTAAACAACTTATTAAGTATGTCCTAAGAATATGGGCATTCCTGCACATAAACATAATGTCGTTCTCAACTCCAGTAAATTTAGCATAATTGTGATGCTTTTATCTACTCTCCACATTCTGATTTTATCAGTTGATTCAATAATTTTTATGCTATTTTTCACTGATAAATTACTGTATTTAGTTGTATGTCTAGCATATTTCCATAGGCTTTTTGTCTCTTATGACATAGACATTTCTGAAGAATACCAATTCTAAAAGTCAAACATTTTATAAATGGTGTACTTCCTCTCACACCCCTTCTACCCCACCTCTCCCCACCTTCTCTAGATAACTAACATCATTGTTTTCTAGTTTGTACTTCTTGTGCTCCTGTTGGTGAAGATGAGAATATACAGCCATGTTTTCTTATTTTGCCTTTTCTCTTTTTGCAAGACAGCATGTACATATGCTGTTTTTCACATTGCCTTTAAAAAGCTTTAAAATATCTTCTGGAATTCACTCCACATCAGTTCATAGAAATAGAAATCTTGCTTGTTCTTTTTCTTTTTCTTTTTGAGACAGAGTCTTGCTCTGTCGCCCAGGCTGGAGTGCAGTGGCACAATCTCGGCTCACTGCAAGCTCTGCCTCCCAGGTTCACGCCATTCTCCTGCCTCAGCCTCCCAAGTAGCTGGGACTACAGGTGCCCACCACTACGCCCAGCTAATTTTTCTGTATTTTTAGTAGAGACGGGGTTTCACTGTTGTTAGCCAGGATGGTCTCGATCTCCTGACCTCGTGATCCACCCGCCTCGGCCTCCCAAAGTGCTGAGATTACAGGCGTGAGCCACAGCGCCTGGCCCGCCTTGTTCTTTTTCACAGTTGCATAGTACTCCACCATGTGTATATAACACAGGTTATACCCTATGTCTCCCTATGACTCTTTGGTATCTTTTGTAAAGTCAAATAATACTTCAATAAACAACAAAGTGCACATGGTTGTTGGTATTATTTGAAATGTATATTTAGGCTAAGTGGGATTGTTGGAGTTAAGGACAAATGCATGTATATATTTGTTAAATATTGCCAAATTCTATATGGGCTGCACAATTTGGTATTTCTAACCGTACTGGACTTTGAGCTGGAAAGATTTTACTGTGGTCCACAGTAACACGCAACATTAGCTGTTGCCTCTATGTCTGGTGTTTATTGCTATGGCAACTGTTCTTTCTGTCTCCTGTGTAGCCCCATCTTTTCCCTCAGTGATCAAACCTGCTGAAACTGCTCATTTTGAGGAAACTGGTGCTGGCTGCATTAAGAGCCTTCTTCACTGCTATTCTGCTTCTCATTGTGCAGTAGAATTTCCTTTTTTGAGGACGTGGGGGTTCACTCTGCAGATAAACCTCCCTTTTACGGCTGGGACCTAATGGTGAAATCAGAAGATGAAACAGAGCTAAGAGCAGCCATGCGTGGTGGCTCACACCTGTAATTCCAGCACTTTGAGAGGCTGAAGAGGGCAGATCACAAGGTCAGGAGTTCGAGACCTGTCTGGCCAACATGGTGAAACCCCATCTCTACTAAAAATACAAAATTTAGCCAGGCACGGTAGCATGCACCTGTAATCCCAGGTACTTGGGAGGCTGAGGCAGGAGAATCGCTTGAACCCGGGAAGTGGAGGTTGCAGTGAGCCGAGATCATGCCACTGCACTCCAGCCTGGGTGACAGAGAGAGACTCCATCTCAAAAAAAGAAAAAAAAAAAGAAACAGAGATAATAATTGAACACAGAGAATAAATGAAGAGAGAGAAATCAGAATGCATTGTCAGAAATGAGGATTTGGAAGTAAAAATCTGTGATGGCTGGAGTGAGAGAATTCAGGTAGACAAGGAAGAATTGTGGGTCCGGAGAAACAGGGAGTGAGCACCAGAAGAACCTGGAAGGTGCCGTGATGGACAGGAGGATGGCTCATGGGTAAATGACCAGAAAGACATGACAGTGACCAAGATGATCAAGCATCTTCTATGGGTCTGGTATTGGGGATGGTGTTTCAAGTCTATTAGTCTTTTTGGTTCATCTATGTCTGAATTAGTTGGGGGCACTTCTAGCTGCTAACTAAGTTTTGGTGAACTTTAGAGTCAGTAGGAGATAGCCAATACAGCTGGAGGAGTTGATTATTCTTTTTTAGACTTACATTTTCAGCTTAATTCAGCTCAATAAATAAATGCTGAATGTTTATTGCGAATCAGGATTATACTGCATGAAGTGGCTTAAAGGTAGATCCTCATCTGCCTTCTAGGGTCTCACGTGGGTGAGAGGCAGTGCCAGCACAGTTATGGGCAGTGCCAGCACAGTGTGGTGGGTGTGAGACTGCAGTGGTATCAGGTGTCCTGGGAATCTTGAGGAGCCCCAAGATTTCCAGAGGAGGTGTTGCCTGCCTCAGCTAAGTCTGGGTAAAGAATGAGAGAGAACCAGAAAAACAGCAGTGGGGTCTGAGGCAGAGAGAGCATCTTCTAATCTGCAAAGTTGGCCCGAGAGGATGAAACAACAAGTGTAAAGCTGCAGGCACTGGATACTAAGCGGGGGAGAAGGGAGTACGGGGAGGTCTTTGGGAGCCCCTCCTCACTTTTTGTGCACAGGTGCATACAGCTCTTTTTGCCCATTACTCAAAACTGTTCATTGTTTCTAGTGTTAACAATCAAGAATAATAGTAACAACAGTAACAACAATAATTAATTAGTCCTTTCTTGAGAAGGTAATTGGGCAAAAGAGACCTTGAAATTGTCGCTCCTGGGATAAGCCAGTGGCTGCATGGTGTCTGGCCAGGAGGTCCTGAGAGGGGGCTGCTTGATGTTCAGCTTAGCCAGAATTATTGCAGTTACCATCCTCTTTCAGAAACTGTCTCATGGAGAATAGAGGGTCCAAACAAGTGCATCTTCCATGGCAATGGTTTTGTGACATCTACAGTCAGTGGGACAGGATTTGTACTCTGCACTATTCCAGATGTATTAGAGTGATTGGGTGTGCTCAAAATATGTTAGTGCACCCCAGAAAATTTGCTAAAAGCTCATTTTGTAAGTGATTTGCCGACCAAGAGCTAAATTACTTAGTTTACATTTATTTTTATATTATTATTTAATATAGTTCTTAACAATCTTTGGGACAGAATTCAATCCTTCCCACAGTGAGAGTACTCTTTCCAGGTCTAAAAGAAAATAAAAAGTGACTGCCAACTGGTTGAAGCTATAGGATCTGAAATAGCAGATTGATTTTTATGTAGAGCACCAAACTTCGCTGTTTCCCTGTCAGAGATTCTGAGTTACTCATCAGCTGCCCCAATTTTCTTCGCAAATATAACATTTTCTTCTTAGATTAAGAAGATGTTTTAAATCCACTCCTTTCACGTTGTTTCTTCTCTCCCTCCTTTCCTTCCCTCCCCCTTTTTCTTCTTCCTTTCCATTATTTTCTGCAATATGTTTCTTTTGTATGACATGTAATTTTAAATCTTACTTGGCCATTGTTATATAACTTGTCGTTCTAGCGTGATGATGGATTAACCTGGTCTATTAACACTGTTAAAACTCGTGTGTCCCCTGGGATTCTTTTGTTATAATTGGTAGAGCCAGCTAGAATTTTCGTCTCCTAGCAGAAGAGGGATTTTGTCTGCCTGGTTTTTTCTCTTAATTAGCAAAATTTACTGATGTAACATTTTAGAAACTACTGCTAAACCATCTCTCTATTTGGTTATTATATATGATAGCTCTATTAATCATCGAAGCTCCATTTTGCCTTATTTTGTGTGAACCACCTTGCTAAGCAATCTCCGTGGCTCTTTCTCTGAGTTCCTACTTTTTCTGAAATTACTTGACATGCTTGAAGCTCCTTGGGTTATCCCTTCCTGCTCACAGATGAAAACAAGTGTCAATCTGTAGATTAGAAACAACTATATACTGAACAAAGGAAATACAATATTTGCATAAATTAACACTCATGAAACTCAATCGCAAATGTATCCTTTTAGGTTAGGATAATTGTGTGTTACAGATAACTTTTTATATGTTTCATATTTGTATTTCATATTTTATATTTCATGTTTGTAGGATTCACCTGAAACCTGGGGTTAGAGTGCATATGAGAATTTGTTGATTTTTGTAAGTTGATGTCAACTATAGATGCCTTGTCAAATTCAATTAATTTTAATAATGGATGGAATGATTATTCTGTATTTTCTAGATAGACGATCATATTGCATACCAATAATGACAAGAATATCACTTAATTCCTTATTGTATTGGCCAAGATCTCAGTGCAATGTGGAATCATACAACGGATAGTAGTTGCTATTAATTTGACAATACTATGTTTATATTAAGGTCAACTATAGGTTTTTGAGAGATAAATTTTTCAAGTTCAGGCAACTTTCATTTAAATCTAGATGGTTATCTTTTTATAAAACCTGAGAATGAGGGTTAAATTTTATCAGATGTTTATAATCTATCGACATGATTTTTATTCCGTTTTCTTCGAATATAATGTAATTTTATGTGGTATAGTGAATCACCCTGAGAAAGTTTTTTGATCTTGAAGTATGCTCACATTTCTGACATAAATCCTGCCACGAGATTGTTTTTTATAGTTGTTAATATTTCTCTTTGTTTTCTTTTACTCTGTTGTTTTCAGTTTTGCTAATAGTTTTCTGTTGGTCATTGGTTTTTTGTCCAGTTTAGTATCATACTTATGTCTGATGGGTAAAAGAAGTTGATTTTCCCACTTTTCCTATGCTCTGGAAGAAATCACAAAGTTGTCTCTTTAAGGGTTGTTAGAACTCCTCAGAAAAGTGATTTGCTCCTGTCTGTATCTTATAATTACAATTTTGGCAATTGGAATATTATGTTTTCTACTTTTTATTGAGTTAATTTTGACAGTTTAAATTTTCCTTAAATTTTGATTCCTTCAAGATTTTCAGAGATTGTTGAAAGGCTGCACATAATATTCTCCTGTCACTTTAACATTTTTCTTTTCATCTGTATGTAAAAATTACTTCCTTATAGTGTCTATTCAAATGTTAAATTTCTGTGATTAGCCATCCCATTTTTAATCCATTTCAATAATTTTTCCAAATTATCTTTTGTTTTATTAATCGACTCATTTCATATTTTATTTTTCATTAATTTCTGCTTTAATCTATTTTAAGACTTTCCTCTTCTGTTTATTGAGCACATTTTTCTAGCTTTTAAAAAACTAGCTATTTATTTTTCATTTGTTTTCTAATAAAGGCCTTTTATATATTTCCTGTCATTACTACTTTGGTTAGAGCCCTCAGTTTATATGTAAATTGTCAGTAATGTTTCCATCAAAATTATGCTTTTGATTTCCTCTTTAACCCTGTAATTAATTAAGAGCAAGTTTTCAACATCCAGGCATATGGATTTTCTTTACTTTCTACTTTGATTGCAGTAGTGCTCAATGAATGTGACCTCTTTGATTTTTGCTTTTTGGAATTTGGTGAGATTTCCTTTGTGGCCTAACCCATAATTTGTGTTGTCAATTTTCCATGTATATTTGAAGAGAAAGTGTTTTTCTGTTAGAGACAAATTTCTATATAGAGTTAGATACTAGATCAAGCTTTTAAATTTTATTATTCAAGCATTATCTACTTTTTCTTTTTTTTACTAACTGATCTCTGAAAAAGATGCATTTAAATCTACTTCCATGACTGTGGATGTCAATTTCTCCCATATTTCCCCCAAATTTTGCTTCATATATTTCCAATCTATGTGGCCTGGTACATACATCAATGTTATGCAATATTTTCATTGCAAGTTGGACTTTTAAAAAATCAAAATGAAATATCTTCCTTTTGTTTCTCCTGTTTTCCAAATTGAATTCTGTTAACATTTATTATTAGTATTACAGCTCTACTTTCTTATTTATTTTATTAACATTTGCATTGTATATATGTTTCTATATTTGTTTCAATTTTCTTTTGATGTTTTTATTACAGTTGTGTCTCTTTTAAACAGTAAATAGACTGGATTTTGTTATTCAATCTGAGTTTATTTTGGAAAAAGTTTATTTTTTTGTTCTGGTAAAATACATGTAACAAATTTGCCATTTAAACCATTTAAGTCAATTCCATGATATCAATTACATCCATAATGTGCAGCTATCATCACTATCTATTTGATCACTCTGAATAGAAACTGTAGCCATTAAGTAATAACTTCCTATTCTCCTCTCTCTCCAGCCCCTGGTAACCTCTAATCTACTTCTGCCTCTGTGAATTTCCAGCTATTTTCAATATTTAATGTAAGTAGGCTTATATTTGTCCTTTTGTGTCTGGCTCATTTCACTTAGCATAGTGTTTTTAAGGTTCATCCATGTTATAATATGTGTTCAGAGTTCACTCTTTTTTATGGTTGAGTAATAGTCCATTGTATGAATATACCACATTGTTTACTAATTCATCAGTTGGTAGATGTTTGGGTTATCTCCCACCTTTTGGCTCTTGTGGATTGTGCTGCAATGAATATTGGCATGCAGGTATTCATTTGAATCCCTGTTTTGAATTCTTTTGCAGTTTTCTTTTTAATTCTATCTAGGACTGCTGCTGGGTTATATGGTAATTCCACATTTAACTTTTTGAGGAACTGCAAAACCATTTTCCACAGTGGCTACATAATTTTTACATTCCCACCAGCAATATACAAGGGTCTTAATTTCTCCACGTCCTTGCCAACACTTGTTACAGTAGTTCCCCTATCCACAGGGGATACATTCCAAAACTCCCCATGGATGCCTGAAACTATGGATAGTATTGAACTGTATATGTACTGCTTTTTTCCTATAAATATAAACCTATGATAAAGGTTAATTTATAAATGAGGAGCAGTCATAGATTAACAACAATAACTAATAACAAAATAAAACAATTATAACAATATACTCAAATAAAAGTTGAGTGAAACTGGCCTTTTTCTTTCTCAAAATATCGAATTGTACAGGATTCACCTATTTTCAGACCATGGTTGAGCATAAGTAACACTATGAACACTGTGGAAAGTGAACCTGGGGATAAAGAGGGACTGCTGTATTTTTTGTATTTTTGTTTTTGTTTGGTTTTTAAATATAGCCACTCTAGTAGATATGAAGTGATATCTCACTGTGGTTTGGATTTGCATTTACCTAATGATGTGTGATATTGAGCATCTTTTATGTGCTTATTGGCCATTTGTGTATCTTTGCAGAAATGTCTTTTCAGGCTTTTTGCCCATTTTTAAATTGGGTTGTAAGCCAGGCATGGAGACAAATATCACATGTTCTCACTCATATGTGGGAGCTAGAAAAGTGGATCTCATGAAGGTAGAGGGTAGAATGGTGGTTACCAGAGGCTGGGAAGGGAAGCAGGAGAGGTGATGAAGAGAACTTCGCTAAGGCAGGGTTACCCACCCCCGGGCCACAGTCTAGTATCGGTCAGTAGCTAGGCCTCACAGCAAGATGTGAGTGGTGGGCAAGCAAGGGAAGAGTCATCTGCATTTACAGGCACTCCCCATCACTCACATTACTGCCTGAGCTCCAGATCATCGGCGGCATTAGATTCTCATAGGAGCACAATCCCTATTGTGAACTGTGCATGCAAAAGGATCTAGATTGCACTCTCCTTATAAGCATCTAATGCCTAACGATCTGTCATTGTCTCCCATCACACCCAGATGGGACTGTCTAGTTGCAGGAAAACAAGCTCAGAGCTCCCACTGATTCTATATTATGGTGAGTTGCATAATTATTTCATTATATGTTACAATGTGATAATAATAGAAATAAAGTGCACAATAAATGTAATGCACTTGAATCATCTTGAAACCATTCCCTCCCACCCCTGGTTCCATGGAAAAATTGTCTTCCATGAGACCAGCCCCTGGTGCCCAAAAGATTGGGAACTACTGGGTTAAGGGGTACAAAAATACATTTAGCTAGAAGGGATTCATTCCAGTATTTGATAGTACAGTAGGGAAATTATAATTAACAATGATTTATTATACATTTCAGAATAGAAGAGATTTGTGATGTTCTCAACACAAAGAAAAAATAAATGTTTGAGACGATAAACATACTGGTTATTCTGGTTTGATAATTACATATTATATACATCTGTCAAAATATCACAAGTACTCCCAAAATAAGTACAACTATATCAGTAAAAATTTTAAAAAATCAAATTGGGTTGTCTGTCTTTTTCTTGTCGAGTTGTAGATCTTTATATATTCTGCATGTTAAACCTTTGTCAGATACATAATTTGTAAATCTCTTCTCCCATTCTGTAGATTTCTTTTACTTTCTTGATATTGTCCATTGATGCACAAAAGTTTTTAATTTTTCATGAAGTCCAATTTAATCTAGTTATCTTTTTGTTGCTCATACTTTTGATGTCATATCTTTTCAATTTACATTCATGGTGATTTAAAATATATTGGTACAAATGTTGTCCTTTTATTTAGAAGTTTCTATTCAATACATTTTATTTCTTTTCTTGCCTTTTGTAGAATTACTTCTTAGATATGGCACCAAAACCAATGGAACAGAATTTAGAGTCCAGAAATAAACCCATATACCTACAGCCAAATGATTTCTGACTAGTGTGCAAAGTCCATGGACTGGAGAAAGGATTATCTGACAACTGGATTACAACATGCTAAGGAATAAAATTGGATGCTTCTTAAATTGGACACTTGCATCACACCATAAATAAAAATTAGCTCAAAAATGGGTAAACAACCTAAATATAAGAGCTAAAACCATAAGACTCTGAGAAGCAAACGTAAGGCCAATCTTCTTGAGAAATAGATCTGAAAACAGATTTGAAAGGGTATCTATTCTTTCAATGATTTCTCTTAAATTAACGGATATGTGAAGTATTTATATATATATTTATTTTAAATTAATTTCTAGCATTAATAAGAAGCTATATGCTTGCACAGAATAAGCAAGAAACATACCTTTTTTTTTGTTTGTTTGTTTGTTTTGTTTTTTGTTTTTTTTGTTTTTTTTAAGGCAGAGTCTCTCTCTGTCGCCCAGGCTGGAGTGCAGTGGCACTATCTTGGCTCCCCGCAAGCTCCGCCTCCCGGCTTCACACCATTCTCCTGACTCAGCCTCCCGAGTAGCTGGGACTACAGGCACCTGCCACCACGACTGGCTAATTTTTTTTTTTTTTTTGATTTTTAGTAGAGACGAGGTTTCACCGTGTTAGCCAGGATGGTCTCCATCTCCTGACCTCGTGATCTGCCTGCCTCGGCCTCCCAAAGTGCTGGGATTACAGGCGTGAGCCACCGCGCCTGGCCACATACCTTGTTTTATTTCTTTTTTCCCTCCACCTAGCTGCCCTTCTTGATATAATGTAGGATTTTACTTATATTATTATTGTTTTTATTTTTGTTCCTTCTTAGACTTTCACCAAGTTTTAATGCTTATTTATTTAACTTATCACAAAGTTTTAATGCTTAGTTTTTCTAGTAATCAGTTTCACATCCATTCACTCTTGAATGCACTTTGTTTTTGTTTTGTCAGAGTGTATCCTTTGATAGCTCTTCTAGGATAATCTGTGAAAAGTGAACTTATTGTCTTCTTTAATTCTAAATATGTTTTATTTTCCCCTCACTCTTGAATATTGGATAGCTTTAATTAAAAATTCTTGATAAAAATGTTTTCCTCAGATCCTCAAAGAAAGTATTTTATTGTCTTTCTGTATTTAATGCTGTCAACAGGGAGTCATATCAATTTAGTTATCTTTCCTTTGTAAATACTCTTTCGTCTCTCTAGAAGTTTTTGAGTGTTCTCCTTTTCTTTGGAGTTCGTCATAATATAGTTGCATGGGTCTTCATTTGGCATCATTTGGGCCCTATCACAAGTTTCATGTCTTTTTTAAATTCTAAGAAGTTTCTCCTATTATTGGTTTGTGTGTATTTTTCCCTTTTATTTTCTACTTTGGAAGCTATTACTAAAGAGTCATTAGAATATGTGTATCTCACCTTTCTCTCTCTCTCCCTCTTCTCCCTGCTTCTCTCTTAACTTTCTTTTCTTTTTTTGTTTTTTTTGAGATGGAGTCTCACTCTGTCGCCAGGTTGTAGTGCAGTGGTGTGATCTTGGCTCACTGCAACCTCTGCCTCCCGGGTTCAAGTGATTCTCCTGCCTCAGCTTCCCAAGTAGCTGGGATTACAGGTGCATGCCACCACACCCATCTAATTTTTGTATTTTTAGTAGAGATGGGGTTTCACCATGTTGGCCAGGTTGGTCTCGATCTCTTGACCTCATGATCTGCCTGCCTCAGCATCCCAAAGTGCTGGGATTACAGGCGTGAGCCACCGCGCCCAGCCTCTCTCTTAACTTTCTACTTTATCTTGTTGTGGTGTTCTTCTTGAAGGTCATCTCAACCTTCCATTTCATTTTTTACTCCTTTTAACAAATATATTTATTGTGAAGCTTTCTTAACATATTAAAGAATATACTGAATAATAAAATAAATATTTATAAACATAAAATTTGGCTTAAGGAATACAATAGTGCCAAAATATTTGAAGTCTTTGGCATTCTCTTCCACAATCAGCACACCCTTCTCTCTATCCAGAGGGAATCATAATTTTGCTTTCCTGGGGGAATTTTGCATAATTTTACATAATTTTGGGAAGTTTATCATTCCATGAATGTCTTTATATTTACTACACGTATGGCATCGTTTCCCATTTCTAAATATTATATAAACACATTCTAATGTATACATCCTTTGCAACTTTGCTTTTTTAAGAAAGTGAGCATTATGTTTATGATATTCATCCATGTTTACAGATTATACGTCTCATTCAATTCAGTCCTTCAAGCTGTTGTTTTGTGTTAAAATGGCTGAACAGACCTCAGTTTATTTATCCATTTTCCTCTTGGTATGCATTTCGGCTGTTTCCAGACACTTGTAATTAGAAGCAGCCTTGCCGTGAACATCCTTGTCCATGTCTTTCTCATTGAATTGTAGATTGCCTTATACATCTTAGAAACAAATACTTTGGGGGGTTATGTGCATTCCAAATATTGCCTTCCTATTTTCTTATAATTTTTTCACACTTCTCAAATGGTTTCTTTGGATAGAGAGACGTTTTAAGATTTGTATGTAATTGACTATATTAATTGCTTTCTTTAAGTTTGCCCTTGTCATGTCTTACTAAGAAATTATTTCGTCATGGTTTCTTGTGAGGTCATAAAATATTCCTCACTGTTTTCTACCAACTGTTTTCAAATTTCGATTTTTTTAAGTCTTTTATCTGGCTGTGATAGATTATTGCTTATAGACTAGTTAAGGGCTCCAATTTTATTTTCATTTCCATAAGGATAATTGAATATCCCAGAATATTTGAAGCATTATGTAAATATGAACAACGCAAGAAGATAAAAGTCTAGAGGGGCCTACCATTTGCATTCTGACCAGGAGTGATTTAGATTTGACTGGCTTCTACAGTTTGGGAACATCAGGCCTCTTAGAATTTAACTCTTTGTGGAGATGGAAGACCTGAGCTAGTGAGGGGTGGGAAGTTCTTCTATAGTCTTGGCTCAAGATGTGGGTGGCGAGGGATAAAAGATCACACATTGGGTACAGTGTACACTGCTTGGGTGGTGGGTGCACCAAAATCTCAGAAATAAAGAACTTATTCATGTAACCAAACACTGCCTGTTCCCCAAGAACCTATTGAAATGAAAAAGTAAATAGAAAATAAAAACAAATATAAAAATAAAATCCACCCTTTCACGAAAAAAAAAAAAAGAACGTTAAGGAAAAAAATAAAAATAATGTGATGGCTAGAAGAAGGCCTCCAGCCCAGGGTGTCATTGCTGGGCAGCAGAACAGAGCATCAGTCTCTTACACAAATGTACTAGAGGACCTTGGGCAGTGAAGTTTTTTGACAATTTGTCATTTGAAGAATTTTCTTCATTTGACTCAATAAACCGTACCTAGAACCTGCCTATTTATTTTAATTATTTAAGTTATAGCCGTTAGCTTTATATTGTCCAGGCTTTTTAGCTTGTGTGGTGTTATTTGAATGCTGTGTGCTTGCTGCTTTGTAACAGCTCTCTGATCAAGAGTAGAAGCAGCCCATCTCTCAGAGCCTGGAAAAGAACGATAAAGGTATCATTTGTTGTCATCACAATCGATCATCTCAGGCTTAGGAGGGGAGGCAGCGGCTGGGTTAAGCCCATGGAGCTGGAGCGTAGATTAATTTCTTTTTGTCTGCCTTATCAGCTGGAGGCTAAGAAATTATTATGGGTAAAAAATGACTTTTATCTGTGATCTTGGATAGACAAATGAAGGGATTTTGTCAAAAAGAAAAGAAAACTCATACAATTGATGTGTCAGTCTCTTATCACTCAGAACCTTTAAAAATAATAACTTATTAATTAACTTTGGAACTAGTAAGTGAAGGAATCCCCCCATGGTCATTAATCAAAAATTCTCCTTAAAATACATATAATTTATGTCATGGTTCCATGACTTTTCTCCAGCGATCTTCTGGAGATGCAGCGATCCACCTGGCAATGCATCTACCTTCCTTCAGCAAATAAGCTCCTCTTCACCCCTCAAAACCAGCTGAGGTGTCAACTGTTCCGAGAGCTGCATTCCGTGCTAAGCGTGCCTCTCAGTCAGCGCCTCCACTACAGTGCTAGGCTTGTTGTGGTAGAGTGATCTCTTCATGAGCCTTACTTTCTAGGGGACTGTGTGATCCTGGAGGGCTTGAATGGGTCCTCTTCATCGATGTGTCCTCTCTTCCTTGTTCTTTGTGCACAAACACCGCACACACACACGATCTATATTTCTCTCTGTATGTATATGCACATATCTATTAAACTGAGTTTAAATGAAAGGTTTATTTTTATTTTTTTATTTATTTTATTTTTTGAGATGGATTTTCATTCTTGTTGCCCAGGCTGTGTGCAATGGCACGATCTCGGCTCACTGCAACCTCTGCCTCCCAGGTTCAAGTGATTCTCCTGCTTCAGCCTCCTGAGTAGCTGGGATTACATGCACCCCCAACCATGCCTAGCTAATTTTTGTATTTTTAGTAGAGACGGGGTTTTGCCATGTTGGTCAGGCTGGTCTTGAACTCCTGACCTCAGGTGATCTGCCTGCCCCGGCCTCTCAAAGTGTTGGGATTACAGGCGTGAGCCACCGCTCCTGACCCTAATTGAAAGTATTATTAACTAATAATCCAAGAAGCCAAAATAACGGAAAGCCTCTAAACTTTGGTGTCAGAGACAACTGATTTCAAATCCCACCTTGGCTACTTATTGCCTAGATGACTTTGAAAATGTTAATACATGAGTCTTAGTTTGCTGTTTGATTAAATGAGAGTCATAACTAGTGTCATGCTGGGATTAGACAAAAGAGCATCGTTCATTTTGATGTCACACAATAGGACCTAGATGTAGGTCTGCTGTCTTCCTCTTTTTTAAAAAAAAGTATTTTAAGTTATTTTTATTTTAATAAAATAAAATAACTGACAGAACCTTGTATAAACAAATGATCAAACCACATGGGTTCCTTACTCCTTGGTTATCTGCTATTTTCCTGTGTAAGAAAGAGTGAGCTGATGAAGACTTGGCATCAGACTCCAGGGACCAGAACACCACAGCCACTTGGGAGCTTATGAGAAATGCAGGAACTCAAATATCTTGAATCAGAAATGTGCATTTTAGGAAGATCCCCAGAAGATTCAACTGCCCATTCAAGTTTGAGAGGAGCTGAGCCTGGAATAGGCTACAGCCCAGATTTGAATAATTCTAGGAAGTTCATTCTAGCTCCTGTGCTAATGAAAGAGAACTTGGACTTATTGAATAGAACTTCCCTGTGACGAAACGAGGAATGGGCTTTCACAGAAATAATTGATTCTGCCTCCTTGTTGCATCTTATTTCAAAGCTGCACCATCCTAGAGGGGCTGGGGCCTTTGTGCCAGCTACTGCCCCCAGAGAAACCAGTCAGAACACCCAGCCTGATGGGAAAACAGTGGCCTCACTTCATTTCCCTGTCCCTGGCTCTTTCCTGTGCCCATGTCAGCAGAATGTAAAGGCTTGTATGTCCCCAGGGATTCAGGGGGCTGAAACAATACTTTTCTTTCATCTTTTGATGTTTTATTAAAAAAAAACTACCCACCAAAAGCAAGGCTTTAATACAATATATATTGATTTAAAGTGTTTCATGTCTTATAGAAACATATTATTACCTTTTGAAGGGACAACCTTTGCTGACATTTTGAGTCAAGGATATTGGCCTCGTGGACCATCTCTTGTTTTTTTTTTTTTTTTTTTTGTTAAAGTATCTGTGCATTTATTTGAGATTTGAAGGTGTCCTCATATCAAATTGGCATCTATGCTCGGCAAATAATCATTCATGAGCAACTCCAGAATTTCCTCAGCTGCAGGTGAATGTAGACTTGCAGAGTCATCTTGGTGGGGGCTTTCTGTCCCGTCTTGTATTAACTGAATAAATCCCATTTGTGAGAGTTGGATGGCTGCTTAGGAAGCACTTTTCAACAGAAAAAAATGGCTTTTCTATTTTCTGACTTATCTTTTATGTGTTGGTTTAGCAAACATTTCCAACACACCTACAATACCACATGTTCTTGGAGTAAAAAGATGAGGGAGAGAGAGATAGAGTTTCTGCCTTCAAAAAGCCAAGAATTTAGTAGGCAGACAAGCAGTGTTCAATGAACTGCAAATAAAATATGACACAATTGATTAAATCTAAATACAATGAATGTGACCAAGGTACAGACAGAGTGCAGTCTTTGGCATAGAGAGAACAAAGGAGAATGTCTGGGTGAGGATGTGGAGTCACACAGCAGGTAACTAAGCTTTTGCTGTGTGTTGTTAAGAGACCCCATTTGGGCTAGGGTGGGCAAAAGGACCTTCCACTAGAAGGAAGAGCATCTGCACAGGCCCGGAGATATGAAAGAGTATTGCATATTTAGGAAACTGAAAGTATCTCAGCATGCATATGACGTATGGCAGAAGTTTTTAAATTTTTTTGATTGTTATAAGTAATAAGGAATATGTTTTACATTGTGATCCAGCACCCACATGTACACACTCAAATACCACCGCAACAAAAGACAAAATCTTCCCAAGATAGTATGTACCCTTGCTATACTCAATGTGCTTTGATGTTTTCTTTCTTCATCTCTTCAATTCTATTTCATTTATTAAAATACTGGCCATGCCTTATTAAACTGATGACAGTTCACTAAAGGGTCATCACCCACAGTTTGAAAAGAATGTTCTGTTCACTAAGAACTCAGGTGCAGTTACATGGCTGGAGTCAGTAAGAATCAAGGGCAGGGCCCTGTTTGAGCATATGTGCCACCAAGTGAAGAGAATGGGTAAAGTGTCTCTATAATTTATTTTTCTTTGCTCTTTCTCTCAGCAGCTCATCCTTCGTATCCATACTATTTCTTGTTTCATATTCAGTATCTCAAGGCTCTGATGTTATATCTTATAACATCTTATAACAGCTTATCTTATAACCCAAAAACCCCAAGATGTAATAGAAACTAAATTGTAGGTTTACAGTTTACCAAATACTCGATTATTCTTATAATAATACTATGAAGTTGGATTTTTCTATATGTTACAGTTAAATAAATGGAGATTTGGTGAAGTTAGCTAACTTTTATAAGATAACTCAGCTAGTTAGTGGTGGATCCACTGATTTCATACTCATAAGATCTCCTTTCTTCCATACCACCCTCACCGCCTATATCGATGTTTCCTTTTTACACAATGTGTTTGCATTTTAAGAGGGACTTTCTAAAAATAATATAAATTGAAGTGACAAGTATAATAAAGATATCTCAGATTTATGGCTGCTTAGAAAGGGAGGCATTTTTGTGCTGGTAGGCCAATTTGTGTGCTTCGAATTATGCCACAGGTAATCAGCCGCTTCATCCACGGGCAGTGTGAAGGCTACTTGTATGTGAGAGTGCATAAATGCCTCCGTAGACCTACATATACTTACATGTTTATGGATTTATAGAAGTTGTCTAGTTTAAGTTTTGGTTTTCCACGGGGAGAATTATAGCTCCCTCACACTTTGAGAGGCTCCATCAAGTATCAATGCCAAAAAGCCCAGATGAGCCCTGCCATCAACACAGACTCAAGATCTTAGTGAGTACATCCAGGCTGGGGAGAAGCAATTCCTTCTGATAGCTTTTATACTCCATTTGAGGGGGCAGCTCCTGGCTATGCCACATCTTTTGAAGAGTCTGTTCATTCATTCATTTGTTCGTTTGTTCAACAAATATTTTTTGATCGACTATTAAGCGACAGGATCTGGCAAGGGCAAGTGTGATGACCTGCACAGGAACATTCACAAGCCCACCCCAATCTTTGGCATCTCAACAAATCGTTCTACCACCCATCCGTGTGCTCAAGCCAACACTTGGGTATCAGCATTGATTACTCCCTGCTTTCTTCCCAAATTCCTGACATTCTCCTTCCACCTGCCTTACTTATCCAAAGTTTAGAGTCACCTGCCTTCTTCAAAGGGTTCTCAAAGTAGAGTGGGACCTATAGTCATATAGATGAAGCAGTATGGATGCATGAAATGTTTATTTGTGACCTACACTGGCTTTACCAAAATTCGAGCGAGATGCAGTGTGCTTGCAATATCCAGTGAAGTTGCAGGAGAGCAGACTCAATTTTGGTCCTTAGTTCTTCTTTTCATTATCTCATCCTTTGACTTGGAACAACCTTGTCTTAGCCCTTCTACCAAAGTGCAGCCTGTCAGTGCCATGTGTTACTTTGCCCCTAATTACTATTTACTGAATTTGCATGTAACTTTTTACATGACAAAATCATTATCATTACTAGGGGGTCCGGTTGCTGAGGCAACTAAGAGCGGTGCATGCACAGCTTATCCTTTCCCCAAAATTTAACTCTCCTCAATCAAATATAAAAGATGTTCTTGGTTATTTTCCCTTTTGTGTTTGAAAATTATGCAACATTCTACAGGTCTTCTGGCTTTTCTCCCTGTTTGTCTGTCTCTTCACAAGATTTTACTGTCTTTTCCTCAATACCTTTTTTCCCCAAATTTTATTTTTCTCAATGTGATATATATTCTTTAAAAGTTAAATTGTATTTCAGATTTATAACAAAAATAAGAATTTTCCTACTTCATCAATTCTCACCATTACCATGCTTAATTCTTGCTTCATAAACAATCATTTAAAGTACTTTTTGTGTATTATTTTAGTATTTCCCTTCATATTTCTAAATAACAGACAAATGTTACTTCTTGACTTTGCAGTTTTAGTTATGATCTACTAACTTTCTGCCAAGAAAGAGAGGGATTTAGTTTCTGTTTCCTCTTATTCTCCCCATTTTTTTCTTCTTGATCCTCCTGATTGCATTTAGCTCATGGCTTGCCTCTCAGCTGATGTGCCTGGAGCTTAGGAAAGAAGTGAGAGAGACAAGAAGATGAGGCCAGAAGGGTAGATATATAGGGCTTTGTGGGCTTTGTTGAGGAGTTTGGGTTTTATCCTGAATGCAGTGGGAAGCATATGGCTGCCATAAAGTTGTAGAGAAATGGTCAGATATAGGACATCTTTTCAAGGGAGAACCAGTAGAGCATCATGATGGATTGAGTGTCAGGAGTTTAGGAAGAAAGATGGATTGAGTGTCAGGAGTTTAGGAAGAAAGCAGGGATTAATCAATGCTGACACCTAGGTTTTGGTTTGAGCACACGGATGGATGGTAGAACCATTTGTTGAGATGCCAAAGATTGGGGTGTGCTTATGCATGTTCCTGCACAGGTCATCAATAATTTTATTTTTATTGAGTAAATTTGAGATGACTATTGATTCCAAGAGGAGATGTCAAGTACATAGTTGAATAGACTAATAAGGAGCTCAGTAATGATATCTAGGGATGGATGCATAAATATGGGTGCCATTTTAATGCAGGTGGTACTTAAAACCACAGGACTGGCTGAGATCACAGGGAGCCCAGTTCTCAGCTCAGTGTGCTCCAAGATCAAGGGATCTAGCTGAGGAAGAGAAGATAATAATTCTGAGAACTGGTGGCTAATGTGGTAGAAGGAAGACTGGGTGGTTGTTGTGTCCTTAATTCTGGGAGGAATGAGTGTTTTAGAAGAAGGGAGTTTTCAGTTGTGTCAAATGCTGATGAGATGTCAAGTGACAGAGAAGGGACCGCGGCATTTGACAACACGAAGAGTCATGGCAGTGTTGGAAGGAGAATTTGGTCGATAGGTGGCTTTGGAAGCATGAATGAAAGGGCTTAAAGGTTTATAATGAGGATGTGGGGACTGTGACAGGTGCTACACCAGAGCCCAGGAGGCAGTGAGAATACACTGTAGAGAATCATGGCCTCGTCAGGACATCAGGAAGTTTCTCCCAAGTAAGTAGTTCTGAGATCTGTCCTGAAGTCTAAAGAATGAGAAGGAGTTGAGTATGTGAGACACTGGGGAGGGGAAAGAGTGCTTCAGGAAGAGGGAACAAGATGTGAGAAGACTCAGAGATAGCAAGGCAAGTGCAATGAAATGAAAGAAGGCCAAAGAATATGGGAAAGTGATATGGGGTCGGGGGAGGTGGCTGGAATTGAGGGGTATTTAGGGACTCAGGCTTTGCAAGATACCCTAATCTTATTTGTCTATCCCAAACACAATGGGATGTTATTGATATGTTCTCAGAAAGAGTTTTGTGGTTTTCAAATATCGTGTGGATAGTATACAAAGAGCAGACAGGAGGTGGATAAATGTGGCTAAGGACAGACAAATTAGGAGGCTTTTGCAGTGGTCCAGACAAGAAATGACGGCAGCTTATTCCAAGCACAGGGGTCCGTGAGGGAATTATGTCACAGAAGCCCTTCATAGAACAAAGAAGCAAGTTCAATAATAGCAGTAAAAGTATTTTATCTTTGGCAATGAGCACAGTCTTTGCATTTGACAATGTCTCATGTTAATTTATTCTGTTGACTAATTGCTCTTTGGAGAAATTGAACTCATTCACCATTAGGTTTGACATGTTAAATTAATCAGATCTCTTAAAAGGCTTCCAACTTCTGAAAGGCTCAGACAGTTCAAAACTGCATCCCCATTTATCACACTGTTTTTGACATGATATGCAAAGAAAAATAGCCTCATTCATTCCTATCTATACTCTGGCATGCTTCTTGAGGCACGGGGGCATTTACTGGGTTACAAATGACTTCCCTGTTATTCAAGATAAACTGATGCCTTTAACTTGACTTTATTATCAATCTATTATTTATCAATAAGAACCCCTTCAAACAGTGTTTCAAAAATTGAAACATACAACTGATTACTTTCCAATTCCTTTAATTTCTGATCACATCATTTCCGATTTTGATACCACTTTCCAAAAAGAAGTTCTCTTCTCTATAATGAGATATGTTGTGTATAACACATTTTCTGTTACGTTGCCGTTTTCCTTTAATGGAACTCAACTTGAAGTATCCATTTTTGGCTTGGAGCAAAATGAGATTCTTTGGCTGAGCTCTTGCATTAACAACCCCTGTTGTGCTGGTTCTAGTTCTTCAAAACCCTAAGTGATGTACTGAATGGATTTTCTCACATCCCATACATCTTTGCATGCTTCTGACTAATTCTAAATATTCCCTCCCCAAATATAACCTTTATGCCTTTCTACTAAGCTCTTCTATTTCATTTCAATGCTGCACTCAGACATAGTTTATCATATTTTTATTTAAAGATGCGGTTCTTGTTTTAGGAGATGCAAATACCTAAAAATAAATCTTGCAGAACTTTTAGATAAACTTTTAAGGGAACTGTTCAGTCTTGAACAAAGGCTTAACTACTTCTTCGTCTGTAGTCTGTAAAGTCTCCATCTGAATGCATGATCTGTTGCTCTCAGGACTGTTGAGAAGGTGTTTCACTGGCTGTGAGCAGGATTGCATTTGTGCTTTTGTGCTCTCTCCCTCTGTTTGTACTTTTCCAAAGTCTCCTGACCACTCTTTCTCTGTCCTTGTCTCACACGCCTCCTCCCACTGATTGCCTGGCTCCTGATGAAAGTTTACAGTTGAGTCTTTCTTCTTCTCCATTCCCCATTTTAATTCATACAGTCTTCTCACCAACTCTATCTTCCTTTTCATCCCTCCTCTAGTAGTCTGTGCCGTATTTTCATTCACTTGCATGTTAACCATGCTTAAATGGGCTAAATTATCAGGCATCATTCATTTGCTCATTCATTCAGTCAGCCAGCTGACAAACACAGCCTCACTACACAGCCAGCACCCTGTTATATAGGAATTCAGGTGAGAATGAGACAGAATCTATTTCCTCAAGAAACGTCTATGGGAAAAGACATGTTTAAATCTGGATTAAAAAGGAACACTGTTTGCAGCTTTACTGAGCTGGAATCTGCTTACTTGGAAGGACTGGTTTAAACAAAGTGTTAAGGATATTCCATAATGTCTATAAGGGATTTTTGTATTATTAAGTACTTAGTAGGAGCCTGGCATTATTCAGGTCTATTACACTAATTAATTTTCAAAGTGATCATGGAAGGAAAAACATTTTTATCCCTGTTTCATTAATGAGAAAATCAGAGCTCAGAAAATTTAAAACATGTCCAATATCACACAGCTAATAATTAAGTTGCAATGGCTATTTTAACTAAATCTTATGAATATTTTCAGACTCAAATTTAGCCCTTATCACCCATCTTCATCAATTATTAACATGTTGCCATTCTCCATTCTTCCTTCTTCTTTCATCCATCACCCCCTGCCATTTCCTTTTTTTTTTTTGGACAAAGAAGTATTTTAAGCAAATTCAATACGACATATTACTTTACCTGTGTATATTTCCATATGTAACTTTTATAGATGTGAACTCTAAAAAGACACAAGCACAATATTGTTATCACAAACAACAAAATTACCAACTTTCCTGAATAATTGCTTAATAGCATCTAATACTCAGCTCAGGATTTCTTTCTTCTGATTGTCTTCCTGGAGTTTTTAAATTTTTTTCTTAACAATTAAGATCTAAAATAGAACCCAGTCTATCTTCTTCGCGAGCGCCCCCCATCCCATTGCTCATCATTAGGCAGGGCTGTTTAGCTTGGGCGCACAACACAGCCGCCCCACCCCAGACTGATTGCTCTGATTGACAGCTGCTTTGCGTTGTGCTGGGGTGCAGCCCTGAGAGACAAGTGAAAGGCGCTCTGGCCCTCTGCCATTACCACTGCCAAGGTCTCTGCACCTGCTACCCTCACGTTTGGGAGGGACCACAAAGCCTGAGCTAGCTCCAAGCCTATGGTGTTCAGCCCAGGAGTGCCAAGCCAAGATCCGAATCCAGCATTTGAGTGGAAGAGGAGCCCACACCTTCAGAGCACTGCGAGGGACCACCGCTGCAATCCTGAGGAAATGCAGAGGAGCCACTTGGCTGAGCCTACCAGTCACTGCACTTAAGCGCCACCTATTGGATCACGGCCTAAACTTCAACACCAAAAATACTTCGCTGTATCCCCCCTCCACTGCTGTGAAAGGAACGATAAGAATTCAGCTATAAATAAAGACCCTGCACAAATACTTAGCCCTCTGAAAACATCCAGAAATGAAGACAACTCATTATACTCAAATCCCACTATAGTTAAAGGAACATTAGCCCATACAGATGAGAAAGGACCAGTGCAAGAACTCTGGCAACTCAAAAAGCCAGAGTGTCTTCTTTCCTCCAAATAACTGCACTAGTTCCCTAGTGATGGTCCTTAACCAGGCTGAAATGGCTGAAATAACAGACACAGAATTTAGAATATGAATGGGAACAAAGACCATTGAGATTCAGAAGAAAGTCAAAACCCAATTCAAGGAATCTAAGGATTACAACAAAATAATACAGGAGCTGAAAGACAAAATGGCCATTTTAAGAAAGAACCAAACTGATCTGACAGAGCTGGAAAACACACTGCAAGAATTTCATAATACAATGGCAAGTATTAACAGAAGACTAGAAGGAAGAGGCAAGAGGCATATGAGACAAGGACAAGCTGAGGAAAGAATCTCAGAACCTGAGACTGATTTTCTGAACTATCTCAGTCAGGCAAAAATAAAGAAAAAAAGAATTTTAAAAACAAACAAAACCTTTGAGAAATATGGGATTGTGTAAAGAGACGAACTCTGTAACTCATTGGCATCCCTGAAAGAGAAGGAGGGAAAACAAGCAACTTGAAAAACATATTTGAGGATATTGTCCATGAAAATTTCCCAATCTCACTAGACAGGCCAATATTTAAATTCATGAAATGCAGAGAACCCCTGTGAGATACTGTACAAAACAACCATCTTTAAGATGCATAATCATCATCAGATTCTCTGAGGTTGACATGAAAGAGAAAATATTAAAAGCAACTAGGGAAAGAAGAGATAGGTGATCTACAAAGGGAACTCCCTTAGTATAACAGTGGACTTTTCAACAGAAGCCTTGTAAGCCAGAAGAGATTGGGGACCTATATTCAGCATTCTTAAAGAAAAGAAATTCCAACCAAGAATTTTATATCCAGCCAAATTCAGCTTCATATGTGAAGCAGAAATAAGATCCTTTTCAGACAAGCAAATGCTAAGGGAACTCATTATCACCAGAATTGCCTTACAAGAGGTCGCTAAAGGAGGGCTAAGTATGGAAAAGAAAGACTTTTATCAGCCATCACAAAAACACACTTAAGTAAATAGATCACTGACACTATAAAGCAACTACACAATCAATTCTATATAATAACAAGCTAACAACATGATAATAGAATTAAATCCACAAATATTTATGTTAACTTTGAATGAGAACAGGCTAAGCAGCCTGATCAAAAGGCACAGAGTGGCAACTTGGATAAAGAAGCAAGACTTAACTGTATGCTGTCTTCAAGTTACCCATCTTACATGCAAGAACATCTACAAGCTCAAACTAAAAGGAGGGAGAAAATCTATGAAGCAAATGGAAACCAAAAATATCAGGGGTTGCTATTCTTTTTGTTTTTAAGACTGAGTCTGACTGTGTTGCCCAGGCTGGAGTGCAGGGGTTGCTATTCTAATTTCAGACAAAACAGACTTTTAACCGACAATGATCAAAAAAGACAAAGAAGGGCATTACACAATGGCTAAGAGTTTGATTCAATAAGACAATTTAACTGTCTTAAATATATATGCACCCAACACAGGGGCATCCAGATTCATAAAACAAGTTCTTAGAGACCTACAAAGAGACTTAGATAATTATACAGTAACAGTTGCAGAAATTAATATCCCATTGACAGTATTAGACAGACCAACAAGTCAGAAAACTAACAGAAATATTCAGGACCTGAACTCAGTACTTGACCAAAGGGACCTAATAGGCATCCACAGAACTCTCCACCCCAAAACAACAGAAAGTACATTCTTCTCATCTGCACATGGCACATACTCTCAAATTGATCCCACAATTGGCCATAAAACAATTCTCAGCAAATTGAAAAACGGAAATCACACCAATCAGACCTTAGACCACAGCACAATAAAAATTGAAATCAATATCAAGAAGATTGCTCAAAACCATAGAATTACAGATAAACTAAACCACGTGATTATGAATGACTTCTGGGTAAGCAATGAAATTAAGGCAGAAATCAAGACATTCTTTGAGACTATGAGAACAGAAGACACAATATACCAGAATCTCTGGGACACAGCTAAAGCAGTAGTAAGAAGGAAGTATATAGCACTAAATCCCTACATGAAAATGTTAGAAAGATCTCAAATTAACAACCTAACATCATACTTTGAGGAACTATAAGAACAACCCCAAAGCTAGCAGAAGACAGAAATAACCAAAATCAGAGCTGAACGGAATGAAATTCAGAAGTAAAAAACCATACAAAAGATCAATAAAACAAGAAGTTATTTATTTAAAGAATAAATAAGTTGATATACTACCAGCTGGACTAATAAAGTAAAAAAGAGAGATATTCCAAATAAACACAATTAGAAATGACAAAGGGGACATTACTACCAACTCCACAGAAATACAAAAAACCATCAGACTATTATAAACACCTCTATGCATGCAATCTAGAAAATCTAGTAGAAAGTAGATAAATTCCAGAACACATACACCTCCCGAAACTGAATGAGAAAGAAATTCAAGCCCTGAATAAACCAATAATGAGTTTAGAAACTGAATCAGTAATAAAAAGCCTATCAACCGGAAAAAGGCCAGGGCCAGACAGATTCACAGTCAAATTCTACCAGAAGTATAAAGAAGAGCTGGTACTATTCCTACTGAAACTATTCCAAAAATTGAGGAGGAGGACTCCTTCCTAACTTATTCTATGAGGCCAGGATCATTCTGATAACAAAACCTGGCAGTGATGCAACAGAAAAAGAAAAATTCAGGTCATTATCCTTGATAAAAATTGATGAAAAAATCCTCAACAAAATACTAGCAAACTGAATCCAGCAGCACATCAAAATGCTAATCCATCACAATCAAGTAGGTTTCATCTCTGGGATGTAAGGTTGGTTCAACATGTGCAAATCAACAAATGTGATCTATCACATAAAAAGAACTGTAAACAAAAATCACACGATCACCTCAATAGATGCAGACAAGGCTTTTGATACAATTCAGCATCCTTTCATGTTAAAAAAAAATCCCTAACAACTAGACATTGAAGGAACATACCTCAAAATAATAAGAGCTATCTATGATAAACCCACAGTCAACATCATACTGAATGGGCAAAAGCTGAAAGCATTCCCCTTGAGAACCAGAACAAGACAAGGATGTCCACTTTCACCCTTCCTATTCAACATTGTATTAGAAGTCCTAGCCAGAGCAATCAGGCAAGAGAAAGAAATAAAAGGCATCCAAAGATGAAGAGAGGAAATCAAACTATCTCTGCAGACAATATGATTTTATCCCTAGAAAACCCATAGGTTCTGCCCTAAAGCTCCTAAATCTGAGAAACAATGTTAGCCAAGTGTATTAGTCTGTTTTTATGCTGCTTATAAAGACATACCAGAGACTGGGCAATTTGCAAATGAAACAGGTTTATTGGACCTACAGTTCACCATGGCTGGGGAGGTTTCACAATCATAGTGAAAAGTGAGGAGCAGCAAGTCACGTCTTACATGACTAGCAGCAGGCAAAAAGAGAACTTGTGCAGGAAAACTCCCTCTTATAATAACCATCAGATCTCATGAGACTTACTGACTATCATGAGAACAGCATGAAAAAGACCTGCCCCCATGATTCAATTACCTCCCACAGGGTCCCTCCCACAACACGTGGGAATTCAAGATGAGATTTGGGTGGGGACACAGCCAAACCATATCACCAAGTTTCTGGATACAAAATCAATGTACAAAAAAAATCAGCAACATTTTCATACACCAATAATGTCCAACCTGAGTGCCAAATCAAGAACGCAATTTCATTCACGATAGCCACAGAAAGATTAAATACCTAGGAATACAGCTACCTAGGGAAGCAAAAGATCTCTACAACAAGAATTACAAAACACTGCTGAAAGAAATCAGAGATGACAGAAACAAATGGGAAAACATTCCATACTCATGGTTAGGAAGAATCAGTGTTGTTAAAATGACCATACTACTCAAAGCAATTTATACATTGAAAGCTATTTCTATCAAACTACCAATGACATTCCCCACAGAATTAGAAAAAACTATTCTAAAATTCATATGGAACCAAAAAAGAGCCCAAAGAGCCAAGGCAATCCTAAGCCAAAAGAACAGAGCTGGAGGCATCATAGTACCCTACTTCAAAGTATTCTACAAGGCTACAGTAATCAAAACAACATGGTACTGTTACAAAAATAGATACATACTAATGGAATAGAATATAGAGCTCCCAAGTAAAGCTGCACACCTACAGCCATGTGATCTTTGATAAAATTGACAAAAACAAGCAATGCAGAAAGGAGTCCCTATTCAATAAATAGTGCTAGGATAACTGGCTAGCCATATGCAGAAGACTGAAGTTGGATCCCTTCCTTACACCATATACAAAAATTAACTCAAGAGGGATTAAATATTTAAATAAAAAACCTACAATTATAAAAACCCTTGAGGAAAACCTAGGAAATATCTTTCTAGACATAGGCCCTGGAAAAAATTTTATGATAAAGATGCCAAAAGCAACAAAACAAAAATTGACAAATGGGACCTAATTAAACTAAAGAGCTTCTGCATATCAAAAGAAACTATCAACAGAGTAAATAGACAACCCATAGAATGAGAAAAATATTTACAAACTATGCGTCTGACAAGGGCCTAATATACAGAATCTATAAGAAACTTAAGAAAATTAACAAGCAAAAAACAAACACCACTAAAAAATATCAAAGGACATGAACACATACTTTTCAAAAGACATATGCATGTCCAACAAGCTTATGAAAAAAATGTTCAACATCACTGATCATTAGAGAAATGCAAATCAAAACCACAGTGAAATACCATTTCACATCAGTTGGAATGGCTGTTACTAAAAAGACAAAGAATAACAGATGCTCATGAGGCTGCAGAGAAAATGAAATGTTTATACATTGTTGGTGGAAATGTAAATTAGTTCAGCCACTGTGGAAAGCAGTTTGGTGATTTCTCAAAGGACTTAAAACAGAACCCAGCAATCCCATTATTGGTTATATGTCCAAAGGAATATAAATTGTTCTACCATAAAGACACATGCTGGCCAGGTGCGGTGGCTCACTCCTGTAATCCCAGCACTTTGGGAGGCCGAGGCAGGTGGATTGCTTGAGCCCAGGAGTTCGAGACCAGGCTGGGCAACAAGGCAAAACCCCATCTCTTCTAAAAATACAAAAATAAGCTGGGCATGGCGGCAGGTGCCTGTAATACCAGCTACTCAGGAGGCCGAGGTGGGAGAATCACTTGAACCCCGAATGCGGACGTTGCAGTGAGCTGAGATCACACAACTGCACTCCAGCATGGGCAATAGAGTGAGACTCCATCTCAAAAAATAATAATTAAAAAAACACATGCAAATATATGTTCATCACAGCACCATTCATAATAGCAAAGACATGGAATCAACCTAAGTGCCCATCAATGTTAGACTGGATAAAGAAAATGTGGTACATGTACACCATGGAATACTACATAGCCATAAAAAAGAATAAGATCATGTCTTTTGCATCAACATAGACGGAGCTGGAGGCCATTATCCTAAGTGAGCCAATGCAGGAACAGAAAGCCAAACACTGCATGTTCTCACTTACAAGTGGGAGCTAAACGTTGAGTACACATGGGCACAAAGAAGGGAACAATGACACTGGGGCTTACTTGAGGGTGGAGAGTGGGACAGGGTGAGGATTGAAAAGCTATCCATTGGATACTATGCTTATCACCTGGGTAATGAAATAACATGTACTCCAAACCCTCGCAACATGAAATTTATCTATAGAACCAGCCTGCACCCATGTATCCCTGAAACAAGAATGAAAGTTAAAATAAAATAAAATGGGTTCCCACACTATGTTTGGTTAATATAATTACTAAGACTCTTTTTGCCTTTACATTTTTCTTCTCCTCTTCTTTCTCCCATGCTAACTACTTGTTGAAGACACTTGGTTTTTTTTTCTTCTGTAGAATTCCCCACATTCTGAATTGAGGTGATTATTTCCATTTGACTGTGTTTGACATCTTCTTTTATGTCTCATATTTTCTATAAACTGGCAGGTTAATAAGGTGGCATCAGTAGATTCAGGTCAATGTGTTCTCTTTTAATGACATTTTTTCTTTATACATGGTGTGCAGCACTTCCTTGTGCATTTTATCAGACACTGCCTTTCTACAGATGTCACAGTTGATGACTGGGGGCAGGTGTTGTTAATCTGAGCCATACTTGCTAAGTGTCCTCATTAACCTTTCACTGATATTTTTTAGCCGTTGATAACCATTGTCCAGTTGATTAATTCACTAGGTATCACAAAATGTTGATTTCTATAATTCTCTATCATTCCTGCTAAGTTCATTAGTTAGTATTCTTCTACAATAAGAATTTTTCCTTCACCAATTATTTGGTTGCCCTGAAATATGGTTTATATCCCAAAGGGAGGCTAAATTCTTGATTCTGACCCTTTTGTAGCAAGTTTCAGAATAAGGAGTTGGTATACCACAAAGCTAGAGCGCAGGGCCGCGTGACGCTAAGCCTTATTAAATTTCTCTTTAACTGGAGAGTTTAAAATGTTGTAAGAATAAAAGCAAAGTCTAAATGTCCTAGTTCTTTTTTGGCGGTCAGGTGGCTGTGGAGCCAGGATCCCTGAGATTCCCTGGTGCGGCTGTTTCAGAAGAAATGTCAGAGGTCACGAGGTGTCACTTGGTTGCACTTCATAGCAGTTACTGCCCTTTGCGCCTGATTAGCCATCGCGATCAACATGGAGTTTCAACACTTAGATGGCCAACAGTCAGGTTTAATTAATAGCTTGGTGTCTGAGTCATCCATTTATTCCCTCACTCCCCCCACCCATGCTCCTGGCCACAAGGGCTGGAAGAGAGTGAAAGCATGTCTGCTCATCTCCTTCTCACTAGCTTTCCGGGGAAGTCAGGTGCCTTTGGAAGGAGAAGAGAATTGTGTGAGTAAATACAGTGTTTCTTCTCCAGCCCACGAGGGTTGCCTTTGTCAGCATCAGCAGAAAATCATAGATTGGAAGCAGCTCGATGATTCTGCTGAGCTTGGCCTAGCATAGAGGCTGGAACAAAACACATTTCTATGTGCTCATGTGAATACCTGAAAATTGTTTTACCTTGGGCCTTCAAAATGGAAATGATTTAAAAAAAAAAAAACACCTCCAGGAGGCACAAGTGCAATTGTGGCAGTTTCCATTAACTACCCTTGTCACACCTGCTGCTCTTCTCAGCTGAGGGCAAGGGACAAGGTTGTCTCTGGCCACAATTGCCCTTGGACAGGTGGGCCCTTCTCTAGACTCTGTTTAATCCTTACATTTGCAATGTTCTTATTAATCCTAGATGGGAGAAACGAGCCCAGCTTTTAGTCTTCTCAAAGGAATCGCATTAGATGAGAGACAGATTTAGAACTTTAATATTCTATTCTCCACCCCACACCTCACACCCTGCTGCTCAGAACACCAAAGGGAAGATTCCTGTGAACAAGTGTCTTGGAGACAGGGGGTGGGGAGTGTCAGAGTAGATTGCATCTGAGAATACAGAGAGAAAGGCAGGAGGTCGCAGGAGAGGAGAGGAGAGGAGTGCAGCTGGGTCTCAGAGACAGGTGCATCCCAAGGGGAGAACCCCATGCTCTTCTCTGGCTCCTGAGTTCCTGTTGGTCCTCTTCTTTGTTGACCTCTCAAGGTCCCAGTTGTAATAGCTTTTTGCAGATGGTCTAGTAATGAGTCTCTAGAAAAGCCAGTGTCTGTGGAGTGGCTGTGGTAAGCATGGGCACAGGACATATAGTTTCTGCTTCTCCCATGCTTATTGTTGATGTGGCCACAGGGCAGAGATGTCTGATGAGGAAAGAACTACCTTCTTTCTGAAGTCCAGTTGGGGTCCCCCAAGCATTTTTGGAGGCTGGCTAGTGCATGCTGTAGGCATGATCCTTTAGTCTGAACCAGCAGCCTCCTGTTCCCTGTCAAGGGATAATGTCTCCCCATTGGTGCTGGGTGGGGTAAGAGGTGGCATTTAGGATTAGCATTGCCCAGGCCAGGTGCTCAGAGCACCCTCACCCACAAACACATACAGGGACCATGGATGCCCTTGCCCTGGCTAACTCCAGATACCCCTGCCCTTTGAAGTTCAGTTCCTTCACCAGAAATTGTATTCCACAGTAATAAGCTTCTCTGTTCTAGAAACATTTGTTAATTTTACACAAAATGTCATAGTTTAAAAAATATCTGCATATCTGGAATACAGGGAGTACTTAATGAGTGTTTATTGAATGAATGAGTGCGTGAAGGAAGCAATAAAAAAAATTACAACAGAAAACAATTCCACAATGGCACTTCTAGAATAAATGGATTAAATCTCGGTGCTTCTTTTCTAGGGCTCTTCTATGGTTGGAGCTGCTCACTTAGATAGTAGTGATAATTCTCATCCACGGAGACCAACAGGAGCCGATTCCCATAGACACACTGTCTCTGTCAACCTAAATGACAGAAAGACTCTCAAAAAGCAAATGATATTTATTTGGGAATAGGGCATTGCAATGAAAATATGAGTGCCACAGTGAACTATGTGTGTGTTCAGGGAGATAAAAGAAGACAAAGGTTTTTAAAGGAAAGATGAGGAGGATTACACGACTGTTTTGAGATAATTATCTTTGGCTACAAGGGTCAATAACAACGGTGATGCCAGTTGAGGTTGGACAGGAAGTTCCTGGGCAGGTGTCCTTACAGAAGTATTTTTTGTGGGAAGTAGCAATGACCTTTGTGCAAGGTTGTGGTTTTTGTAGTCTTGTGATATGTTTTGTTATCAGGCGTATGAGCATGAGAACCTTCTCTTTATGGCCTTCCCTGTTTCTATTTTTCAGGTGTTTTTGGTTTGTTTAACACAAGTGACTCCATTTTGATTCTGACAATTTTGACCGCTCCAATGCTACGACCCTGAAGTCTGGTATTGCTACCTGTTGTTTTACATGTGAGGCCACTAAGAATGGAGGAGCTGAGCACAACAACTGATTAGGGATGCCCGGCAGATCTGGGCTGGTTCTCTTGCTCCACACAGCTTCCAGGGCTACCGTGTGCATGGAGCAAATGAGTGGAAGGTTGTGAAACTCTGCTCTGTGGAAAGAGTCGCAGGGCAAGCACTTATATGCATAAGAGCTCATGCAGCCTGCAGGAGACCCACACTCAAGCAATGCCCAGCTCACTCGTCATATGTGAGCCCCACAGGACTGTGTCCACGCGGAAGGGTCACTGGTCTTCTTTACAGAGACTCAGCGTCCCCCTCACATCCACCCAGAAAGGGAATAGCTTTCTATCTCATAAAGGATGGATATATGGGAAGCTATCTCCATCAACACTTATTTCAGAATCAAGAAGTTCATGAGTATTTAGTGTCTCTACCTAAAGGATAGACTGAAACTCGCTCGGCAAGTCAAATCACATCTCTCCTTTGCTTCAACCCTTCCAGAGATCCATCACACTCAGAATAAAATCTGAAGTCAGATCAAGGCCTCCATGTCCACGGCCCAGCCTTGCTGCCTTTTCACCTCCCTGTTCCCCACCCCTCTTGCTCACTTCTGCCTGTGCTGTGGCTGGTCTCTCTGCCTGGCACTCTCTTTCCTCATAATTCAGATGTCAGGTGGTTGAGGTCTTTCCTGAAGACCCTGTGTGATGAAGGCCATCCTATCCTCTGCTCCTCTCTCCCATCACGATGTCAGTTGGATGGTTTCTGCGGGGGTCCAGGAGGGTCCGTATGCCCCTCTCCATCTCAGTTTCTTCTACTGTTAACATCTTGCAATAGTGTGATACTTTCATTAAAATTGATGAGCTAATATTGATAGATGATGATGATGATGATGATGATGATGATGATTACTCTTAGAGACAGGGTCTTATTCTCTCACCCAGGCTGGAGTGATGTGGTGTGATCTAGTTCATTGTAACCTTGAATTCCTGGGCTCAAACAGTCCCCCACCTCAGCCTCCCTCCCAAGTGACTAAGACCACAGGCATACACCACCACGCCTGGCTAGGACCACAGGTGCACACTACCACACCTAGTTTTTAAAATTATTTTTTGCAGAGATGAGATTTCATTATGTTATGTTGCCCAGGTTGGTCTCGAACTCCTTGCCTCCAGCAATCCTAACACTTTGGCCTCCCCAATCCTGGGATTACAGACATCAGCCACCACACCTGGCCTAATGCAGTATGATTAACTAAAGTAGTTTACATTGAGGTTTCCTGTTGGTGTTAAACACTCCATGGGGTTTGACAAATGCAAAATGCCATGTATCCATCATGACAGTATCATACAGATTAGATTCACTGCCCTAAAAATCCCCTGTGCTCCACCTTTTCATCTTTTCTACCTACTGGTTCCAAACATGATATTTTTACTTTCTCATAGTTTTGCCTTTTCTATTAAATAGAATGTCATATAGTTGAAGTCATATGATTATGTAGCCTTTTTGACTCAGTAATATGCATTTATTTTCTCTGTGTCTTTTTGTGGCCCGAGAGCACATTTCTTTTTATCTCTTTTATCCTTATGTTGCATGGATGTAAATTATAGTTTTCTGTTTTTTTTGAGATGGATTCTTGCTCTGTCCCCCAGTCTGGAGTGCAGTGGCACAATCTCGGCTCACTGCAAGCTCTGCCTTCCGGGTTCACGCCATTCTCCTGCCTCAGCCTCCCAAGTAGCTGGGACTACAGGCGCCTGTCACCATGCTCGGCTAATTTTTTGAATTTTTAGTAGAGATGGGGTTTCACCATGTTAGCCAGGATGGTCTCGATCTCCTGACCTCGTGATCCGCCTGCCTTGGCCTCCCAAAGCGCTGAGATTACCAGCGTGAGCCACTGTGCCCAGACGTAAATTATAGTTCTTTAAAAAAATCTATTCACTTATTGAAAATCATCTTGATTTCTTCCAATTTTTGGCAGTTGTAAATAAAGCTGCTACAAACACTTGTGCATAGGTTTTTGTGTAGACATTAAGTTTTCAACTCATTTGGGTAAATAGGAGCACAGTTGCTGGATCATATCATAAGACTAGTTTTGCTTTGTAAGAAACTGCCAAACTGTCTTCCAAAATCACTGAGTCATTTTTGCATTCCCACCAGCAATAACTGGGAGTTCTTGTTGCTCCACATCCTTGCCAGCATTTGGTGGTTTTGGTATTTTGGAATTGGGCCATTTTAAAAGGTGTGCAGTGGTCTCTCATTCTTGTTTTAATTTGCAATTCCCTAATGATATTTGATATTGAACATCTTTTCATATGCTTATTTGTCATCTATATCTTCTTTGGTGAGGTGTCTGCTCAGATCTTTTGCTCACGTCTTAATTGTTTGTTTTCTTATTGACAAGTTTTGAGAGTTCTTTGCATATTTTAAATACAAATTCTTCATCAAATATGTATTTTGCAAATATTTTCTCCAAGTTGTCGGCTTGTCTTTTCCTTCTATTAAAGACTGTTAAGAGATTTCCCAGGTGTTTGAGAAGCACTAGACTAAACTACTGGCTGCTATGGGACTTCAGAAGGGCAGAGTCATCAAAGAAAGCTTCATAGCGTCAGTACTGGTACCACTTAGAACAGTTCCAGCACGCCATAAAATCTATAAAAGTGTTTGTAAGAGAAATAAAATTGAGTAAAACCGAAAAATTCCAAATCACGGATGTTGCAAGAAGATAGTACTTTAAATGGACCTTAAAGATGAAGAAGGTATTAGATATTAGGATAGGAAAGAATTCAACTGATTAAGAAAACATGAGCAAAAGTCAATGCATGAACATAATGAGGAATGTTTTTGGGGCAGGAAGGAAATTACAGAATAAAACTGAGGAAACTGTTCTTTAGTAGAGAGAAATAAAGTGAACTGTGGTTTATAACAGAATAATAACAAAAAGAAGGCCCATTTTATGTATATACACATATAATATGTGCATATTATATTATATATACACGTATTATATAATATTATATATACGTATACATATTATATGTGTATATATGTCTATAATGTATATTATAGGTATATATTATATACCTATATTATATGTATACATATATAATGTATATATTATATGCATAATTATATATAATATATACATATGTTCTATGTATATATTATGTATATAAGAGGCATATAATATGCATATAATAGGCATATATTTATATATTACATATAATCTGCATACAATATAATATGTGTAAAATATTGTGTATTTAACAGGTATACATGTATATGATATATATGCATATATACATATTACATACATATTATATATGCATATATACATATAACATATTTTATATATACTTTTTATATATATTTTTATATATACATATATTATATGGATAATTGTATACATATATTATATTATATTATATATATTATAATATATAATACAATATTATATAATATATGTGTATATACATATATGCATATAATACATATATGTAAATATACATATACATATAATATGTATTATATGTATATCATATATACATATATACTATATAATATGTGTATATATACTATATAATATGTACATATATACTATATAATATGTATATTATATATAATATATACTATATAATATGTATATTAATATATGTAATATAATATATACTATACTTGGGCCCAGGATTTAATCCAAAATCCTTACCAAGTGCAACTTTTTTTTTACCACTTTTTGCAAACAGTGTTAAAGGGGGTATGTAATAATTTCTTAAATTCCCTTTGCTTGATTTAAGTTGATTAAAATGTTGGTTGGCCAACTTATACTTAATCATTCAACAATATTTTTTCAGGCCTCTATTATGGGCAAGTCATTTTGCTAGATCTGGGGTACAAAGATGACTAAAGCATAGTTGTTTTAGTGGAATACTATATGTAGTATAGTATATATATAGTATATATTATACTATATAATCTATATATATAGTATATATTATACTATATAATCTACATATATAGTATATATAATATGTATATTATATAGTATATACTATATAATATGTATATAATATGTTTATTATATAAGATTAGATAAGATTATATATGTATATAATATATACATATTATATTTTATATATGTATATAATATATGCATATTATATATTATATATGTATATAATATATACATATTTTATATATGTATAATATATATTATATATTATACATGTATATAATATATACATATTATATATTATACATGTATATATAAGATATACATATTATATATTATACATGTATATATGATATACATATTATATATTATACATGTATATATATGATATACATATCATACATATTATATATATACAAATTATATATGTAAATACTCGTGAACTTCTTGATTCTGAAATAAGTGTTGATGGAGATAGCTTCCCACGTATCCATCCTTTATGAGATAGAAAGCTATTCCCTTTCTGGGTGGATGTGACGGGGACACTGAGTCTCTGTAAACAAGACTAGTGACCCCTCTGAGTGGACACAGTCCTGCGGGGCTCACATATGAAGAGTGAGCTGGGCATTGTTTGAGTGTGGGTCTCCTGCAGGCTGCATGAGCTCTTGTGCATGTAAAGGCTTGCTCTGAGACTCTTTCCACGGAACTCATTGCATACACCGGGCACCCTGAAGTATGTGGACATATATAATTATATATAATATATATATACACACACACACACACACATACATATACGTATATATGTATACATATATATATGGAGCGTATATATGTATACATATATATGGAGCATATATATGTGTATATATATGGAGCATATATATGTATATATATACAGATATATATATATTTGAACATCATATTTTAAAACTTCTGATGGCTATAAAACATACCATTACTCTTAGACTTTGCTATATGTTTTTGTAATTGGCCTGGTGCCTTTCCCCTTTCTTTGAGCTGTGAGAGTCATAAACTCTTACCAGAGTAATACAGAGAAGAGAAGACAAAGCCTGCCGTGGCTTCCAGAACTATCACCAGAATCACTGAACCAGGAAGTGTATTATTTCAAATCCAGCTGGAAGAACATTCAAAGAGTTTTAAAGCCATTGCACTTCCACTTCCCAACTCAGTATCATTTCCCACACATATTCAGCCACTTTCCAATCTCAAACAAGCCAAAATCCATGACAGCCCTCTCTGAGGTTGTCTTCAGTGTGTGGGTGTTATTTGTGTTATTTGCAGTTAAATGAGTCCTTTGAGGCTCTCATCTGGTGCTCGTTCATATTTTCTTGAAGACTCTTGGCAAGTTAAGTAAACTTGCTGAAGGAACCTGCTGAAGAACCCAAAGATCGTTCCAAGATGAATCTTTGTAAAAACTGCATGCATTTTGTATCCTTAATTAAGACCCCCCCTTGGAGTTTTACTGCTATGCCAATTGTTAACAGTATCCAATAAAGTTTTTTTCTCTGGAAAAAAAAAACCTGCATGCATTTATCCCAATATCCAAGTCCTCAAGTCAAAATAAAATGTGTGCTGAAGTTCTACAAATGGCACTGAAAAAAATGTAGGAAAGGTGAAGGATCTCATCTCTGATTTTAATGCATAGAGTTACACAAACCGGGAAAATGAGGGATGGGAATTTAGACACTACCATGGTACTGGTTAGAGAAAGGCAGAAAGAAGGAAAAAGCATTATGTAGTACAGAGGCTTTCCCCAGGACACACAGGAGAAGGAGATTACGAACCCAGGCGGTTGAGTGTGGACTCTACCCATTAACCTGAGCGCCTTGTAGAGCCCACTCCAATTTCCTAGGAATACTTTCCCCATCACTGGCCCTTTGCTTTAGAAACTTGCAGGAAATAAAGGAGAAACAAGGATGGCTTTATTACAGTCTGTGGAGATGCATACCACAGTGGAAACACTCGTCACAATATTAAGAGCTAAGTTCAAAGGAAAGTGAATTTTGTGGAAAAATAAAATGCCTGTTGATTACATTTTCTTCCCCATTAATACCAGATAACATTTTCCATTTCTCTCGGCTGCTCTGGACTCCAAGGTGGGTATCCTTTTTAAGATCCACAATTAATCACCTGATGGAAAGAGGCAGGGGATGTGGGTGGGGAGTGAGCAAGCAGGTATGAGAACAGAGGCAACCAGATCTGCGGGGAAAGGCACAATTATAGCCGTGAGAGGCTTGCCCAATGGGCAGTAATTTCCATTTACCAACAGGTTTCCATTCTGCCGAATAAAAACAGCAGGAAAACAAGCAGATAGCTCTATGAAATAATACACCTTCCTTTGCCTGTGTTGGCTACACAATTTGGAAGGCTGATGTCAGAGAAAAAACACTGTTAGGAATTTTAGTTTTCAAATTATGAAATGTTCATCTGGTACTTGAAAGGGAAACGTGTGCCTGGAAGAAGATGAGACACATGAGCACAGCCCAGGGACATCCTTCCATCTTATCATTTAATATCTCGTTATCGCACGTCAGCAGGGAACGCAGGCACCTGGCATCATCTCACCACTCCAGCCCGGGTGACAGTGCGAGAGTCCGTCTCAAACAAACAAACAAACAAGCAAACAAACACTCCATTTGCCTCTCTCTCTTTCTACTTTCTTCTTTCGCCTCTCCCTGTGAAAAGTGGGTAGATGGGTATGCATTCAAATTACCTACTTAGGGAGACAAAAATGCCACTTTTGAATTCAAAGTTCAACATCTACTAACACAAATGTATATCTGAGGAAGAAAATGTTTTTTAAACAGCTGCTTCTCTTTTCGCAAACAGTGTTAAAGGGGGTATGTAATAATTTCTTAAGTTCCCTTTGCTTGATTTAAATTGATTAAAATGTTGGTTGGCCAACTTATACTTAATCATTCAACAATATTTTTTCAGGCCTCTATTATGGGCAAGTCATTTTGCTAGATCTGGGGTACAAAGATGACTAAAGCATAGTTGTTTTAGTCAAGGAGCTCCAAGTCTAGAAGGAAAGGCAGGAAGTAGATCCTGACATTCACAAGATAAACATTATTAAAGCTTTTGAGGTTGATTTCATAATCTATTTCTCCCCATAACATGTAATAAGTTAAAACTGAAAAATTAATATCATTATAGTCCTTTATAATGCTTAGTCATTAATTAAGCAATTAATTAACTTAAATATTTACTGAATATCTATTAAGCATCAAAGGCTCTCATGGAGCTTACTTTTATGTCAGAAAGTGATAAAGGCCATGAAGAAAAAGGTAGGTTAAGGAAATAAAGAGAGATTGAAGACAAAGCTTTTTTTTAATGGAATGATCAGGGAAGGCCTCTTTAAGAAGGTGACATTTGAACAGAGAGGGAGTGAGCCACACAGATATCTGAGCAAACAGCAGGTGCATAGGGTCTGAGGCAGGAATAAGTCAGGCACGCTCAAGGAACAGCCAGGAAGCCAACTTGGCTATAGAAGTGGAAGGAGAAGTAAATGATGAAGAAGAGAAGAAGTGAAAGTCCGTTGTGCATGGAAGGGCTGTTGTGCATAGTTGCACTTGGTAAGGATTTTGGATTAAATCCTGGGCCCAACAAGGAAAGCGGGTAATGGGCTGTGGAAACAGTTTTGGTAGATGTTGGTAACTTGAACTAGAACAAAGATGGTGAGAAGGGCAGATTCTAGTTCTGTGTTAGAGAGAGAGCCAACAGGATTTGATAATAGATTATGTTATGGGATGAGAAATGAATGACTGGTGGCCAGGAATAGGCATTTATAGATATGGAAAGGGTAAAGGGGTAGGGGATGGGGAGGAATGAAGAACAGGTTTGGGCTTGCATTTTTGAATAGGAAACAAGGGGGTATGGAGAGTGGAAGCAACTGTGAGTCTGGAATTTGGGGTGATGTGGGGGAGATCTGGATCTGAAAGTCCTGGGTGTAGGTGTTATTTGCAGCCCTAGGTCAGACTGATATCCCGTGGAGAGTAAAAATAGAGAGACTTGAGGAGTGAGGGCCGAGATCTGGACCACTCTAGGCTGTAGATGTTGGGAAGATGAGGAAGAATCTGGAAAGGTGACTGAGGAGGTATGAATAGTAAGATAGGACAGCTAAGAGAAACTGGGCTTCTGAATGCCAAGTGAAAATATGCTGTAAGGAAGAAAAGCTCAACTTTGACATGCTGCTGAGAGGTTGACTTAAGGTGGAAATTTTACTTTCTTCTTCCACTTATTGCCAGCCCTGAAGGTTAGCTTTTACATCTGCATATATTAAGAGCTAGTGGTAGCTTTCTTTTTTTCTTTTTAAAGCATCAAGGTTTTCAACTCTTAATAAAATGTATTGCATGTAGTTAGTCTGTTTGGGATACTGTAACAAAATACCTTAGACTGGGTAATTTATAAATAGTAGAAACTTATTTTCTCACAGTTCTGGAGGCTGGGAAGTCCAAGATCAGAGCACCAGCAGATTCAGTGTCTGGTGGGGGCCTGCCCTCTGCTTCATAGGTGGTGTCTCTTGTCACATCCTTACATGGCAGGAGGGGCAAACTGCTCCCCTGTGTCTTTTTTTTTTTCTTGCAGATCACAAATGAGTAATAGGATATCTTAGGGAAAATACAATGAAAAACAAAACTGTATCATTTTACAAATGTAAATACAGAGAAAAATTCTAGATGGAAGCACATGAACTTCATAACAATAAACTTCATAACAATGTTACTCCTATGGAGGAGGAAAGGGGATTAGGACATGGAATACGGCTAAACATAGGAAAATTGTATACTGAGATGCCTGGGACAGTCCACATTTATTCTTGTTTTAATTACTGATTGACTTAACTTATTTCCCTTGTGTCTCTTTCATAAGGTCACTAATTCTGTTCACTATGGCTCCACACTCATGACTTGATCACCTCCTAAAAGCTGAACATTTTAATACTAACATATTGGCAACTGAATTTCAACATGAATTTTGAACGAACACAAATATTTAGACCATAGCACATATGTAAGGGTTAGAGAACCAAAAAAGATGAGTTTGTGCTGAGATGGACTGCTAAGCTGTGGGCTAGATTGTCTTACTAGTTACATTGATCTCACAACATTTATATTTCACATAGCTACTTCAGCAAAAAGAAATTTTCTGTATGTCCTTGACCTTTGAGTCTGACACCATGTAATTGAAATTTCAAGAGTTAAATTTATAAATGCTAGGACCAGACAACAAAGAGTTCCAAGGATTGTGATAGAGAACATGTACAATTTGGGCACGAAAATAGGAATCATCAATTTTGCTTTCAATATAGTTTATTTATTTATAACTTGCCTTGTTCCAAACTGTAATCTTCCAGCAGGTAAAATCTGTGTCTAAAATACTCATTGTTGGCAGCAACTTAGACTAAGTGTCTGGGGGTGGAACAAAGATTAAAAAATACGTGGAGGCAGAAATCTTCTGTTGACTCACTTTGGTCAATGTGTAGATGTTGCATTCCTCCCAAATTTTTAGTTTTTCACTGATACAGTCATTTAGACGCTAACCCCTCAGGCCAAATCCAGCCCACAAGCGTATTTTGTTTGGTGTACACAATGTTGGCTCACATTTAAAAATTGGGAGTTTTCATATGAAAATCCACAGTTATGGCTCCTTTTGAAGAAACAGTTGCAACTATTCCATTTATCAATTTAAATTACCTGAGTAATCACTTTATTGATTTAAAGTACCTGAGTAAGACTTACAATCAAGTTTGCAATCACTGATCTACAGGATGATTTATTTATCATATAAATTGTTACAACTGCATTTTCTTTCAATACAACCTCATGTGGTTCCCCATAAACATTTTTCAAGATGACAAAATCAAATCTTCTTTTGTGTGCTACATTGTTTTGGATGCTGTTAAATTTTATTTAAATAATTGTTTTTAATATGTCAAAATGAAATGTATATGGTTCTGATAGAGTTAATAAGTATATGTGGCCATATTTTCCAGAGTCAAAGTACTGTAAATAATTAATAAGTTGACTCATTTTGGAAGTGCATATCCCCCAGGTTAGACCATCTAAACTGACCATGCTCCATTTTCTGAAATGGCTTTCATTAGTTGATTTTGAAGGGGTCCAGAATATGACATCCCCAAATATGCCACTTTGGCATAGGCTTATTCTGAGATGAAGGCAATTGAGAAAAATCAAACACAGGAAGGGTTCTCTGCTCTTTCCTTCTTCCTAAAAGCAGGATGTAAATTTTCCTTGTGGAGATATCTGCTCGTTTCCTTCTTGTACCAGGAAGAGGAGATTAACCCTTATTATGGGAGGCAGAGATGGCACCAAGATGATTCTGTGTAAATAAGCTTCACTAAATAAGTTTATCTGCCATTGCATAGTTTCCCATATGTATTTATATTCCCACATTTTACTGCCCTAGAAACCCAAAGCCTTCCTTCCTTTGTCTAGTCATTTGTCTAAATTTATCATCCTTTGTTAAAATGGTATATAGGCACCCAAGTCCAACCACTGTTTTAGAGTTTTCACTTCTTTTCTGTGAAATCCATCATGCATGTAAAAAATAGTAACATCAGATGGAATGTGTATGCTTTTCTCCTGTTAATACTACTTTTGTCAGTTTAATTCACAGGCCCGTTTCAAATAAACTAAGAGAATAGAGACAAGTTTTTTCCTCCACTACAGTTTATTTATTTACTTTTACATTGATGCCCTTTATGTGACAAATGCTGCTAGGGTATGGATATTAGAAATGAGTAAACTTGATTAACTGCCGTCATGATTCAGTGGAAAGATGCATACAAAAGCACATAATCAAGATTCAGTGAAACATATTCCAGGAGAGATATTAGCACAAGGAACTATGGAATCACAGGGAGAGGGGCCACTAACCCCTTTAAATGAGAAGTTATCCAGTGTGTTTTTAACTGTTAAATGAATATCATGTTACTCTATCTTGTGTAATGAGATCTGATGGAGACCTCATTCATAAATTCTCTCTCTCTCTCTTTCTGAATTTGTGTGTGTGAGAGAGATTAAAAGCATTTATTTAAGATGGTTTCTAGAGATGGGTTTACATAATAACACTAGGGACTATTTAGCAAAGAACTTTCCTGTCTTTAGCTTTGCCATATGCCATAGATTGAGTAAGTAATTTATACTCTATAAATTCAGTTTGCATATTTATTAAGGAAGCATTAATTTAGATTATCACTTCTCAAATAGGGCTCCTCATATGAATTATAGGATGCAGAAAATAATTTGAGTGACTATTTTCTCAGTTCTCACAAGGATGGTATATAAGTTGTGACATTCTAAATGCATGGGAGAGAAATTAATTCATTTCATACAATGGATGCTTTAAGAGATTAGGGCTTAATTCTCTCAAGAACCCTGCTGTGATCTTATGTGGCTTTTAACTGGTTCATTGCTGTTCTATCCTCCACCCTCCTGCAAGCCAGGAGTCCAGGTTATAAATGAGGAATATAGGTCACAGGTGTCATTATATATCTCGCCTCTGTCTGTGATATAAGCCTCAGCTGGTTATAGGGTTTGGCCTATATGGATTACTGCTGCTAAGGCTAGGGTTGACACTGTCATAACTTGCATAGGTTCTTTGTCCTTGAAAATGGAAATCTCAGAAATCTCAGGAAAGTAAGGAAAAAACCTCTAGTGTTCTAATCTGATTTTAGAACTAGACCTCCTGATAAAGAATTATGAACTTGAACTCCATCCAGGTTGCCATTGCTATATCAGGGAGTCACGGTTTCAAGAGAGCATATTAAAATAACAATAACATAGAAAATGGCAGCTATTCATTATAAATAGTTGTTTTGTACATTATTTTATTTAATTATCATGAGAATCTTGAGCTAGCCTTCTTGTTCTCCATTTAACAGATGAGGAAACTCAGAGGAGTTAGGTCACTTGCCCAAAATCCAGGGCTAGTAAGTAGCAGAGGCAGGTTGCACACCAATGTCTCCATAGCCTTGGTAACCTTATACTGTGCATCCTCTCTTTCAAGTCAAATAGGAGTCAGGTTATGCTTCCTAGAGAGGAGGAGTGCCAAGAACGATACAAAGACTCTGAACCTGTCAAAGTACTAGAAAGACTGGACAAGCATGGAGACGACTTGGTTGACACTTGGAGGGTGCAAAGGTATTCCAGGTACTCTGAGGATCAAGCTAAAAAGGAAGGATCCCCAATTCTACCTCCAGCAGCTGATGGCACTGAGTGTAAGGACCAACTGCTGCCTTGGCTGGAATTGATTCAGTGGCCCAGGGAGACAGGGGAAGAAAGAGGAGCTTGCAGATCTAAGCCCATTTGCAGATTAGTTGGGGAGGGGCTGGGATGGGTGCTGCTTTTGGTTCTATCTGTTGGAGCATGAACCTGTGCTCACATTTTTGGTTGTGAGAATTTGCTTTGAAATGGTATAGTGGATCCTGTCAGTGCTGCCATATATCATCTCAGGTCAATTTTAATGTTTCTATACAATTCTTCTTCAAATTTAGTAAGTTCTTGACTTACTTTGAGGATTGTCTTCAGGCCAGTGGAGGATTCCTGCAGCATCAGATTGCCTGAGAGTTCACATCCTCAGGGCTGCCATTGGCCGGGTGACTGACACACAGGATCAGGGCTGCCCAGCCCCCTTATCTGGGTGAGATGGCTCTGAGATTACTAATCTCCTGACTTCTGTCCTGAGGGATCAGCTGAGGCTACTTCTGCAGGAAGATTGTCTGAAGTTATCCGCTTCTCTCTCTCTCTCTCTCTCTGTCTGTCTCTCTCTCTCTCTCACTAGTTTCTCCTTAATAAGTAAGTTGCTCATGGTCTGTCCTCACTAGTCCTTCCTTAATAAGTAATTTGCTCAAGATCCTTATCTCAAGAGCTGCTTCAGGGAAAACTCACCTAAGACATACAGTATTCCTGTTTATATGTTACATACTTATATATTCAGCCAATGTTCCAAATTCATGGGAAGTCGTGTTCACTGAAAAAAGAGCCTAGGGTTTGGGGCCAGATGAATCTTGAATCTTGCTCAAATACAAACTGAACCACTGCTACTGAGGGCTTTGGGTGAGGCACCATCCCCGTCTGGTTGCTTGTTTCATAATGTGTGAAATATCAATAATGATACTTAAATTGGAGGAGTCTGGATTTAATGGGATAAAGTATTTAAAGCATCTGGTACTCAATGGTACTAATTATTAAAACCCCAAGCAAAATAAGATTCTAATCTCAGGACAGTCACAGAAAAACCACATTTAAAATATTATTTTCATTGTGTGATGTTTTTGCATAGATCTCTCCTATAAAAAAAAGAAAAAAAATTGTATAGCCTGGCCTTTCTAGAGACAGGCAGTGCCCTCCCCACTTGGAGTACTGTATCGTTGCTACCAATTTGTTTTCACCCTCAGGAGGCACTGTGGTCTGTGGACAGAGAAATAAATATTTCTGTTTGTTTCTTCATTTAGTATATGTCAGTCCTGCATTGATCTTGGCTATTTCCCTCAAAGGGATGCATGTAGAAGCAGTTTTCACAGCACAGATAAATATTAAAGGCATATTTAGCTCCCTGTAGTGAACAAGGCTGAGGAGACAAACAGGCACATCACAGAGGGAGGTGTTTGAAGGTAAATTAAGGGCCAGCCATCAAAGTGACCCTCATGTATGCCCGCAGAAAGTATGCCTTTCAGAAAACTCGATGACCTCTTCAATTCCTCTGTGGGAGTGTGGTTGGGTTGAACTCTGCATCATTTCTGTTCCTCAAGCCCAAAATAGTTTTTTCTGATTTGTTAAATATTCTACTCACAGAAGTACATGATCGTGATTTTTCCTGTGTTTCATAAAGTATAAAAATTTCTTTCTTGGAAGTGGTATGGGCTTTGGATTTGCACCCAACTGCCCCAACAAGAGGCTGAGGAAACCTTGAGGATTTGTTCAATAGGATCTTATCTCTGACCAGGGCTGAAGGACCATTTACTATCTTGCGGCCACTCCAGATACAGAAGACTGTTCCTTGCCCCTCTGCTTTGGTTCATACTGTTTTCTCTGCCTGGTATTTCCAACGCTTTCCTTACCCCTACACCTGTCCCCATTTACCTGGTGCTGAGCTACTTACACTCCAAGATTCAGCTCTCACAGCATCTCCTCTAAGTAGCCCTTTTCTAAGTCCTCTAATTAGTCTTGTTCCCACCTCCTGTTGCTCCCCTGCCCTTATATAGGTTTCTACTGCAGCAGCTGAAAACCAGGAAGTGCTAGGACCTGTGATTTCCCACGAGTAAGGATCAAGACTTATACATTTTGGCCAGGCGCGGTGTCTCATGCTTGTAATCCCAGCACTTTGTGAGGCCGTGGTGGACAAATAGCTTGAGCCCAGGAGTCCAAGACCAGCCTGGCCAATATGGTGAAACCCCATCTCTTCAAAAATAAAAAAAATTAGCCAGGCATGGTGACATGTGCCTGTGCTTCCAGCTACTTGGGAAGCTGAGGTGGGAGGATCACTTGAGCCCAGGAGGTGGAGGCTGCAGTGTGCTGTGATCACACCTCTGCACTCTAGCCTGGGTTGCAGTGAGACTCTGTATCAAAAATAAAAAAATAAGATTTATTCATTTTGGGTCCTTCAGTACTGGGCAAATAATATGTGCTCAATATACATTGGCTAGTAACAGAACAGCCATATAGCCATGGAGTATTAATTGAGGTATATTATGTGCAAGACACTGTGTTAGATGCTAGAGAAGATATTGAAAAATAAAATATAATGCTGCTTTCTATAATTAGAATCCCTAATGAACTATCATGCCAATTACACAAGGAGGGGGGATTTCTGTCTGTTTGGTTCACTGATGTTTCCCAACCCCCTAGAATAGTGCCTGACACATAGTTGGCCCTCAGTAAATATTTAATGAATGAAAGAATGCCTTTCACTTGGTAACAGTTTTAGCTTTCTCAGTGATGCATCCTGTTTTATATTATACCATGAACAATGTGGCTTTGGATTGCCACATTAGACATCCTCATTTAAAAGGTAAATCCCTCTGAAAAAAGTGAGGGAGTTATTTTCAATGCTAGCTTAACCAAATAGAAACAAATTAATTTCTTGTTTAAAGTTGCTTTTCAAAAGCTCTTGTTTGTTAGAAGGATGAATGGTACCTGAGGCCAAGGGAAGCTGGTTGCATTTGAGCTCAAACACTTCCTATGAGAAGTGCAATTGTGTGTAAGGTCTGGTCCATCAGTGGCCACTGAAAATATCTGTTGAGCTGCTGATTGTTTTACCTCAATTTAGAGCATTAAATAGAAAATGTTTTCCTGATTAGAAGTCATTTCTGCTCTTTCTGGGTTGTTTGTTAGGGACTTCATTACAAGGGTAGCTTTTGTCTCCTCTTTCTTTAAATAATCTGGGAGGTTGCTGGAACCCTCAGTAAATTACTTCAAAGATAGGCTCTGTCATTGGAATAAATCCTGAAAGACCCATCGCAGATAGCTCTGTGGGGAGTTTTGATGGAAAAGTGGAACAATACCTTGGTGTCCTAGGACACTTTTGATTCTAAAGAGAGATGACCAGTGAATTACAAAATATAAATCTATTCCGAAACTCGGAATCTAAGGAAATTAAATTTAGCTGCAATTGAGAGCAGTTAAGGAGGGGAAAAAGTAACAAATGTAGAAAACTCGTAGCCTATAAGTTTTATCTTTAAATGTTCTATCTGTTTGTATTCCTTATTAGGACTTATATTTTGGGGAAAATAAATTTTGTATTTGAATTGTTAGAAAAGAATATTCTTCCTAGTTCAAACTAGACAACAAAGATATCTTTGTTTCACAGTGGTGATTTTCAGAGGAAAAGAAAGGGGAAGGTAGTTAGGAGAATCAGGCAACTATGGGGCTGAAGAGGGGAGAGGAAGGCACAAATGGGGAGAGGGCAGAAAGTAAGACCCTGGGTCGCCCCAAGAAGAGAAGAGAACAGGCTTAGCTCAGCATCTTCTTACAAGTGCCTGCCATAGAAACTGCGGGATCTTCACCAGTCTTCTTCTCGTCCTTCATGATAGAAGGGGTCTGAGTTTTTGGTGAGCAGGGAGGATATGAAGAGAAAAGATTCCACTAGAGTGATTAAGTTTGCCTACATGGCTGGTGAGTGCATGAGGTTGTACTCCTGCCTTCCCAGGTATCTTTCCTTCCTGACTATCTCTCTAGCAGCTTTTGCCTGCCATGGATGTGGCTGTTGCATGCATTAGGATGTCTACCCAGGAGGGCTATGCATCACCTTACAATCCTGAAGAGAATGGCTTACAGTTAAGCCGTCCTTGGGGGCTTTGCAGATTTAGCAATTCACCCTCCTGGAAAGTGTGACTGTATTAATATTGATGCCCTGGGAGAAGGGTTATTGTAAAAATGGAATTGTGGGAAGGTCACTTTTACTGCTTCAGCCCATCTTAATCCATGCACTAGAGGATGCATAGGTAGTTTCATTTTTTTAGCATTGTTTCTTTGTGAGCCAAAGAAAGAAAGTTATGTTCCCTGAAGTGAGATCTTGATTTTTTCAAAGTAGAATCAATATGTTGCTTCCCTTCAGAGGAGAGAGAAGATGCTGCAATTGGTCTGGATTCTGCTAATCACCAGCCTAGTGGATTCACCTTTATCTCATTCTGTCTTGGTGAGGAAAGATGGTTGTGAGAAGAAAGCCCAACATTCTGTTTCGCTAGCTAACCCCTCATCTTTCTTTTCCTCATTAAACCACAAAGACCTCAACCTCCCAGCCCCTTGATAGGGGCTTTATATTGCCTACTGTGAACTCTAAGAGGTGGGGCTTGTTCTTCCTATCTGATGACACGGGAACTCTTCATTTCCAGAGGTGGTGAATAGGGAAGCTAGGATTTGAACCTGAGTTTTTCTTATTCAAGAGTCTGTACATTTAGCAAATAATCTTTCTTGTCTATTGGTTAATTTTTAATTAAAAATTGATTAATTCAATCGAATTTTCTGCTTCTATATTAAACAAAACAGCAGTTAGGATACAGCTGTAAAGCTTTACTATCTTTGTAGATAGTCTATGGTAGAATACATTCTTTGAGATGGGTGAGCAAAGAGGGCTGAGACTGTAGATGTTGGAAGGATGATTAGAAAATGTTACCTTGCCTATCATTCCCTAGGAAAGATACGGACTGCTCCGTAAGCCTGGTGGACTCCACGTGAGCATGTGGTAGATTTGGTTTTCAAAGTAGAAGATACTGCTCTTTCTCATTAGAAACCCAGGTGTTTCAGGGTCATACCTGTGAGTACATCATCATCCTACATTTTACCATGCCTTGCTCTGTTTCAGGAGCAGCTTTAGGTGGTGGAAGGAGCATGGCCTTGGAGCAGAATTTCCTATATCCTACAGTGGGACCAACCCTGGGCAAGCCACAGGAGCTGGCTGCCTCATCGAGGAAGGTCCACTGTTTTGGTGTGAACCTCAAGCAGGATTTGACCAGCTTTGTGCCTCAGCTTCCTCAACTGTAAAATGGAGATAATACTAACCATTACATATAAACCCATGGGGATTTATATATAATAGGTGATAGGTGAGTGTATATGTAAGCATGCCTGCCCCATAATTAGCTCTATAGAAGGGTTCAGTGTTTCTATTATTTTTCCCTGGTAAAACAAACATGATAATACCTTCCTCATGGGCAGGTTTGAGATTAATTGGTATACCTACAACATTAGTTTTAAACTAAGGCCAGTTTTGACCTTAGAGGATCTTTGGCAATGTCTGAAAATATTTTTGATTGTTAAAACTTGGGATGAGGTGATGCTACTGGTATCTAGCAGGAGGAAGCCAAGGATGCTACTAAATACCTTTTAATGCATAATGTAGATCCCAAAACAAAGATTAATTCAGTCTAAATGCCAATATTGTTGGTGTGCAATGCATAATGGTGCTTTTCATTTCCTCATCCTCTTCAATCTATATCATTGACTATCCTTTTCATCCATGTGCATTATTGTCAACAACCTCTACTTGATGCCCCCTCCTTCTCTGTTCCTTCCTTTAGGAATTCACCAGCTATTGGACTTTTGTGGGGATGTTGAAATAATAAGGCACCTTATCAAGTTACTTTTTTTAGTGGCCTCACTTTAGGGCTGTATTTAGAGCTGTGGGAGAAGCTGGATGAGAGCAAGCTCTGGTTTGGGGCTCAGAGTACCGGAGCTTACAGTCATTTAACAATCATTATGCCCATTGCTAAAATTCTGAGTTCACCAGGGCATGGGATTTGCCAGGGCATGGGTTCTGCCAGGGCATGGGTTCCTGAGGGTTTGATTGAAATTTCTGAATACAAAACGAAACAAAACAGAATATTTGGCCAATGACAGGGAAGGGTGCTCTTTGCCTCTCTTCTCTCCTTGATGAAGAGTCCAGCAGTTGGGAATAATTGGTGTCGTGGGTGGGAGAAAGTAGATAATAGACATGAGGAGGATCATTTTAGAAACTGTGTTTGAAATCTACCTGGGAAAACTTCCATAGCTATGAGTCAATTCATTGTTTAGAGTCACATAATTTATCTGAATTGTTATGACAACAGTTTTGGCTCCATATAAACATCCCCTAAAGCCTGCGAGTTAGGTGCTCTACCCATTTTATGTTGATAAATGAAAATAGAAATGATCTTGAGCACTGTTGTGTTATCCAAAAACTTCTCAGAGGATGTCCTAGTAATTAGATGTAGGTTCAGAGGAGGCTTCACTGGAATAAAATATTCCAGCATTAATTGCCAAACTTTCATATGATGGCTTGCATTTGTATGAAATGTAGTAACATCTTAATTTTTATTTTGATGTTTGGCCATTTTTTCCTTTTCTCAAACTCTTTAACTGTCTCTCCTATTTAGGAAATGCCACATTAATTTCATAGATGATTTATGGTTTGGGAATAAAAAATATAGGCAGGAAGGAATTTTTCCTAAAAGTAACCCAGTATTTTATCTTCAGGATTATAGAGTGTTATTGAATATGAATGCAATGTGCCTGTAACCTCATGGCACCTGCATTATATTAAAAAATGTGCATTTGATAAAGCCTCAGATATGAACCATGAGTCAGGGCAATTTTTCAAAGCCATTTTGCAGAGTCTTATGACAGCAATAAATACCTAAGTATCAGATTAATAATTGGATCCAGAAAAGTTTGCCATTGTGGCCACACATCACCAAAACTGTTTATTCAGCACCTCTCAGGGGAAAAAAAATCAGAGGATGCTTTTATGTGAGATGTTTTCAAGTAAAATGCAAAAAAAAAAAAAAAAAACCCAGCAAAAAACAAAACAAAAGCAGAAAACAAGTGGAGAGAAAGTGCTGAAAAGTCCAATTCTGAGTCTTTTGTTGAGTAGTTTGCATTAGTCTCATTTAGGTTGCAGGAAGTGAGAGTGTCTTGTATTGTACAGGCTGTCAGACCTATGAAGAAATTTTGGTTCTGCCTCCTAATGCCTCTATGACCTTGGGCACTTTTATCTCTGGTTTTAAAACTTTTTTCATATATAAAATAGACTAATAACACACCCTGTAGGGATTTTGTAATGATAGAGTGAGAAAATGCATGCAGACATCCTTGCACAAGTAACTGGAACATAGTAGGTGGTGCTTGAGAAATTGTGCAAATAGAGTCTCTGGGGAAGGCAATACTTACAAACATGACATTTTGAAATTATAATCCTCTTATTATTTAATTTTTAGGAATTTTTGGAACTGAAAGAGATTGAAAGAAATTAGAATTATGACAAATTTTTAGTCACATCTGGTTCAGGTGAACACAGATGCAGTACTGTATTGTAGAGACCAAAGCTGTCCCAAGGAAACATGGAGGATGTGATAGCCAGACTTTCCGGTACTGTGGTCAGCTGACCAGAGTCACCGTACAGGCAGGTGGAACTTTGTTGGACCTCCAGAAATGCTGACGGATAGAAATGACTCAAACCAGGAGATAATTTGCCCAAATACAGGACCATTTCCCTTTTCTCTCCTTAATTCAAAGCTACAGAGGAAGAAGGAAAACTCTATAGGGCCTTTCAAATTTTTTGTTTATATTGGTCTTCAATCCAAACTGAAAGTCAACCACTTTCAGGCCCTCTGTCACTTAATAGCTGTGTCATTTGGGGCAAGGTACTTAATCTTTGTCTGTCTTAATTTTTCATCTATAAAGCGGTACTAATCAGAGTACCTGTTCCTATAAGCAATCATGAAGATTAATGGAGATAATGCATAAGAAGACTTTTGTAACTGTTAGCTCTTGCTGTTGCTATTACCTCTTCTCCCAGAATTATTTTCTGTTTGCCCTGGCTCTTCCAGTCAAGTTTTCCCTGGGAGGAGTGTCTGAATGGCAGGTGAGTTTGTGAGCCTCTGACAACTGCTGCTCTAATGTCTTAGGTTCAGAAATTCTGACAGTTGTAGTGATGACCTTGGAGTATGGTGAAAACAAAAGTCTGAAACTGACAGGAGAAGAGGCATCTGTAATTAAGCACCTTGTCTTTAAACTCTTGTTTGCATCTATCTATCTATATATCTGTACATGAAAATATATTTATTTATAAAGTATAATTAGGTTATATATTTCCAGTGATTTTTTTTTTAACGCTTCTATGTTGTTCTCCATGGCCATCGTCACTGTAGTTCTTTCTGGAAGAAAACTTTGTTGTGATACTTTCTAAGGAATTTTAAAAATACGTATATTTTAACTTTTGCTTTACATTTTTAAAAAGTCTCACAATGGAAATATTCACTATGATTTATAGCAAAATAAACACTTCAGAAATTATAGATGCTTTCATCCTGAGATAACATTTGCTATTTGCTGGGAATGAATGTCAGCCATAAAAAATAGATGGGAGCTGCTTATTTAGTGTTTTCATTTGTTGTAGCAAATCTATCTGTCAGGTGACTTTGACAACAAGATGAGCATCCATGGTTTGATTCACACAGGAAGAATAGGAGGAACTCTGTAGAGATTGAACTTTGGCCTGGTGTATGAGGGAAATACAGGTTAATAAGGAAATCCAAATAAACCACACAGCCAGAAAACTTACAGGAGAAAAGGGACTGACACTTTAGCATTCAGCCACTTCATAGTGACATGCATTTTAGAAGCTCTCCAGCTTTAAATTTGTACTACTAAGGGATTCCTCTTCCAACTTGGATTTTTAGATTACAAATTACTTTTATGTTACTCTGAAAGCTGAGTTCTTTATAGAGTTACTTACATGCAAAGACTAGTATGGAGGATATTTATTAATTTGTTCAAGAGAACATCTTGAGTATCTACTATGTTCTAAGTAAATGTTCAGGTCTGGGAGAGGAATGAGACACAAGCAGTACTTACCTGAAGGGGTGAGGGATGGGAAATAGATAACTCATGTATAAACAAGCAGATGCAAAGAAATAACAGGGACCTTCAGAACTAATAGCTTGTGGGGCAAAGAGGAGCAAAGAGGAGGGAGTTTTCATTTCCGCTCATGGGTAAGCATTGTCTATATCAGAAAAGCCTTGGCCTGGTGTGGTGGCTCACACCTGTAATCCCAACTCTTAGGGAGGCAGAAGCAGGAGGATAGCTTGAGCCCAGGAGTTCGAGACCCACCTGGGCAATATAGCAAGACTCTGTTCTCCACAAAAAGGAAAAAAAAAAGAGAAAAAAACAAGACTTCAGAGAAGATGAAGCTCAGATGAAGCTTGAAACATGAACGGGTACTTGTCAGCGGAAAATGAGACATGTATTCCAGGAAAAATGCAATGCTGGAGTATTTCGGGAAATATGCAATGCTGAAGGCACAGGCGCGTGCAACCCATGAACCAAATATTAAGAGGCACATCTGACTTCATTTGGGCACTTTGATCATGCATACCTGCTGTAAAAGGTTTAGAAACCATGTGAGCTTGAGAAGCCCTGAATTTAAAATATACTGAAAACAGGTAAGGACTGGTTTTTCTTGCCTTGCATGATACATATTATTTACTCTTTTAAAAATGTCTTTGATTGCAAACCACTCCATCAATTTCATGATAGCATTCTGGGGTGGGGGTGGGGTGTGAGACTATGACATTTATTAATTGTAAATCAATAACAAGATGTATGTATACAGATTTCAGATATATTAACATGTGATCAGATATCTATGTCTTAGAATTGAGGAAGGACAGTATTTTGAGTCCCTCAAACCACTTACCCAAGTAGGATGCTACACTGGAAGTTTCGTCAGTGGAGCTGGTTGTGTTTACTGAGTCATTCAAATAACAGGATCCATTTATTACCAGCATCCCCAGCTTTATATCTTACGAGGTGTAACTGATGTCTACATCTTATCTCAGAACTTGAGGCTCACCAGCAACTCCAGGTCTGCCATTACTGAGCACCTGCTTTGTGACAATCCAGGCAGGCACAGCCCTGCACATTTCCTTCATTGCTAATCTTCTCTGCCATGTTTTATAGATGAAAACTTGGAAAGGTTTAGCAATTTGTTGAAGCCCACACAGCTAGGAAGTGGAAGGCCCACAGTTTGACTCCAGGATGGAAAACAGGTGTTCTTTCTGTCATCTAATGCTCACTCTCCAGTCTGCCTCTACCTATCCTGATGGTGCTATTCTGAGTAAGGCTCCAATACTACAACTTAATATCTCATTTGGGTTTTTTCTTCTTTTTTAGTTTTTAATTTTTATGAGTACCTAGTAGGTGTATATATTTATGGGGTACATGAGATGTTTCAATATAGGCATGTAATGCATTTTAATCACATCATGGAGAATGGGATTTTCCAAAAAGAAAAACATTTATCCTTGTTACAAATAATCCAATTGAATGTTTTCAGTTATTTAAAATGTACAATTAAATTATTATTGACTATAGTTACCTTGTTGTGCTATCAAATAGTAGGTCTTATTCATTCTTTCTAATTATTATTTTTTGTACCTATTAACCATTCCCACCTCGTCCCCAGCCCCTGACTACCCTTCCCAGCCTCTGGTAATCATCCTTCTACTCTCTACGTCCATGAGTTCAATTGTTCTGATTTTTAGATCTCACAAATAAATGAGAACATACAATGTCAATATCTTACTTGTACTTAGCAGTAAAGACAGGTTGAAGATGATCAACTTTTTCAAAAAGCATATTTTCACCAGTAGCAAACCAGTGAAACAAACCTGGCAAAGATGAGATTCACAAATTACCTTTGTTTCAATGCTTTAATTAGGTGCAATTCCAAATACTACAAGGTGCATTGTGTTAAAATTGAATTAAAGACAGCTACAAGGGCAAAAAACAGTGTTTGCTTTTGTATTTTGGCGAAGCAGAACTAAGAAGCTGATAATGATTAAATAATATCTGGAAAAATGTTAACTTTCAATAAGCTAATGGTTGCCTTCCTGAGTTTGCATGTAAAATCATATGTGTTTTCTCTCACTAACTTGCTCTCTCTCTCTACCTCTCAGTGGCAAGTGGATGGTGTCCTATCTAAAGGGGATGAGGGGTTCAGCTTCCTACACCATTTGCACTGGTGGAATCTACAGTTTAATTTTTGTTTACTCATTTCGATGGATCCTTTCTCTATAGGGTCAGGAATCTGTTTGCCTACTGAGCTGAGCTTGGGCTTTCACTCCAGATTCATAGACAGAATCACTGTAGAGACCTAGCCAGCTGAAGGCTGTTCCCATTTCTTCACGTGGTCATTGGTTCCTAGGGGTGAGGAGGGCATGAAATCTAACAAATCACTGAGTGCAGTGAGGACAGTCACTCCTTGTCTGCAATCCCTGAATCTCCATCCTAACACTTGCTGTGTGCAAACTCTCCCCTCCATCCCACAGCTTCTGCTTTCGTCAGGTCTTCATTACATCTTGCCCAGGCTATGGTGACTGCCACTGAGTGGTTCTTCTTTCAGCCCTACCTCCACTTTGATCCTGTCATTCCCTGCTTAAAGTCCTTTAGAGACTGTCTGCTGCTTGTAGGCCCAACTTCCAACAAAGCCAATAAGACTCTGTATGATCTGGCACATGATGGTCTTTTCAGTCATCATCCTGGAAACTGTGCCTGGGAACCTCCTACTCTGGAGTTGCCAGAATACTTAGAATTTCCCTAACCTGCTGGATGTGCTACACAGTCACACCGTTCTCTTTTTCCCTTTCCATATAATTGGTGAACATCATGGATTTTTCAACATAAATATCAAGCCTTACCTATTCTGAGAAGTTTCCCCTGATCCCATCAGGGAGACTGATCACTGCCTGCTCTTGGCTCAGAAGCATGGGGTTTGGGATCACGATATATACAAGAAAGACAATTCTATGGGACTGAATGTTTGTATCCCTCCAAATTCACACGTGAAAGTCCTAATACCCAGTGTGATAGTATTTGGAGGTGGGGCCTTTGGGAGGTAAGTAGATAATGAGGATGGAGTTTTCATGATGGGATGAGTGACCTTACAAAAGGAGACATGAGAGAGATGATCCCTCTCTCAACCTCTGAGGACACAGCAAGAAGGCAAACTTTGGCAAACCAGAAAGTGAATCTCCGCCAGGAACATAATTGGCTGACATCTTGATATTGAACTTCCCAGCCTCCAGAACTGTGAGAAGCAAATGTTAGCAAATGCTTGTTGCTTAAACTGACTTGTCTATGGTGTTTATTATAGCATCCTGAGATGACTGAGATAGACAGGATTTAAAATATCTCTGAAAGAACTTTGGGCATAGTGAGAGGTGCAAGAGTAAACTGGAATCAAATAGATCAGAATCTAAATGCATTTTTGAAGAAGTTTTATTTCCAACAAAATTGTGTAATCCTGGAAAATACGAAACAAAATAAAACAACCTCCCTCCCCCAATTAAAAACCCCTTTGCATGTTTTATCTCTAGGACACTACATTTGGTGCAGCAAGAAGAAGGATGGGATAGTGGTCCAGCTCCCAAGGAAGACATACCTCCTCAACCCTCTGCAGATATGACAAGGAGAATAGCGGGAGATGGACAGAAGTATTTCTATCACAAGACAATATCAAAGCCTATTCAAGGAACTGCCCTGCCCTGTGAGTCAGCTGGGTCTTATAACTGGGTCAGTAACTTCTGTGTGCCTTCCATTCTTTTATATTCAGACTAGGAATTTTTACTGTTGTTTTTCCTGACCCTGGTCCACCATTGCTTATTAAGTGTGCATGTATCTGTGGAGGGCAAGTGACTCTCCACTGGATCATAAGAAACCTCACAGCATCTGGAGAGCCTGCTCCTGGGCTGGATTCAGGGCCTGCCAGAGTCTTTGCATTGTCTCCAGCAGGAGGGAGTGAGTGTGCTTCAAGGTGCTCAGAGGGTTGGACAACGAGGGATATAGTGCCTGAAGCTCAACAAGCCCCTCTTCTTTTTTCTCCTGGTCATCCAGTAAGACATTTCCCAGCCCCTGTTAACAAATACCTGTTGAAGTTGGGTGCAACTTTGGGATCAAACTCTGGTCTCTGGAGTGTGGGTGGAAGTGGCTGGCCTTTCAGAGCTGGCCCTAAAACCCCTTCTCACAGGAACCTCCACACTTTTTTTCATCCCCATCTTTCAACTGGATTTTGGTACCCAGGGCCACTTTGAGGACTAAGCCTAATGAAACATAGACACCTCCAGCTTAGGACTGTGAGCAATGAGCTTTGGTTATATTTGACCTCTGAGATTTGTTTTTGTTGTTATAGTAATTATCCTACCCTGAACAACTTCAGTCTAACTCCTATTTATAAATTTAGCACTAAGCACTCCTGGAACATAGGAGGTGCTCAATATATATTCTTTGAGTTAATGAATAAAGTTATCTACTGAATTTAAGATAAGAAGAATTTAATGCTTATCTGTTATATCACACAAGCTGAGCAAAGTACCTTAGGGAAATAAGGACTATATTGTTTTAGTCCTCAAATAGTTAAAAACATTTTTTTAAAGTTATATTTCACTTTGTTCCTGAACAGTTTCAAAGCATCTTACATTAAAAGCAAATGTAATAGAGTGAGATTCAATATCAGTAAGAATCAAGAATCAGGATCAGGGAAACAGAAGTTTTAATGGGCAGCCAAGATCAAGAAGAAAGCATGAGACTAAGAGCAGGCTCTACCACTCCACCTGCCTCCTGGAGGTGGGAATCTGAGCCTTCTGGAAGCAAATGTGGAATACAGACATGGCTGAAGATCTCTTTTTTATCATAAGAGAGGAAAACCCAAGAGAGAAAAAGCTATGCACACTGTGATGCATCAGTAGCCATTTTTTTTCAATAATAAAAACTCCCTTTGAACATGAAACTGAGACCATTCCACTATTAACAATTAACAATTCAAGTCATATATTAGAATTGGAAAGGACATTAGCATTCCTTTTTTTTTCTAAGTTGAAGTTTTGTTTAAAATGTAACAAAAATGGTTCTTTAAAATGTAAGTGAAATACTACAAGTTGAGGTGCACTTGAATCTAACTCAAAATTGTAAGCTAATTATCTTACACTGTGTACATTAAGGGAAGGAAAAAGCGACTTTTCATTGATACTTCCTCAGTGCCTAGTACATAGTAAGCACTCAATAAGCATATGTTGGATGAACATTGTAGTTACCATCAGGTTAAATTTCAATTGAAGTAGAGTTGGTTACTTTTTATAGATTGGACTTTATTAAAGTTACTTTCAATAGGCTTTATGTAATAGACCTCATTGATTTTAATAAAATGTGCATCGATTAAGGCAAAATGTCAGTTTTCTGCCCTGAACACAATCTCCCACAGTCAAACAACATTATAATTTTATTAAATCAATTCTATTCATTCACTTTAATTAAGAATAGCTTACTATTTGATCTCTTTTTATTCTGAAGGGCACTTGATCAAGACTTAGCAAAGAGTGAATCACTTTACTCCAATTAATTCTTCGGATTTTTAAAACACAAAAAACAAAAAACAAACCCTGAAATTATGTTGTTTTGATGGTCATACCCAAAGGCAAAGTAGAATATATCAATCAGATCACTTTAATTTATTATTTTGGGGGAGGAAAGAACAAGTTTTGAAAAGTTGCTTCTTTTAAGCCATTTTTTTTTTGTCTAGAGTCAGATTCTGAAGGCAAAGTTACAAAGCAGATGAGGTTGGTCTTTGGAACTCCTTCTCTTCCCACAGTTTTAATCCCCTTTTATCCTTCTTTTTGCTTTTCACCAGTATTAAATTCAGTGTTTTCACATGAGAGGATATATGTAAACAAGCATCCCTCAAGATGCTAATGACACATAAAGTTTCATGTGGCCTTTCATCCAAAGGTTTTTGTAGTTTAATAGAAGAAAATGCCTGGTTCTTGAACAGTGATCCAGTTCCTAACTCTACACCAGATAGTGCTGCCTGACCCACAGGCACTGCACACCTGAGACAGGTTAAAACAAAAAGCCTAATGGGACTGAGCCCTGCCTCTTGTCACTGCTGTGTATCTGATAGCAGTAAGTGTTGTGCCTGCAGGCTTGTCTCAAAGAGTGATGATAATCAAAGCATACTGTAACTGATACGGTTTGGCTGGGTCCCCACCCAAATCTCATCTTGAATTGTAATCCCCATAATCCCCATGTGTCTACAGAGATACCAGGCAGGAGGTGATTAGATCATGGAGGCAGTTGCCCCCATGCTGTCCTCGTAATAGTGAGTGAGTTCTCATGAGATCTGATGATTTTATAAACATCTGGCATTTCCCCCGCTTGCACTTCTCTCTCCTGCCACCATGTGAAGAAGGTCCTTGCTTCCCCTTCTCCTTCTGCCATGATTGATTGTAAGTTTCCTGAGGCCTCACCTGCCATGTGGAACTGTGAGCCCATTAATCGTCTTTCCTTTATAAATTACCCAGTCTCTGGTATTTCTTTATAGCAGTGTGAAAACGAATTAATACAGTAATTAACTAATTTTGATGAACTGTTTACTTTCGTAAATATTCCATTATAAAATAGGTGACCTTGTGAAGAATTCTATACACAAAGGAGAAAGAGATATGTATAAATCCTCCAGATACAATGAACTTAGTTTCAGTCCCATCCAGTTCTCTTATTTCACATGCAAACTGATCCTTACTTTATTTTATTTTATTTTTTATTTTTTATTTTTGAGACAGAGTCTCTCTGTGTCACCCAGGTGGAGTGCAATGGCGTGATCTTGGCTCACTGGAACCTCTGCCTCCTGGGTTCAAGCAATTCTCCTGTCTCAGCCTCCAGAGTAGCTGAGATTACAGGCACCCATCACCACACCCAGTTAATTTTTGTTGTTTTAGTAGAGACAGGGTTGGCTTCTGTGCACACTGGACAGTGAGCTCATTGATTGCTTGGTAACATCAGGAGCATCCCAAAGAGGAGAGATGAGACCAGGGCTTACGAAGGACAAGTACAGGTAAGGGACAACTGCTAGAAGGCACTGCCTGCCCCAGCCAGCCCCAGGAACTGTAGGAGGATGGAGAAATACTCAAGGAAAATGACACTACAAAGTGTGGGGTCCCTGCAAAGCCAGGTCTGGGGCAGGGGCCCTGCCCTTGCTTGAATCTAAGGGTGGTGCTGGACCTGGGCTGGTCTCTTGTCTGCCTCTCACTAGATGTGGAACCCAGGTAAGTCTCTACCTCTCTGGGCCTAATTTTCCTCTTCCCTAAGATAAAGATAATGACCTCTCAGGGTTGTTGTGGAGAGTGAATAAGATATTTATTGAAGCCTTGTGATATGCATTGGAGGAAGCCCAGTGAATGAGGCACATAAAACTAGCTTTTGTAAAATTAATAATCTGTCCATGAAAATCCTGTATGCTATGAAGCCAGAAGTGTGCACAGCAGATAATATACTCTCAGTAAATAAATGTAACATTGCATCATTGCTGGCCTACACCAAGATCTTCACCCCAGGGCAAGTTCCAAGCCCGCCCAGTTTCTCTTTGAAGCTTCAGTGTGAGGCCATAGCTTCTTTTGTACTTTACAGGATGGGAGCGAAAGAATATGGTCCAAGTGAGAAGGGGTTCTGTTTGCCTAGCTTAATCCAAGAACAACTTTGACAGCATCTAGATGAGAGGAACAAAAAGACCATAAGGCCCTCAGGCAATCCTTCTTAAATCTGTCTTTTTTTCCAACTAAGACTTTGATAGTGATCAGGCAGCAGTGAGTTCAAGGTTTTACTTACTGGTGAGGGCTGTTCCTTGCAGTTGCTAGATAAACGAAGATATCTCTGCTGAAACAGTGTCAGGAGACGGGGGGACTAAAACCACAGGATGAGTATGTACTCCACAACAACACATACAGTAGCTTCGTGTTCAATGAGGAATCCTCCTGGTGCCTTTAAAATAAATTCTACTGATCTTAACTCATCTACTTGATGAGTTATGTTTCTAGAATGTAACAATTTCTAAAGGCAATACACAATTTCATTATTCTTTCCAGCCTGTTTTCCAGCTTTCCAATAATTTTGGAAACTGAAAAATATATTTAAAAAATTACTTTCCAGATATGCTTCTAAAAATCTGCGTGAATGCCAGAGATACTGTTTTTCCTTTGAACAAGTGCCTGCCGTATATCCACATGTGATGGAGCACAATAATTCAAGGATAACTGAATCATAATGGGGGGTTTGCTTTATTTTCTGCTCAGTAGGAATTTTGTCTGAAATTCACTTGCTTTCACTTTTAAATGAATACATCACATGAATTTTAGTTGAATAACTAAGGGGGAGACCAATTATATTTGCTACAGCTATTTTTTCCCTTATCCCACAATAAAGCATTGTCTCCACGTAGAGAGAGTAAAATTGACATATGTAGAATAAGTTTAAGTAGAGATGCTGGCTGATGTGTGATCAACACTCAGTAAGAGTATAAGTGCTATAGTTTGAATATTTGTGCCCTCCAAAGCTCATGCTGAAACTTAATACCCAATGTGGCAGTATTGAGAGGTAGAGTGTTTAAGAGGTGATTGGGTCATGAGTAATTATGGGGGTGGAACTGGTGGCTTTCTGAGAAGAGGAAGAGAAACCTGAGCTAGTATGTCAGCATGTTCGGCTCCTTCTCCATGATATACCCTGCACCACCTCAGGACTCTACAGAAGATCCCCATTGACAAGAAGCCTCTCACCAGATGTGGCCCCTGGACCTTGAGCTTCTTAGTCTCCATAACTTAATACATAAATTCGTTTTCTTTATAAAGTATTCAGTTTTAGGTATTCTGTCATCAGCAACAGAAAACAGACTAAGCAAATGAGGCTGTTATCTGACAAGTTTTCTTTTTTTCTTTTTTTTTTTTTTTTGAGACGGAGTCTCGCTCTGTCGCCCAGGCTGGAGTGCAGTGGCGCGATCTCGGCTTACTGCAAGCTCCGCCTCCCGGGTTCACGCCATTCTCCTGCCTCAGCCTCTCCGAGTAGCTGGGACTACAGGCGCCCGCCACCATGCCCGGCTAATTTTTTGTATTTTTAGTAGAGACGGGGTTTCACCGTGGTCTCGATCTCCTGACCTCGTGATCCGCCCGCCTCGGCCTCCCAAAGTGCTGGGATTACAAGCGTGAGCCACCGTGCCCGGCCAACAAGTTTTCTTTAACTCTTTGAAAACAGTGCTGAAGGCTGGTGATTGTTTTGGGCTGAATTGTGGTCCCCTAAAATTCATACATGAAGACATAGGGAGAAGATGGTCATCTACAACACCAAGACTACTGACACCTTGATTTTGAACTTCAAACTTCCAGGACTGTGAGAGAATAAGCCTCTGTTTTTTTGAGGCAGCCAGGCTGTGACACTTCGTTATGGAAGCCCAAGCTGATTAATCAGTACTTTACAGTCATACAACACAGAGTTGATAAACCCATTGAGAGATACAAATGTATTTGGGAATTCGACTTCCATGACACTTTGGCAGAATCGCAAGAATCTGTTTCTTTCTGAGTGTATTTCTGCAACAACAACAAAAACAACAACAGCAACAACAACGGTAATCTCAATAGCAACTACAGCATCTACCACCTATTACACATTTACCAGGCATTGTACCCTGGGATTTCCATCCATACCAGAGGAATATCATGAAGCCTGTCAAAATATCAGTGGTGCAAAACAATGCATGTTTATTTCTTGCTAATGTGTTGCCTGAGTGGGCACTCTTGGCTGGGAGGTTTCCTTTCTAGAAGTGAGTCAAAGGACCGATATGCTCCTTCCTCCTTAGGATTCTGCCCTGACAGAACCCACTACATCCAATCATTGGGGCTTGGGGGTGGAGGAGAGAAGGAGAGGATTGTGTTGCTTATAGGAGGGTTTCATGCTCCTGGTTTGGAAGTGGAGTCATCACTAGACACCCACCTTTCACGGACCAGAACTAGAGACAAAGGAGCCTGGAAAGTGTAGTCTCTGGAGAGAGGATGAGCTAACTGAGGAACAGCAAACCTCCTTTTGATACAATCCCTGAAAGTTTTCTTTCTCTCCAGGTCTTAAGCTTTAATAATAACTTGTTAAAGCTGAATCTTATTATTCCCCTTTTACAAATGAAATGAAAGTGAGGGTTAGAGAGAGCAAGTAGTGTCTGAGGCCATATTTCTGGTATGTGATGGAGATAAAAGTAAAATTGAGACCCAAGTGTCTCCCAAACCTGTGTACTTTTTATTACACCAGCATCTAACAAAATGAATTTTATAGAATATGAATTCCAAGAGATTCTTTAACAAAAGAAAAGTTTTGTGGTCAAGTACAATTAAAATACATTGCACACTACAGGCCCCCTCTTGGATATTCAACATGGGCTTTGATACATTAAAGTATCTAAGAACCCAGACCCAGACCCACCTAGCTCATCTGTTGGACCTCCTGGTCATAACCGTGATCGGGTAACTAGTGAGTTGCTTTACAGTACAGCAGCGGCTGCCAGGACCGTGTTCCAGCACCACGACTAGAGTCTATTCTGGTTTATCATTCACAATGTCATTAGCTTCTAGAAGCCCCACTTCCTGGGCAACATTATTGGCTTACCTGAGATCCTGATGGGCTGCTTTGAACCCTGCCCATATTATTGTCTAGATTAATCAAGCCATGGTGGACAGCACCTGGGAATAATTCTGGCATCTGCCACCCAGTCTAGTGGAGCCCCAGACCAGAGGATCCTCAACCTTGGTGAGAGAGGAGGCCACCTTGGTGGTTTCACTGGTCCCCCGGTGGGAAATGCCACATGAGCACTTCCATCTGTGACTGCTCCCTGTTGCCTATTGTTTCCCTAAAGTTCCCCTCACACAGCTATTTTTAGTACAAAGGCTTTATTACCAAGCCAAAGATGTTGGCTCTGAGCGATCCAAGAATGGACAACCAAGCAAGTGGGTAGTCAGAGAGGCCTGTTCAGGAGCCAATTAGGCATCGTGAGCTCCACCAGCACGCCACGGAGGCACTCCTGGGATAGGACATGAAGAAGAGCTGTGCCGGGGGATAGTTTGGGGTGAGGGATGCCAAGACTTTAGGTCTCTCTTTTAAGCAATTCTGTTGAAGTTCATCTCCATGGAATGGGAAAAATTCATTAAAAGCCACCAAAAGCTGACTTATTACAGATATTAAAAGCATTAGATTTATTAATAAAATGAGCATCAACACTGACATATCACTTGCTCTATGCCAGGCACTTTTTGAGATGCATAATTAACTTGGTTGAATATGACAAATATCATCATTATCTTCTTTTACAGGTGAAAAAACTGAGGTGGAGAAAAGTTATTTAAGATTTAATTATAGAGCCAGGGTTTGACTGCAGGCTGCTGACCATAGGCTCTACTCTTAATTGCCAACAACCTCACTGCCTCTCAGCAAATAAGATAAGGTTTGACTTAGTATCTATGACATTCCAGTAAATGATTGTTACAACTTAAGCAACAGTAAAAATATCAAATATATATATATATATATATCTAAGACACTTTAATTTTAAATTTTAGCCTTTTTGATAAATTGGGCTATTGCTGTTGCCCAGTTATTATTGGTTATGTAGAAACTAAGAGGGTTCAGTAGGAGAATGAATATTGTCAGTTTTAAGAGGAAATCTTTACTGCTTAAGATAAAATATGACCTAATAGCTATTGATTCAATGGGACAGTCACTAAAATACTTTGAGATGATTTCCCCCTTGTCAAAATATGGCTCAGACAACAAGTATCAGTCGTGCTACAAAAGATTGCACCAATAGAACCAACATTTTGGAGATTTTTAGGACAATAAATGATTTATGCTACAACTTGTAAAACTTAATAACTAGTTTTACAGTTTAGCTTATTTAGGATGTGTGTGTGTGTGTGTGTGTGTGTGTGTGTGTGTGTGTAGGGGTATTTACTATACCATTTGTTATATATTTTGAATATATACCTATGAGTGTCAAATCTCACAAAAGTAGCTCTGGGTGGTCCATGAATTGAGAATTACACTTTCATATCATCTGATGTATTAGGTTGAATAGTGCTCCCCTGCTCCCAAACATTCATATTCATCTGAAGCCTCAGAGTATTGGGAAATAGAGTCTTTGCAGATGTAATTAGTTTAGATGACATCATACTGGTTGAAGGTGGGCTCTAAATCCAATGACTACTGTCTTTATAAGAGAAATTCAGAAACAGAGACATGCAGACACACAGAAAGTAGAGTATTATATGAAGACGGAGGCAGAAATTGGAGTGATGCTACCTTGAGCCAAGGAATGCCAAGGATTGCTGGCAACCACCCACAAGAAGGTAGAAGAGGCAAGGAAGGAATCTCACTAGAGGCTCTGGAGGTAGCAGGCCCTGATGACAGCTTGATTTTGGACTTAGCTTCTGAAACTGTGAGGGAATACATTTTCGTCTTAAGCTATCCATTTGTGATAATTTCCATGGCAGCCCTAGGAAACTAATCTGTCTGCCTCTGCACATCCTACTCATTGTTCAAGTCAAATTCAAATTCTGTCTCTTTTGGGAAGCCTTCTTCCTCCACACATTTAGATTTCCCTTTTCTCTAAACCCTGAGAGGGATTATTGTCTTAAGAATTCCTGCTCTTCCTTCAAGATTAGTGCAGACATTGCCTTTTCTGAATATTGTCAATACCTTAATAAGCATGCAGCTTTTGCTTTATGCTCCTGCAGCTCCCAGCTTTTTACCTTTATTATTATACTCATCAGGTTATTTTCATTGTTTATTTACCTGTGAGTCATCTGAATATAGAGATTATGTCTTTCATTTGTGTCTAATGTCATAGATCCTCAAGTGTGTGCTTATTGAATGATATGCATGAAGAAGCCTGGGAGACAAGGAACTTTGCTCAATTGCATTTGGCAATGGTCTAGTGATTCTTATCTTAAATTCCTTTAGACCTGGGCTTTATCTTCTCAGAGCTTGTGGGCTTACAAGAAGTGTATACTTAATGTAATAAATGATTATAACCCTGGGTCTTTTAATACCTGAAGCATCTTCAGAGAAGTCGAAAATGTATTAGAGATGCTTACAACATCCCTGTGATTTGCTGGCATATTAACACCTATCAGTTTCATCTGCTTCCTTCAACATCTTTCCCTTAGAGTTTAGTTCTCTCATGAGTTTAAATTGTAACGTCATTACTACAATTGCATTAAATAATGTTTTAGAGAGAACATTCATTGTTCCTTATTCCACTATACCTAAACCTCATGATTTTACTTTCATAATTTTTGGTTGCTCTTTTCATATCCATGCTTAATCTTTATAACTTTAATCACAGTGTAACTATAGTCTTGCTTTGTGTTTACAGTGCATGTTTGTTGCTGTTTCCTGCCCCTTTTCTGGCAGAAAATCCAATCCTCAGTCTGTTTTGTCAGTCCACTCCTCTTTCACTCTCAGTCCCTCTGGCTCTGCTGGGATGACTCCAGCCCTAGCTGTTGCCGTGGACATATAGCCCACACTTTCTGGATTTCTGAGCAAAGAAACAGACAACATGGTTGAAATATGTTTGTCCTGATATTAGCTCTCAAGTAAACTATCCATTCATTCCCATAACCTAGATTTATTAATCCATGTATACCACAAATATCTACTGAGCACCTACTATGTAGGTTTGGCTTCAGGAATGCAAGCTGAACAAATGGAAAATCTATACTCTCATGAAACTTACAATAATGAGGTGTGGGGAGGAAAGAGACCAAAAAAAAACCCAGTAAGTGGACATATTATTTCAGATAGTGATGAAGTGCCATGAATACAATAAACATGTGATGTGCTATGAAGAAAACAGAACATGGAGCTGTGGAAGTTAGTATCTGGTGTATAAGTGAGAGAAGCTAATTTAGACTAGGTGGTCAGGAAAGACATTTCTTGGGGGACAATACTAAAGCTGAGACTATGATGAAACAATAATGATGAAAAGAGCCAAACAAGCAAAGATGGGGAAACAGCAAGAGCGAAGGACCTAAAATGAGAAGAAAACGAGCATATTTGAGGAAAAGAAGAAGGTGGGTAGTGGTAGGAGACCAACTCAGAGAAGAATGTGAGGTTTAACTCATGAGAGGACCTGTCAGCTTTGTAAAGAGGTTGGATTTTATTCCAAGTGCAAAGCAATAGGGAGCAGCTGGGAAATTATAAGCAAGGGAACAATATGATTTGACTTATGATAAAAATAATTTTTATGTGACTATTGGATTGGGAGAGGGCAAGTGTAGGAGCAGTGAGGGCAGGTTGGAGGTTATTGCAGTAATGAAGATGGTAGATGGCATTGGCTTAGAAGGAGTGGTGGCAATAGAGGTGGTGAGGAGTAGATTCAGGGTATGGTTTTGAATTAAAATTTATAGATGAATTGGCTATGGTGGCAGAGGAAGAGAGGGATCAATAAAATTAAAGCTTGAGAATACCCTTGGCTGATGGTGACATGTTCTGAGATAGGAAAGAACAGAGGGAGGAGCAAGCTGGGTGGTGAGTGAGTCATAAGTTCAGTTATGAGCCTGTTATATGTGAGATATATATGAGACAGAGAATGAACAGCTTAATATATGACTCTGAATTCTTTAGGGAGATTGGGACTGGAGATATAAATTTCTGAGTCATTGGTATATAGATGTTGTTTAAAGCCATGAAACTGGATATGTTTCCCTAAAGACAGTATGTAGATAAAAGAAGAAATTTAAGAAAATAGGCTGAGAACCCTCTAGCATTTCCAGTGAATTGAGATGGAGAAATCAGGATTAAGGCATCAAGAACATAGAATAATTATTAACATATAGGCATTTAAGAGAAGAGTTCCAAAATGTGTGAAGCAAAAACTGACAGAATTAAAAGGAAAAACAGACATTTCAGCAATAATAGGTATTTCAATACTACACTTTCAGTAATGGATAGAACAATTAGAGAGAAGATAAACAGAGAAATGGAAGATTTGAAAAATGCTATAAACCAACTAGACATAACAGGTATCTATAGAGCACTCCACCCAATAACAGCTGAATACATTCTTCTTAAATGAACATTGGAAATTCTATAGGATAGACCATATGTTAGGACATAAAATAAATCTCAATAAACTTACAAGGACTGACTTCATACAAGATATATTCTTCAGACACTCTAGAATAATATTATAAATCAATAACAAGGAAATTTTGGAAGTTTAGATATGTGTGAAAATTAAACAACACACTCCTAAATAACAAATAGAACAATAGGGGAAAAAGCACATAAGAAGTTGGTTATTTAAAAAGACCAAAAATTTGACAAACTTTTAGCTAGATTGACCAAAAAATTTCAAATTACTAACATAAAACTTAAAAAGTGGATATAACTGTAGACTTTATAGAAACAAAAAAGAATTACAAAGGAATAATATGAAAAGTTATCACACCAGTAATCCCAATACTTTGGGAGGCTGAGGCAGGAGGATTTCTTAAAGTTAGGAGTTCAAAACCAGCCTGGTCAACATAGCGAGACCCTGTCTCTGCAAAAAATTAAAAATTAGCTGGGCATGGTGACACATACCTGTAGTCCTAGCTACTTGAGAGGCTGCAGTGGAAGGAATGCTTGAACCCGGGGGTTTGAGTTGAGGCAACAGTGAACTATGATTACACCACTGCACTCCAGACTGGTTGATGGAGTGACAGAGTGAAACCCTGTCTCAGAAAAAAAAAAAAAAAAAAAAAAGAAAAGAAAAGAAAGAGAAGAAAAAAAAGGAAAAATTGTATGTTAACAGATTAGACAAACTAGATAAAATAGATAATTCCTAGAAATATACAAACTATCAAAACTGACTCAAGAAAATATAGGAAATCTGAATAGACATGTAACAAATAGTTGAATTAGTAATCAAAAAACATTTCACAAAGAAAATTCTAGGACCATATATCTTCCCTGGTGAATTCTTCAGAACACTTGAAGAATACAATGAATGAAATGCTATCCCTCACAAACTCTAGAAGCAGAAAGAACACTCTTCAACCCATTCTATACAGTGATTATTACCCTGTTACTAAAACAGACAAAAAATTTCCAGGAAAAGAATAGCACAGACCAGTATCCTTTATGTATATAGATGCAAAAATCCTCAACAAAATAATAGCATGCTATATAAAGAGTTATATACCATGACTGACTGAATTTTCCCCAGGAATGCATGTTTGGTTTAACATGCAAAAACCAATCAGTGTAATGCACTGTTAAGAGAATAAAGGACATGAGCCAATTAATTAAAATTAATCAAATTAGTTAAATTAATTAAAAGGACAATATCAATTAATGGAGAAAAAGCACTGGACAAAATCCAACACCATTTTATGATATAACATTAAACAAACTAGAAACAGAATGAAACTTTGTCATCATAATAAATAGCATCTACGAAGAAACCATAGTTTCATGCTCAATATTATGAGGCTAAAGGCTTTTCTTATAAAAACAGGAACCCAATAAAGATGTCCACTCTTGCTACTTCAGTATTGAAGTAGAGATTCTAGCTCAGGTATTTAGGCAAGAAGAAGAAGGAATGAAATGCATCCAGATAGAAAAAAAAGAAGTAAAACTATCTGTATTTGCAAATGATATGATCTTGCACATAGAAAATCCTAAGGAAACAATAATGCTAACCAAGAAAATCCCATTAGATGTAATAAATGAGTTTAGAAAGATTGCAGGATGCTGAACAAATGTACAAACATTAATTGTATCTCTATATACTAGGAATGAATAATATAAAAATAAAATAACGTCACTAAAAGAATCGTTAAAAATAATTAAATACATACAGACAAACATCAAAAGAAGTAAACGGCTTATACACTAATTAAAGAAATTATTGTTGACAGAAATTAAGAAGTTTCTAAAGAAATGAAAAAACATTCCATGTTCATGGACTGAAATATTTAGTTAAGATGGAATACTCTCCAAATTCTTCTACAGATCCAATGCAATACCATTCAAGATTCCAGCTGGCTTTTTTTTTCTTTAGAAACTGACACACCGATCCTCAAATTTATGTGGCAACACAAGGAATACAGAATATCAAATATTTTGTCAAAGAACAAGTTAGAGGATCACATTTCTGATTTCAAAACTTGCTGCAGAGCTACAGTAATCACAACTGTGATGTGCTGACATAAATATAGTCATGTGGATTGATCAAATCACAGGAGAATCCAAAAATAAACTCTCTTATTTATAGTCAGTTGATTTTTGTCAAGACTGCACAAATAATTTGATGGGAAAAAATAGTCTTTCCAAGAAACGATGCTGAGATATTAAAATATCATTGGGCTTCTGCCTCTCACCATATAAAAAATTAACTCAAAATGGATTAAAAAAACCCTAAATATAGGAGCCAGTACTATAAAACTCATAGTTATGACACCAAAAGCAAAGTCAACAAAAGAAAAATGAAAAATTGGGCTTTATCACCAAAATTAAATTTTTGGTGCATTGAAGGATACTACCATAAGTGAAAAGACAACCCACTGAATGGGAGAAAACAATTGTAAGTCATACACCTGATCAGATTCTAGTATCAAGAATTTGTATAGAACTCTTACAACTTGTGGTAGACAGAATAATGGTCCCTAAAGATTTCCAAGTCCTAATCCCTGCAGCCTGTGAATATGTTACATGAGATGGCAGATGGTACTTTGGCTGTGATTAAGATAAGGACCTTGAGATAGGGAGATTATCTTGAATTATCTGGGAGGACCCAATGTAATCACTGAGGTTATTATAAGAGAGAGGCAGGAAGATCAGAGCTGGAGAAGAAGATGTGACAATGGAAGCAGAGGTTAGCGTCATGCAATCACGGACCAGAAAATGTGGGCAACTTCAAGAAGCAGAAAATGGCTTGGAATGGATTCTTCCTTTGAGTATCCAAAACCTCTTCAAGTGTCCAAAACTCTGGATGGAATGCTGCTCTGTTGGCACTTTGAATTGAGCCTAGTAAGATCCATGTTTAACTTTTGATCTTTAGAACTATAAGATAATACGTTGGTGTTAGTTTAATCCACTAGGTTTAATCTGTCATAGCAACAATAGAAAACTCATATAGATTTTGGTGCCTGCAAATGTGGTGCTTTGGTAAGAAATCTAGAAGTGGTTTTTGGAATTGGGCAGTGGACAGAGGCTAGAAAAATTTGAGGATCATGACAGAAAAAGCCTAGATTTTCCTGAATAGATTGTTAGTAGAAATATAGATGCTAAAGGCTCTGCTGGTGGAGGGCTCAGAGGGAAGTGAGGAGCAAGGTAGAGTAAATCTATATAGTCTTACAGAATACCTGAATCACCATAGACAAAGTGTTGGTAGAAATATGAATGCTGAAAGTGTTGTTGGTGAAGTCTCCAAAGGAAATGAGAAACATGTTATTGGGAACCAAAAGAAAGGGAATCTTTGTTATATAGTGACAGAAAACTTACTAGAATTTTATCTTGCAGTTATTAAAAAGCAGAGCTGGTAAGTGATAAAGCTCCTTTGTATCTAGCTGGGGAGTTTTTTTTTTTAGCAAAGTGTTGAAGAGGTCACCTTGTTTCTTCTTCTGTTTGTATGAAAAAACAGATTGCAAGACACTAAAATTAGGTGATTCATTGTCAGGACTGAGTGCCTTGGAGAGAAAGCTAAGAACACAAGTGGTTATTTTGCTAGTACCTAGGAAGGATTAAGAGATCAGACTATTTGGCCGGGTGCAGTGGCTCACACATGTAATCCCAGCACTTTGGGAGGCCGAGGAGGTAGATCACGAGGTCAGGAGATCGAGACCATCCTGGCTAAGATGGTGAAATGCCGTCTCTACTAAAAACACAAAAAAATTAGCCAGGTGTGGTGGCAGGCACCTGTAGTCCCAGCCACTTGGGAGTCTGAGGCAGGAGAATGGCATGAACCTGGGAGGTAGAGCTTGCAGTGAGCCGAGGTGGCACCACTGCACTCCATCCTGGGCGACAGAGCAAGACTCCGTCTCAAAAAAAATGAGATCAGAATATTCAAATAACACAGAGAGCTGACTGAAGAGGTTGGGTGTGTGACTCAGATATCTAAGCAGAACCAGGGATAGAGATGGAATTACCCAGGGAAGATCTCTGGAGGAGCCTATAGTCTAAGGGAGTGAATCTCTAGACATATACAGGAGACCCACAGGGTTCTTGAGAATGTTTTATCAGCAGAAATACTGACAGCTCGAACAAAAAACAAACAAACAAACAGAAAAGATGAAATAAAAGACTTCAGAAATTCTCTAGGCAGTAAACAGGCCAATAAACAACCTACCTGGAAACTTGGGCTATTCTTCCCTGGAAAGGCAAGGCAGCCTCAGAGAGGGAAGCAGCCAGCCCAAAGGGACAACAGTGGCATATTCTCAAGCATTGGAAATAGAGGGTAGAGGATTTTCTTTTGAGAGTTACAATGTAATATGAGTATAAATAACAATAGGAACAGTAATGGCAACAAGAGGTGTCATTTACTGAGTGCACTCTAGACACCATTCTAAGTATGTTTTATATATTAAAAGTAATGGCAAGGATCATAATTATTTTTGCACCAACCTAATATTATCTCATTTGATCATTTTACCAATCCTGTAAAGTAGGTAGTCACATGCCCATTTTCGAACATGTGCAAATTATGGTTTGGAGAGAGCAAGAAACTTGCCCATGGCCACAGAGCAGGGGTAAAACAGGCTACTTTCAAAGTCCGGATTGGGTGCCACTATGCTGTGTTCCCTTCTCATTCTATAATGGATTAGAGTGACATATTAAAAGTCACCACAAAAGTACTAACTCTCAGACCAAAGAGGGATTTGTCGGGAAACTGATTTATGGCATTAGCATATGAGAAGAAAAACAAAAAACTAACTAAAACGGATGTCAGTAATTCCTCCTATAAGCACCCAAGTACAGAAGACATCTTAACAAAGAATTTTGAATATTTAGATCTCTGCCCTTGTTAACCTTATACTGAGATGTGAATACTTCGAGTTACCTCAGCTCTTGGATAATCTGCAAGCCAATGTATCCAAATATTACATGCAAAATATCAAATTCAGTGCTCACCAAAAAGCTACAATTTTAACATCCTTCTTGTAGGTTAGCTCCAAATAGAAAATGTGGAGAAAACATATACCTAAGAAATGTGGTCTACAGGAAAGTTCTATTTCTCATTCAAGTCACTAAAAAGGACATTCCTGGGGTTCCATAATTAGGTGATGTAATGTGGTGGTTAAAGCGTAGGTTTCAGAGGACAGACTTAACTTTGAATTATGGCTCCATTACTAATTAGCTGTGTAACTATGGGCAACCCGTCTTGCAGGATAATAGCGAGGACAAAATGTGATGTACCTAGCATAGTATCTTATACAGATTAACCATTCAGTGTAGTTTAATTATTGTTATTATGATTATGTCATCTCTCAGAAATAACAAATCAGATTCCTGAGCCTGTAAGATGGGAGAGAAGACCTGGAATTCCACAAAAATTCTTCCAGGAGTGTCCTACTCTGCCCGAATCCCATGGGATTTCATAAAACAGAATAATTTCAGAAAATAAAAGAGAGGGGGTGGAGACCAAAAAAAAATTGTTAACGTTTTATATTATCAAGTAAGACTGTTAAAATTCAATCAAACAAAATAAAGCAAGTCACAAATGAAACAAATAAGCCTGCTATCACCTAACCTCACCATTGTTTCTAAGAGAAAGGGCATTTCAACATCAAAATGTCACAAAGAAATAATCTTAGAATGAAGGATGGTACTTTGAATAAATTTAGCTTTCTGAAAACATCACTTAATTTATTCCGTTTCCTGTTTAATAGAGGTCAGTGAAAACGTTATCTTTTTTGGTGCCAGTATGTGGACAAACATTTAGAAAAGATTGGTGGAGTCCACTTTGCCAAGTCTGTTGTCATCCAACTAGTTGATGTTGCTGGTAGACACTCCACACTGCTTCTCTATTTCTATGCAAGGTCACACTACAATTTATAGAGTGCTCTGTTTTTCTATAATCAGTTTTGTGGACAAATATCATGCATATGATCTGACCATGTCAGACTGCAGAGAGTTACTGCGGATACTGAGATAGAATAGAAGATCACATGAAAATTTTAATTTTCTCCTTGTAAATTTCTAACACTTGTCAAGCATATATTATTATGTTCCAGACGCTGTTTCAAGATTTTATGTAAATATATTCTTTTACCAAAGCTCCACAGCATTCTCTTTAGTAGGTGAAATTATTATTCTCATTTACAGAAAAGGTGTATAAGGCATACGGAGGTTCAGTGTCACAGTCTAGTAAATAGTGAGCTCTTACTCCATCACCCAACTCAACTCATCATCTCTTCATCTACAGAGCTTGTCATCTTGTGAGGGAGTTGATCACATAACTGGATTTTTAACAATGTAACATTAAGACCCAGGCAAGCATAAATGACTTAGGAATATATAGAATTAATTATTGGACCATCCTGAGGTCCAGGCTGCTTCTCCCTCCTCCTCCTCCCATCCTCCTCCTCTTTCTCCTCTTCCTCCCTCTCCTCTTCCTCTTTGTCTTCTCCTCCTCTTCTTCCTCCCCCTCCTTCCCATACTCCTACGCCTCCTCCTCCTCCTCTCCATCCTCCTACTCCTCCTCCTTCTTCTTCTTCTTTTTCTTCTTCTTCTTCTTCTTCTTCTTCTTCTTCTTCTTCTTCTTCTTCTTCTTCTTCTTCTTCTTCTTCTTCTTCTTCTTCTTCTTCTTCTTCTTCTTCTCTTTCTTCTTTCTTCTTCCTCTTGAAGGAGTTTTTCTTTTGTATAACATTAATATTTGGCTGGGTGCAGTGGCTCACGCCTGTAATCCCAACACTTTGGGAGGCCGAGGCAGGCTGATCAAGGTCAAGAGATGGAGATCATCCTGGCCAACATGGTGAAACCCCGTCTCTACTAAAAATACAAAAATTAGCTGGGCGTGGTGGTGCATGCCTGTAGTCCCAGCTACTCAGGAGGCTACGGCAGGAGAATCACTTGAACTCGGGAGACGGAGTTTGCAGTAAGCCGAGATCGCACCACCGCATTCCAGCCTGGCAACAGAGTGAGACTCCGTCTCAAAAGCAAAACAAAACCAAACAAAAACCAAAAAACATTAATATTTATAGGTTAGTCTACTATGATAATGGAATTTGAGGGGCAGAAAATTTTCTTGCTATGCTCCCTTCACTATTTATTGCAAGGGAATTCTGTAAGCAAAAGGGTGGCTTTATATGGCCGTTGACATCACAGCTTTTCTTTGCTTCTTTTCTGTTTGGTTAATTAAGTCAAGCTTTTAACAAATCTAAATGCTGGATCTAAACGTGCCTATACATAGAAAAGATAAATAATACATGCTTCATTGTATCTGAAGCATTTATATCTACAATTTTTAAGGTTTGGCATGGAACTTTATGGAACTCCTTGGAGTACATTTATTTCCTACTTGGAATATTAAAAAATGAGACAATACCACCAGGAAAGAACACAAAGGGCCCAGCACAAAGGGCTGGAGTCTCTCCCGATACTGAACTCTAGTTCCTGCCATAGCATGCTGAGGGAGGGATTCCCACGGTTGGAGTGGGAAGCATTTTAGTAACATGGTTCTCGTGAAGGTATGTTAATGTTAAAACATATATTAAGCCTACTCTCTGTGAAATCAGGCTTGGTTGGGACTATTACTCTACTCCTATGGCACATGGAGGCCTTGCGATCAATAATACTTCTTAAAATCCTGCTGTTTTAATTCAATGAGTTTAGTGCTTACAGATCACAACTGTGAGAGAGCAAGGGAAATGATACAAGAGAGCAAAAGAGAGCTAATTCATGCATGGCCTTGCAGGCTTTGTTAAGAAGCATGCAAATGGTTGGAAATCTGGTGAATTTTAAGCAATGAATCTCAAATGGTCAGATAGAAATGTGGAATATTCACATGGCAGTGTGGAAGATGAATTAAGAGGTCAAAGATTGGAGGAGAAGCTATTGTAATTATTAGATAGCAGGAGCTTGGGCTATAAAGTCAGGTAGGCCAACGTTCAAACCCCAGGTCTACTACCTAATAGCTGCTTTGAAACCTGAAAAGCAGCTTCAATCTTTCTAAGCCTCCACTTCCTACCTATATGGAGGAAGATAGGGTAAATGGGCAGGGTTATTTGAGATGTAAGAGATTATTTGAATAGAGTGTTCCACATAGCACCAGCCATATTAAATAAATAGCATTATTATGTCATGCAATTTTTAGGTGTCCATCACATTTTTCCATTCATATGCAATGCTAATATCAGAAAATTCTTGGAAAGCTAATGACATTTTTTTCTTTGTGCCACTCAGTATAAAACCTAGAATGAAAACTTCACCATGAAAAGCACTTACTGATTAAGATTAACCCTCATGAACAAACACATGATTGACAGAATATCTTAACCTGAAACTGGGGAGTGTAAGTCTCTGATGGGAGAGAAAGAAGGGATGAACAAATTGTGAAACAAGAGGCTGGTTGGTGGTGAGCATGTTGAGAGCAGAGGCAAATACTGCACAAAAGGCTGGACCTACTAGTTAGATTCATCTGTAGTTTGGCTCAAGCTAAAAATCCTAGTTATTTCTCCTCATAAGCTTTTCTGAGTTTTCGATTTTATTTCCCCATAAAATAGCACTTTGTATCAAAATGGAATTCCTTGAATGAAATTTAAGATTGGGTCTGTGTTATTACTAAGTGATCCTCTGGCTCCATTTTTTTCCCCTACAAGTAGTTTCCAAAGTAGAATCTGCAGTCTTGCAGGTGGTTTGAAGTGGCTTTTTGGAACCAGTAATACTCTTGCAGTAGATTGTATTTATTCAGTGGTGAAGCAATGAGGTCATCGTCATCCTCTAGAATAATGGGTTTATTTGACAGCGTCAGATGTCTACACTTGAACAGAAATACTGCTGCTTCAATCCGCAGTGAATTTAATTGGATACTTTTTGGTTAAAACTCTGGAAGAACAACTTTTGGACACAGAACGAAGCAATGCATAAGTTGCACTGAAATGATGAGGTGTAGAGTTCTTTGAACTTTTTGTGATCAAAACTAAAATTAATTTTTCACTATAGTTTTAGGATGGGAAGTTCTGTTTCCTAAGCCATCAATTTCTTTTTACATTTTTCCAAAGTAAGTTGGGTAAGGGAAGGTTTCCGTGACAGCCACTTACAGATAGTAGATACAATCAAGATAAATATATATGTATATATTTACAGATTAAAACTGGTTTCTCCTCACATTAAGTTTTTAATGAAATGTTTCTTCTATAATTTATAATTATTTGAAAACAAAAAGATTATTATTTGAACAAAGAGCCAAATGAAAATGATCCAGTAATTCAAATACAATCTATTTCTCCACATCAGCCCAATAGTTCTAACACATGACAGGGTGAATTAAGGAGCAGTTTATTACCAAAAGGATAAATAAATGGGTATGGATAGAATAAGCTAAATTATTTCTCTCAAAGCATATGCCTTCTGCATAGATAACATTGGCAACAGCCTCATTCACAGTGAGATGTAAAAGGCTCTGAAAGATCCTTCTGGCTTCAGGTTCTGCACCTTATGTTCCATAATGCCACAGCTTCTCTAACTGATCCCTCTTTTGGGAGGGGCTTTCTGATGTGGATCATCCTTTCTTCTCCTGTCTATGTAGAGATTAGCAGTTTGTTGATAGAGACCCAGGTGTATAGTATGTTTCTCCATGTCTCACCCCGACTGCTCATGGTTGGCCCAGAGGTGTGCAGAAGCAGCCTACCAGAGATATATGACTTGTGAGACCCAGCTCGTGTAGCTAAGCTGGGTCTGTCGGATTTTCCTGGTGCTCTGAACTGAGAAATACTGAGACACCACGGCCATGTGCAGGAAGTCAGAAAGTTCCTTTCGGGCCCTGGCCAGCAAATTCTGACATGTAAGCTGAGGAAGGAGACAAGATATTGGCTACAGGGTGAGGAAATGGAGAAAGATGGAGGAAAGGAGCAGCCGTGAAGAGAGAAACTGAGGCTTGGAAAGAGAAGAGAGAGAGACCCAGAGGAGATGGGCAGCTCAACACTCCAGTTCTTGCCTGGCTCTTGTCCAGCAGCCTGCCCCTACATCCTTAGAATAGTAGCACTTTCTCTCCAGTAGCTTATTATACTATAGGTCTTGGATTTTCACAACCTAAAAGCTAACCAAAAACAGATATTAAAAATGTTTCCATTTGGAAATGTGTTTAAGAAACATTGACATGATATTTTGTAAGTGCCTGTTGGTTAGAACCAAGTTAATGAAACTGACGAACTGGCCACACAATGGGCTTAAGCGAACATGGCAGGAATTGAAAAGGTCTGGTGGGAAGGTGAGGTTCGGGAAGCTGTAACATCCTGCTCTGGTTATTCCTGAGTGAGCTGTGGGCTGGGAGTCTAAGGAGATGAGAAAGAAACAGTGCAAGTGACATTTTTTTCTCCCTCAGTTAGATGACTTTCACTCAGTCATGGTTCAGTGTTATGCCCTAAACTTCCATTGAGGCATCAGAATAAACTGCTTTCTGAGGCTCACACTTGCTTTTCATACTGAGCTGTGGTTAGTGTTGCCATCTACAACACTGCTTGTGTTCCTTGTAAGTTTTGTGTAGGACATTTCTTCCAAAGCTGAGTGCTAGGTAAAATTTTGCTTCCTCTTAAGAATTGTCATGATTTGTCTTCATGAGCATTGAAAAAAACCAGTGAATAAATTCCGTTACCATTTTTATTTTATTTTCTTATTGTATTTTTTACGTTGTTATTAACTATAGTCACCGTGTTGTACAATGCCATTTTTATTTTCATTGTCAGGAAGCTCAGAGGTAAAGTCCTGGAGGACCTTCTGGCCCGTATATCTTTATTCTCTTTCTTTTATTCTAGGCACAGGCTCTTGGGTTTAATTCCATGTTGGCTAGATTTGACATTGACACATAAATGTTTTAATTCATATTTTAATATTTTATTCATGCATATTCTTTAAGTCATATCAGACTGAAACTCAGGCTGTTCCCCCAGTGTCTTTATTGACTTTTCCTGTTCCTTCTGCCTGGAAATTCTTACCAACCCTCACTTCCACCCACCACAAGAATCCTCACATTTCCTCCACACCTCCTGGAAGCCCCATTGTTGACCTCAGACCTTGGGCCCTGCCCTTTGTTTGGCCTGTGCTCACCAGACAAAGCTGCCCTGCATTTGCTGTTATCTCGCTGTCCCTCTCTCTACACTGCCAGCTCCTGAGGGCAGAAACTACTCTTCTTGGTGAAGCTAGTGCCCCACATGTGTTCAGTGAATAAATGGAGAAGCACTTGCTGCTTATAAAGAATTATAATTGATCATGATGCAGTACTCACTAGGTGTCAAGGAGGTATTTAAGTATTTTTTTTTACATATTAACTTATTTAATTGCACCTCTTCCCCTTAAACAGGTAGTGAGGACTATTGTTTCCTCCTTTGACAAATGACAAGACAAGGGCCAGAGAGGTTAAGCAACTTGCTCCAGCTCACATACCTAGTGGCAGAGGAAGTATTGAAATGTGGTGATCTACCACCTGAACCTCACATGGATGTGCTTTGCTGTGCTTCCCCTCTGTGTCTTAACATACAAAGCCTAAATTCATCTTTTGATGTGAATATTTTAGTCAATATATCCTTTTTTTCACACCATGCTATACATATATAGGCATTCATATGGCCCAGATCTGAAGCCTTCCTTCCCTCCTTTGACTCTTCTTTGACCCTCCAGCTGAGTTACTAGATGCAAAGGAAATACAACCTCATTCAGTTCCTAGCACATATTAGACAACTGATAAATGAAAACTGTTATCTTCGTTATTATTATTGTTATTACTACCAGTTGTCTTCTTGCTAAACTGCCATTTTCTTTAGGGCAAGGATTTTTGTCTTATTCATCTCAAATATAATTGGTGCTCATAAATGTTAATTTGGATTGAATTGCTCAAGGCAGATTAGCAGATGGCAAGCTTGTACATCTGAGGCCACAGACAGGGTAGTTCTGTTCTTTCATCCAATCAAAAACATTTATTGAGCACCTATGTAGCAGGCACTACTCTAGACCATGAGGGATCCAACCATGAGGACACAGATGATAATCACTGTTCCATGGAGTTTGTGTTCTGGTAGAAGGAGGCAGAGAATCAAAGGCATAAAAAGCTAAAATATATAATAGGTGAGATGTACTGTAGAGAGAACTAAGCAGACCATGAGAAAGGGGAGCACTGGAGGCATTCCAATTTTAGAGGTGGTAATGGAAGAACTTGCTGGGAAGGCGATACTTGAGTAAGATGTAGGGGAGCTGAGAGAAGGAGCAACATGGCGGAATGGAAATTAGCCAGGGAAAGTGGTCCAGCAGAGGAAATAGCAAGTGCAAAGGCTCTGTCTTAGTCCTCTTGGGCTGTCATAACAAAGCTACCATAGACTGAATGGTTTAAACGACAGAAATTGATTTCTCTTTCAGAGGCTGGGAAGTCCAGAATCAAGGCACTGGCACATGGAGTGTCTGTTAAGGGCTGCTTTCTGTTTCATAGATGGAGCCTTTATGTTGTGTCTTACATGGTGGAAGTGGCAAGACAGCTCTCTGGGGCCTTTTTTATAAGGGTTATTATTCCATTCATGAAGGTGGAGCCATCAAGACCTAATCACCCCCTAAAGGCTCCACCTTCTGATACTGTCACAATGGTGATTAGATTTCAATACATAAATTTTGTGAGAGGGCGGGCACCGGAATTCAGATTGGAGCAGGCTTTGAGGGAGAAGTAGGATGCACAGGCTTTGGGAGCAGCAAGACAGCCATTGTAGGCCAGTGGAGGGTTTGTAGTGGGAGTTATACAAATCAGGGCAGTGGGGAGATGCAGATTGTGTAGAACCTCGCAGGCCATTGTAATGGTTTTAGTTTTCCCTTGAAACAACACAGGAAGCTACAGAAGGGGTGTAAAAGGGGATGTGAGATGATATAACCTATTTTGATTGCAGTGTTAAGAATAACTGAAAAGTTAGGATGGTAGGCAGAATGTAGATTACAAAGGCAGAAGGAGAAAGAAGGTGTTTCCATGATCTGTGACAATGATGGTGCTGGCTCATTCCAGGTTGGTAGCAGTGGAAGTCATGAGAAATCTTCCACTGTGCATATATTTTGATGGTGACATTGGCATGATGGGAGATTTGATGTGGAGTGGGAGAGTAAGAGAAGAATCACAGATGACTGGGTCTGAGTGATGCAAACGATGGAGGTGTCAAAACTGAGATGCAGAAGGCTGAAAAGAACTCTATTTGGGACATGCTAGATTTAAGATGTTTATTAGATATCTGTGTGGGGATGTTAAGCAGACAACTGGAGACTCGATTTCAGGGGAAAGGACTAGAAAGGAGAGTGACCATTTGGGAGACACAAGCCTATAGATAGATTTTAATGCTATGAGACTGATGGCACCATGAAGAAGGTGAGTATATTGAGAAAAGAAAAGATGTCCAAGACTGAGTCAAGGAGATGAGGTAGAACCAGCAAAGAAGATATAGAAGTAACAGCTAAGGTGGGTAGGGGGAGAATCCAGAGAGGGCGACATCCCAGAAGTCAAATAACAGGAGACTATCAAAGAGCAGGGATTGATCAACCATGTCAAAGGTGCATTGAGGACAAAGAATCTTGACAGTTACATTTATTACAGCAACATGTGACTCATTGTTGACATTAGAGGGAACACTTTCTTCTTCAAGCAATAGAAGGTCAAGGGAGTTGGGGGGAGCTGCTATCTGTAAAGAAAGGGAATGGCTACCAGGAGATAAGCAGTCAACACCAAGTCTGGAAGGGCCACAAGATCAAGCTGGAAGCCACTACTCCCAGATTTTGGAGTGGGTGGAAACAGAATCTTAGTTAAAACAGGTTTACAAAGAAGCAAGAATTTCCTGAGAAATTATTTTGAGTACAATGTGGTGTTTCTAGTTGATCTTTGTAGGAGATGAGTGTGTGGCGTTTGAATGTTTCAGCCAGCTCATGATATGGGTAAAGGAATGAACACAGTCTCCATTTGGAATGTACCAGTAAATGTAAAATAATAATAAAATATAATTGTGGACATTTGATCCAAATGTATGTGGAAAACATTTTTAAGAGAAAAAAATGATCAGAATAACTACATTACCGCATTTTTTAAATGTCTTGGGGTTGCTGTCATTTTATCCTTTTTAAAACATCCTTTTAGAGTCTACCAATACCCTATTTTTACAGAAAGTCGATTATATTTTTGGACTGCACATTAATTTCATTTCCCAGCATAATGAAATTCCACTGAACAATTTCACTAGCCCTGAAAAGTGATTTTGTCATTTTGAGTCAGAAAATTAGCATTAGGCAGAAATACAAGATCACCCATTACTTTGCCTTAAAAAATAAAAAAGCTAAAAAGACTTTTCTGTTTTTACTGCATCTAGTGATCATTCGGGTGAAAAAAAGTGTCTGTTCCATCCCTTGCAGTGCCAAATTTCATCGCCTTTCCTTCACTGCACAGCTTGTTAAACGTGAACAAGCGCTTTGGATTTCATGGCAGCGTTAAAATTCTTACTTAAATTGCCTTGGAACTTGGTGACCCCTTAATTAATCCAGTCATTGCTAAATACTTTGTGTAATATTGATTATAGAACTGATAAAAAAAACACATCTGTGCTACAAGGGCTGCAAATATAGTGAAACAGCAAACATAGACAAACGTTTAAATGTAGCCATGTGAAATGTCCCAACAATATGCACAGAATATAGTTGTTGTTATTATTATGATTAGTGTTGCTATTTTTAAAGATCTTGCAAAAAAGGACTGTGTAAAACGATTTAAATACCAGGCTGGCTTTGGGCTTTGTTCTCTGATGGAGTTGCTGAAGGAACTTGAGCATGAAAGCGACATGTTCCTTCCACTCTGGTGGGTCTCCGGAGTACATACAAGAGGAAGCTGAGACTGCTGACAAAGAACTGAGCTAACACATTATTAAAATTGTCCAGACTAAAACAATGGAGCTAGACCTACACTAGAAGAGACAAGAGTAATGGCTATGAGGTGGTAGCTGTTAGATGTTAGTGGGATATTTCACATTCTGCTGTGTCTTTGGTTCTAGAAAATATAAGAATGACCCAATTCTCTCTTCTCCAGAGTTTTCAATTCTAACATTTGATTCCTAACTTCACTTTGGTTAGGTGCGCCAATGTGTTCTGTTTCCTTGAGTTTGCTAAATTGGTGTTACTTCTTTCTAAAGAGCAGAGCTTATCAGCTAAAGCAACTAGTCATTTCTTAATGCAATTCAGTAATCTAAAAGTTGTCTTTGGGCAATCTTAACTCATCGTATAAATCCATTATTCATTTACCAAATTCTAGAAATGAGAACAGACATCAAATTTTTTCCTATGTGCCAAATATGTGTGCCTTACTTACTTCATCTGGTTCACCTTATGGTAAAATGGAGAGGCTACAATTTATATTATGGAAATAAATCTAGCATAATTGACTACGGCAGAATGTGGTGTACAATAATTCCTGGTATTCTATTGGCTTGTGGATTAAAAGTAGATATTGAAAATAACCCTTCGAAAGTCTTAGCTTAAGAGCATTGCCTGCTGATATATCTTAGCCATAAATCTTTACGTAGAAATTACATTTAAAACAATCAAATATTAAAAAAAGACTATTATGACAATTTATGACTATTATATTAATCTTGAGAATTCCAAAGGAGATTCCAGTCATAGTAGCCTTGCTTCCTGTGCCAATTTTTGCTTAACATGAAAATAGGCAACAGAGGCCATTGTTCCTCTGTAAGTGCTATTAGCACATGGACAAATGCTCTCATTTTTACATCTTCTGCCCCCTTCTAGTGCCTGGCCCTTAAGATGCAGCCAATAAATTAGTGTTGAAACTGTATATTCTCAATAGCAGTCTAATTTGGCATATTAATATGATACAGGAAAAAAGCCTTTAATGATAATTTACATAAAAAGTACACCATTCATTTATGTACAAAAAGTCCCACATGTACCCATTTATCATTTTTTGAGTTTCTACTGTTTATAGCAGGCAGTAATTATGGCTAAGATCTTCTGAAATGATTATAGCACTGCTCTCATCCTTCAGTTCACTGTCTGATGGAGGTGACAACTCTATAAATTATTACAGAACAGTATGAAGTGTTGTCATAGAGATGGGCAAAGACTTATCATGGTATGCCTGGAGGAGGACTTGTCAAGCTTGTTTTGATCTAGAAACACACAATCATGTATAAATAGATGCTAGATGCTAGATAGATAGATAGATAGATAGATAGATAGATAGATAGATAGATAGATATTTTAGAGTTGGAGGCAGTCTCAGAGGTTGTGATACAAACTTTTAGTCTCTCTTCCTAGAAAAGTTAAATAAAACTGTCTTTCAAATGAACCACAGTAAATAGCATGAATAAAGACACTCCATCATTAACTAGTATACATAAATAAATAATTTTCCTTTAACAAATAATTATGTAACACCTACTATAGGCCAGATACTTCTTAAGAACTCAAATATTATTATCTGAATTTAATATATTGAATATCTATTTACATACCCAAGTGTCTTCTGTTCTAAATTCCTGACAGTTATAAATTCTAGCTTTCAACTCTTAATTTCCCTCTCCTTCCCAAAATAATATTTTCTGTATTATTGGTTTCAACTTTGTATGGGAATAGAACTGAATGGAATTCAAAAAAGTATGAATTCAGGAACAGGTACACTGGTGAACGGTTTATGTTCTCAAAGATTTTCCAACCAAGAAATTTTTTTTTTTTAAAGCATAAAATGATGGTTGAACATTGAAGACCATGAAGACTCTAGATATTCAGAAACAACCTCCAGGTTCAATAGAGAGGGTAGGTTCTGGGCAATAGGTTCTTCTCAGTAAGAGAAGAAGTGGTTATTTAAGGAAGTAAAATGAAAGAGACTATTGAACTTTTGCAATAGTTAGCTATGAAGAGGACAGAATTGATTTCAAAAACAATTTTTTTTCCTTTTCACTGTTTTCCCATCCTCCTTGCTGACTACCAGACATGAAAAATAAATTCTGACTACTTTCTGCAATTTTGGGAGGTAAAAGTGAGTTAAGGTCATTAAATTGTAGCAATTACATAGCTGCATTGTTTTTTGAGACTCCAGTAGGAGAAAAAAATCCACACACTGATCAGCAAAGAATATTCTTTCACATATGAGAAAGTGACTCTTCAGTGGAACTCAAGCATAAAAGGACTAGAGGAAGAAACAACTTAAAAGTCACATAAGACATATGATTTCTGGTAATGGCAGAGTGGCTTGTTTGAAATAACCTGTCTATAATTTTAAAATATAGAAAATATATTTGAAAAATACAACTATTTAAAGGCTCTCAATAGCAAATATGGAGAAAAAGGAATGAGATTGGAAAATTGGCAGCTTTAGGCCTAAAGGCCCCCCAAGCCTCTACTGACCCATACTCAGTTTGCATCTGCTTCATCTACAGAGAGCTACTGCCTTATTGGTGTGAGATGTCAGAGGATACAGCTCAGGCTAGCAGAACAATGATAAAGTTTTGGGAGAGTACCTGGAAAAAAGGGTGCCATAGAGAGTGTGAACTCAATAATCTACTGATAAAATCCACCCAAGAACTCTGTCTGAAAGGGGGAGACTTTGCAGGGGGTTTTCTTAAAAAAAAAATGCAGCACCTGGAAACTAAGGAAACTGTATTATTCTGTTTTCACATTGTTATAAAGAATTACCTGCGACTGGGTTATTTATAAAGAAAAGAGGTTTAATTGACTCACAGTTCCACATGGTTGGGGAGGCCTTAGGAAACTTACAATCATGGTGAAAGGCAAAGGGAAAGCAAGGCATGTCTTACATGGTGGCAGGAGAGAGAGAGGGGGCAAGTGTCACACTTTTAAAACCATCAGATCTTGTGAGAAGTCACTCACTGTCATGAGAACAGCATGGAGGAAACTGCCCCTATGATCCAATTGCCTCCCACCAGGCTTTTCCCTCAACAGGTGGGGGTTATAATTCTAGATGAGATTTGGGTGGGGATACAGAGCCAAAACATATCATTTCACTCCTGGCCCCTCCCAAATCTCATGTTCTTCTCACATTTTAAAATACAGTCATGCCTTCCCAACAGTCCCCCAAAGTCTTAACTCATTCTAGCATTAACCCATTTTTCAAGTCCAAAGTCTCATCTGAAACAAGGAAAGTCCCTTCCACCGATGAGCCTGTAAAATCAAAAGCAAGTTAGTTACTTCCAAGTTACAATGTGGGTGCAGGCGTTGGGTAGATGCTCCCATTCCAAATGGGAGAAATAGGCCAAAACAAAGAGGCTACAGGTCCCATGCAAGTCCAGAACACAGCAGGGCAGTCATTACATCTTAAAGCTCCAAAATAACCTCCTTTTATTAATGTCTTATATCCAGGGCATGCTGATGGAAGAGGTGGGCTCCCCAGGCCTTGGGCAGCTCAGATCTGCAGGGTACAGCCCCCATGGCTGCTCTCCTGTGGCTGCTTTCATGGGCAGGCTTTGAGTGCCTTTGGCTTTTCCAGGCTTACAGTGCAAGTTGTTAGTGGATCCACCATTCTTGGATCTGGACAATGGTGGCCCTCTTCTCACAGCTCCACTAGGCAGTGTCCCGTTGGGGACTCTGTGTGGGAGCTCCAACCCCACATTTCTCCTCTGCATTGCCCTACTAGAGGCTCTCCATGAAGGATCTGTCCCTGCAGCAAACTTCTTCTGCCTGAACATCCAGACATTTCCATACATCCTCTGAAACCCAGGAAGAGTTTCCCACACCTCAGCTCTTCTGTTCACCCACAGGCCCAACACCACGTGGAAGCCACCAAGGCTTGGGGCTTGCAATATCTGAAGCAATGGCATGAGCTATACATTGGCCTCTGTCAGCCATGGCTGGAGCTGGAGTGGCTGAGACAGAGGGCACTGTGTCCCAAGGCTGCACATAGCAGTGTGGCCCTGGGCCCAGCCCACAAAACCATTTTTCTTTCCTAAGCCTCTGGGCCGGTGATGAGAGGAATTGCTAAGAAGATCTCTGAAATGCCCTGGAGACATTTTCCCCATTATGTTGGCTATTAACATTCAGCTCCTTGTTATTTATGCAAATTTCTGTAGCTGGCTTGAATTTCTCCCCAGAAAATGGGTTTTTGTTTTCTACCACATGGTCAGACTGCAAATTTTCCAAACTTTTATATTTTGCTTCCCTTTTAAACATAAGTTCCCATTTTGTATCATCTCTTTGTGAATGCATGTGACTGTACGCTTTCATAAAAAGTGAGGTCACCTCTTGAATTCTTTGCTGCTTAGACATTTCTTCTGCCAGATACCCTAAATCATCTCTCTCAAGTTCAACGTTCCACAGATCTCCAGGGCAAGGGCAAAATGCCAGCAGTCTATTTGCTAAAGCATAGCAAGAGTGACCTTTACTCCAGTTCCCAATAAGTTCCTCTTCTCCATCTGAGACCACCTCAGCCTTGACTTTATTGTTCATATCACTATCAGCATCTTGGTCGAAACAATTCAACAAGTCTCTAGAAAATTCTAAACATTTGACATCTTCCTGTCTTCTTCTGAGCCCTCCAAACTGTTCCAACGTCTGTCTGTTACCCAGTTCCAAGGTTGCTTCCACATTTTCAGGTATCTTTATAGCAGTGCCCCAAACTACTGGTATCAATTTTCTGTATTAGTTCATTTTCACACTTATATGAAGAACTACATGAGACTGGGTTATTTATGAAGAAAAGAGGTTTAATTGACTCACAGTTCCACATGGCTGGGGAGGCCTCAGGAAACTTAAAATCATGGCAGCAGGAGAAAAGGAAGCAAGGTACATCTTACATGGTGGCTAGAGAGAGAGAGAGGAAATGCCGCACTTTTAAAACCATCAAATCTCATGAGAACTCACTCACTGTCATGAGAACAGCATGGGGGAAACTGCCCCCCTGATTCAATCACCCCCTACCAGTTCCCTCCCTTGAAACATGAGGATTACAATTCTAGATGAGGTTTGGGTGGGGGACACAGAGGTAAACCGTATCAAGAACTAAGGGGAGATTTCAGCTGATTTTTACCACAGGGGAGCTGGAGTCTGGACTTTGAGTATAGTGAAATTGACTATCTTCTAGACCAAAAATCATTGTTTAGAAGTATATGAAATACTCCAGAGTCTTCACAAATGTATCATTTATAATGTATAGATTCAATTTAAAAAATCACTCAACATGCTGAGAACAAGGAAAATGTTACCCATACTCAAGAAAAAAAAAACAGTCAATATAAACTGGCCTGAGAGGACCCAGATGCTGCAATTATCAGAGAACTTTTAAAGTAGTTATTATAAGTATGTTCAAAAACTTAAGAATGTTATACATATAATAAACAAACAGATGGGTAATCTTGGCAGATGAATAGAAACTGCAGAGAAAAATACCAACTCAAATTCTAAAGCTGGAAAGTGTAGTAACTGAAATAAAAATTTTACTAGAAGAATTTAACAGCAGAAGAAACAATTGAACTTGAAGGCAGGTCAAAATAAAATATCTACTGTAAAATTTTCAAAGAAAAAGAAAGTGAAGAAATATGAACAGAACTGTAGAGATATGTGAGACTACCAAGCAGTAACCTATGTGTAATGAAGTCCCAGAAAGAGAGGCAAAGGAAATTTTCTTTTAAATGCTTGAAAACTTTTAACTTATGTTTAGTGAGACTTACGCAAGATAAATGCAAAGAAAACACCAGGAACATCACAGTGAAACTGCTGAAATACAAAGACAAAAAGGTAACCTTGAAAGCTGCTAAAGAAACCTATCATATTACACACAGAGTACAATGATACAAATGATGGCTGACTTCTCATCAGCAACAATCGAGGACAAAGTAAATGGAACACGTCTTTGCAGTGCTAGATGACAAACACTGACTACACAGAATTCTACATTCAGCAAAACCATCTTTCCAAAACAAAGATGAAATAGACATTTTCAATATATACAACTATTATTTATCAATAAAAAAGGTACTTTAAACAAAAATAAACAGGAAATTTGTCATTAGCAGATCTATTCTGTAAGAAAAGCTAAAGGAAGTTATCTTTTTCAGGCTGAAAAGAAACTATACCAGATGGTAATTTTACTCTATGTGAGGAAGCAAATCACCAAAAAGAGAAATTATGTAAGTAAATATAAAAGACTTAAGATTTTTTCTTTTCTTAATTTTCCAAAAAAACCATGATTGTTTAAAGCAACAATTATAACACCATAGTATGGAGTCCATAACGTTTATAGGCATAATGTGTCTGACAATTATAGTGCTAAGGATGATGGTGGTGAATTGAACTATATTAGGTTTCTACAATTTTTACATGAGGTAGTAAAATATCAAGACCAAGTGGATTATTTTATGTTTAAGATACATGCTGTAATTTCTGGTAAAACCACTAGTAATACTGCAAAGAAATTATAGTTACTAAAATATCAATAAAGAAATAAAAATGGAATACTAAAATATTCAATTATAATATAACATCTATTATGTAATATGACATAAAATAACACCCATAAATAAAAAAGAAATACACTTAAACTCCAATAAATAAATGAAATAAGAAGCACGAAGAAATAATCCACAAAGAAAAGAAAATAGAATTGTCAGCCCAGCATGGTGGCTCATGTCTATAATCTCAACACTTTGAGAGGATGAGGCAGTAGGATCACTAGAGTCTAAGAGTTCAAGACCAGCCTGAGGAACATAATGAGACCCTGCAGAAAAAAATATCCATGCATGGTGATGCACTTCTTGTAGTCTCAGCTACTTCGGAGGCTGAGGAAGGAGGATTGCTTAAGTCTGGGAGGTTGGGAGGTTGAGGCTGCAGTGAGCCATGATTGCACCACTGCACTCCAGACTAGGTGACAGAGTGAAACTCTGTCTTAAAAAAAAGAAAAAAGTAAAAAGTAAAGTAAAATAGTCAATATAAAGGGATGTAGGCAATTTTTGAAGAAAAAATTCAGAAGAGCTTTCTGAAATCATTCAAAGCTATACTGTTATTTGAAAAGACAGCCAGTAAGAAATCTCTTTGGGAGATGTTCTAAAAATTTCTAGGAAGAGTCTGAAATAAGCTTGAATTTTTTCTTGCCTTATGCTGTAAATTTATCTTCAGACTTTAAATAAAGCCCACTATACTCAAGAATCATGTGTTAATAGTGTTTGGAGAAATGTTATTATAACTACCATTACCAATATAATTTATCCTGCTATTTTTCCTGACTTTCTACTTTTACAAGTCAATGCAAGCCAATGATCTACTCTGTGCTAAGCACTATGCTATACACTTGTTGTGCATTTTACCTTTTAGTCTGGATTCACACCCATTTCATGGAGAGAAAAATATGGAGGCTTACAGAATGTAAGTGACTTATCGCAAATCACACAGCTAGTCAGTGGTGGATGGGCAAGTTGGTATCTGGCTCTCTGACTTTGGTGTCAACATGTGTAATCATAGAGCTATGCTGAAGGAAGAGAGGTGGTACCCGCATGCAAAAAGTAAGCTAAAAAGAGATGCTGCCTTAAGGCTTAGAGTTAATGATTGGTAGCAGGTGTAGATGTTAATAGTTAAGAAGAACACTGCAGACTGGAAGATGTTGAAGCATTCAGGCAGCTATCGTATGTATTACAAAATGACTTACGACTAACATGGGATAATGATAATTTAAAAAACCAAGTGAGATACAAAATTGCAGTATAAAAATGTGATTAACATACATGTATTTATTATTACTCATATAAGAATAATGCAGGAAGTCAAATTTAGGAAGTGATATACCAGAATATTAAGAGTTACCTCTGTGTTTGGAAAGAGAGATCACATTGATCTCTGCGTTCTTTATGCATTTTATTTTCAAATTTTCTATCTTGGACATGTCTTGTTTCCATACGCATAAACATATTTCCAAAAGAAAAAGGAAATAAAAACACTGCCATTTCAACTGCCCCAGGAAGAAATGTAAAAGGATAAACATAATTTCATCAGGCTTTAAAGAGTATCTCTCACGGCAACTGCTTCCGAGAATCTGATATCTTCTCTGAGGGAAACTGCTCATTAAACAGTTTTCAATAATGTGGTAAAGAAATACAGCAAAGTTATTAAAGAGATGATGGCTCTCCTAGGGTACACATACCACAGGGGCCAGAACCATTCTTTAAATGTATTTCCATTTGACTACTGCTCCTACGGACTGTGGCTGTATTACCATACCTAATTTCTAAAACTCTTTTTTAATGGGGGTCATTCTTCTTGCCTTCAAACTGGCTCATTTTATTGCCTCAGTGACTTTGTGGAGCCTGGTGGTTTTATGTTTTTTGATACTCACATATGGTTTGGTTTTTGCTAAATCAAAGGATATAGTCTGCGTGTGATGACTTTAGGAGCCTTCTAACACCTCACCTGCTCAGTGGTTGCTAAAATTATCTAAAAGTGTTTACTTGTTAATTATACAAATTACAGATAAGGTTTAAAATGCAGAGCACCTGGAAGTGGTCATGCATGGCAGTAAAATTACACTAAAGTATACAAGTCTATTTGTTATGCATCTATCTATCTATCTATCTATCTATCTATCTATCTATCTATCATCTATCTATCATCTATCTAATCTATCTATCTATCTATCTATCTATCTATCTATCTATCTATCTATCATCTATCTATCTATCATCATCTATGCTTTAAGCAATCAGAATTGATGGGGATTTCAGGAAGCCCAAGGTTTCTGAAATGGAGGATGAGGAATAATCAAACCTCAAACCACAGAGTTTTTGTTATGGACAGCGTATTCTTGTCTTATTGAGTACATACCTTGTTTATTAAACAGTTCTGCTCCAGTTTAACCCTAGCCAAAGGAGTTTGTATGGCTCTGTTAAATTATCTTCACAACTGTGAAGGTATGTAATGGACATACCGGGTGAAAGTCCTCTTTTCCTCTCCTCTGGCTGTGTGATTGAAGGCTGAGTATTCAGTATCTCTGAGGCCTGGTTTCTGTACCTGTCAAATGAAGGTCATGTGAACCAATGATCTACTCTATGCCAAGCACTGCACTGTGTATGCACTTGACATGTGTTTTGTCTTTGAATTCACTCCCATTTCATTGATGAGAAAATATTGAGGCTCATTGGTTTGTTACAGGGGTTAAAAGAGAAAAGGCTTGTAAAGTACAAGGCACAGGTGTCATGTCTCATAGGCACTCAATACATATTTTTCCAATACTCCAATGTCCTTTGACAAGGGCAAAGCACACCAAGAGAACTAACTCCAATCATAAATTAATGACTTTAACTTTTTAAGCACCTATTTATTTTCTGCCCTTAAAGATGTGTTCCTTTTTTTTTCTCTGGTGAATTTCTATCCTATATTTCAAGTTCACATTTTATCAACCACACGAGTCTTTCATATTCACTCTATGAATGCCTATTTTTCCTTCCTTCAAATTTCTATGTCTCAGAATTTATGACCCTTGGTCTTGTTCCATACATCATTCTGTTGGAATTTTGGTCTATTTTGTAAACTTTAGAGCCCAAGACTTGTAGTCTAATTTTATGATTTACTTCATGAAAATTCTAGGAAAAATATTTAATATTTTGGTGTCCTAGTTTCCTTATTTGCAAAATGAGGAGGGCAGGACCTTAATTAAATATTCCTTGAGGGTTAGTCCTTAGGTCAAGTTAAATAACATATGTGGAAGTGTCAACTGTGTATATGTACACAGTGGGTTATTCACAAGTGCTAGTTTCTGCCCTCAATAGTGCTTCCTAAAACTAATATTTTTGAAGCACAGATCATTTCTTATTTTTTGCTTGTGTCTAATACATGCCCACTGTCATGAATTATTCTGGTCACATTGAAACATGCAACTTCCTACATGTGATGTTCTAAGATAAGCATTTTGAAATTTTTTACCTAACTAACTCCTATTCACCCTTCAACACACAGCTCAGGCCTAACTTCCTCCTGGAAACCTCCTGGGCTTATTTAGGTTGGGGTTTACCCTCCATTCAGAAGGCATTATGTGTTTCTATTATTCTCCTTATTATATTCCATTGCCCACATACATATTTTACTACTCTGGTAGACCTTGAGACTCTTAAGTGATTTATTTGTCATTATATCCCTAGAAGAGAATTCAGGTCATGAAATACAATTGCTCAATGAACAGTTGCTGAATGAATAAGTGAAGGAATGGATGTAGCAAAAGACTCTGGGGAACTGAGTGCTGCAATTGAGCAAAACATCATGTAAGATCCTGGAGATATCTGATTGCCAATGAGTATGTTCAGCATTAAATTACCCCACATACTGTTGGCATTTTCGGTGATTCTTTTATTTCTCACCCTCTTCCATGTCTCAAACTCTTAAATATGGCAAAAGACAGGGTCAACAGTTGGCTCATTGGTCAGCCATCATGATGACCTTTGGAAATTTAACCACAAGAGATAGTTGGCCTTTATTCAGCAACTGGTGTATGTAACTTACAAACACCATAATGGTTCAAATATCACAGTATTTGTATGCATGCAGTATAAAACATATGGCATTTTGAAATATTGATCTCTTCAGTGCCAGCAAGTTAGAGATATTAGTGTAGCCTGGGATTCCATTTGTAACTGTGGGATTAGAGTCAGAGAAGTGGAAAATTGGAATAGACCAGAATTCATGTGAAGTGGAAAGTACAGCTGGCAGTAGTGCTAAAGAAGGAGAATAACAAATAAGAGAAGCATTATTTTAAAAGCTGACTCAACCATCAAATGGGAAAGGAGCAGTCAGATGAATAGGCTTTAACTGCCTTGGCTTCCTATGCCTCCAGGTTGGCTTTGCAGACTTAAATTCAGCACAACAGCTGGAAAAGGCAAAGCTGAATTGATTTGGAAGCAGGAAAATGTGGCACCCCTATGGGCTCCTGTCACTTCTGTTAAGCAAATAAATGAAAAGAGGAATTCAGAAAGAAGTTCATTGTGGTCAGGAAAGGTTGAAAAAATCAATAGAACATTTTCCTAAAGCTTGGAGTAATACCTTATAAATTTCTTCCAATGTCATTTGCACTATGAAGTCCTTCTAGACCCTCACCTTCATGTCCACCTGCAGATCTGATCTTTTTCTCTTCTTTCAGTTCTTAACTCTTTGGAATATTTTGGGATAATGCCTTGTGTGCTTGACTTTGTGTATTTACCCATTTCCTTTTCTTTGGGTGGGAATCTGGTTTTATTTGATTTTGTGCAACCAGAGACAAAGTATCTGGCACACTAGCTGGCTATTTTGACTGAGTGGCTGCTAAATCAATCTAGAAGAAATTTAGGAATATTTAGTTCATATCCTACCCACTAGACCTCTAAATAATTTCTATCCAAGAATTTATTCCCCATTCTCAGATGGGGCCAATTTCTCCATTTTTCACTCTTCTCTGCAATGAAAAAGTAACTGGGATTCCATTTGTTGAAAAGAGGAAAGGAAATTGACTGAAAAGAAATATTTCATGTAACAGTGGTCAGCAGTTCTCATCTCCTTGGTTCTTCTTTCTTTAGTATTCTCTTATAGGTTAGTGTCTACCATGTTCCTGAAATAAAGCCATAAAAGACCACCTAGAAGATTCTGAGAATTTTTATACTAAGTGGAAAAGACAGTAATAGTCAACAAATATTTCACTGACCCTTCTTTGTTTCTCAGTTTTCTTTCTTTCTTTTTCTCTAATTATGCTTTAAGTTCTGGGGTACATGTGCAGAACGTGGTGGTTTGTTACATAGGTATACACGTGCCATGGTGGTTTGCTGCACCCATCAACCTGTCATCTACATTAGGTATTTCTCCTAATGCTATCCCTCCCCTGGCCCCCCACCACCCTGACAAGCCCTGGTGTGTGATGTTCCCCTCCCTGTGTCCACATGTTCTCATTGTTCAACTCCCACTTACTTGTGAGAACATGTGGTGTTTGGTTCTGTTCTTGTGTTAGTTTGCTGAGAATGATGGTTTCCAGGTTCATCAATGTCTCTGCAAAGGACATGAACTCATCCTTTTGTATGGTTGCATAGTATTCTACGGTGTATGTGTGCCACATTTTCTTTATTCAGTCTATCATTGATGGGCATTTGGGTTGGTTCCAAGTCTTTGCTATTGTGAATAGTGCTGCAATAAACATACATGTGCATGTGTCTTTATAGTAGAATGATTTATAATCCTTTGGGTATATACCCAGTAATGGGATTGCTGGGTCAAATGGTATTTCTAGTTCTAGATCCTTGAGGAATCGCCACACTGTCTTCCACAATGGTTTACTAATTTACACTCCCACCAATAGTGTAAAAGCATTCCTATTTCTCCACATCCTCACCAGCATCTGTTGTCTCCTGACTTTTTAATGATTGCCATTCTAACTGGTGTGAGATGAAGAAGACATTTATGCAGACAACAAACATATGAAAAAAAGCTCATCATCAACGAACATTAGAGAAATGCAAATCAAAACCACAATGAGATCTCAGTTTTCTTTCAAGTAGAGAGGGCCATGCAGCCACTTCTGGCCGATGAACTATCGGGAGGTGCTCCATCTCCCTTTCACACTAAAGTAGTAAAAAAGCCCAGGTGCAATTTGCTACCTTTTCTCTTGCCTGTTATAGCAATAGAGGAGGCTGCATACCACCGGTGGTGTTCTATAAGATAGTGGAGCCTCCCTTAACCCAATCTTTTAGTATTATGAAACCCCCACCAACCCACTGGGGACATACATACAGCATAAGGAGAATCAATTGTGTGTTTTAAGTAGCAGCATTTTGGGGACTCTTTGCTATGGAAGCATAACCCAGGCTATCCTAATACCCATTACTTACACATTATCAGCAATTCATATATATATATCATATATATATATATCATATATATGATATATATATAAAATTCATTTTTGGATGATAGGTTCATAGCGTTTGAGTGAAATGAAGCTTCTTGAAGCACATTCTTATCCTTTGAAGGAGACATCATGATACTAAGCGACTGTTCTTTGTATAGCATCATTAGTGCCACTGAAACTCACCAGATAATTGATTTGTTAGTGTGGTTTGGTTGAGCAAAATTATCATATTTTATGTATAACTCTGTACTTGATGCTATATATAATAGGGGAAAGGGAGAATAAAGGAGGATTATAAAATACATTTTCTGCTTTCCAAAAATTGATAAGTAAACTTTATTGTTTTGAGGATGAGAAATATTATGCAGTTGAAGCAATAATGTAACAAAGCAGGAAAATATTGAGTAATACTGAATAAATGTAATCTTCCATTGAGGCCCAAACACATGGATAAAGGTAAATCTGCTTTGACATAACTGGACCCTACCATCTTATTTTTGAATTACTGTGGTGATTTCTCAGACAATTGTTCTTAAAGGGTGCCTCTTTTTCGATGCTGAGCTCTAAATGAATGAGGTGGAGTAGGTTAAGAGGAAGTTCCTCAGAGGGACTGTAAGTTGAACTTGACCTTGAAGGAAAGGTGGGAAAAGCATTCAATGCTTTGAGAAGAAAGATTAGCATGGAGGGGGTATGGGAATGACTACCTGGATGGACCAGGGGATATGTTAGAAAACAATAGAGGTGGTCAAGTTTGTAGGGGCTAGGGGAACTTTTCTTATTCGCTTAGAAAAATAATTCTTCATTAGTTAACTTTGTTTGTTGGTTAATCTTGTGCATTCTTCACTGTCAAGTTTGTAGTTTCTATGAGGTAATTAAAATGTGAGAACTTTTCAGTTTTCACCAAGGTATATGGTTTTCAATCATTTCACTATCCATACAAAGCCACAAACTCATTCCTTAATCTCTATCATCATCTATCCTTTATCCTTTTTATCATCACTCTTGCTCTTACTGTTAACACCAGATAGACACACAGGCTGAGGTACAGCAATGAAGTTTCTATGAGGATGGCTTGTATTCTAGATGGAACCTTAGGATGATATTTACTTTCTCATGTCTTTGTTTATTCTGTTTATTTCACAAGTGTTAATTGAGTGTCTGCAATTGTGCCAGGTGTTAGGGATATAAAGAAGAACAGTGTATTCTCTGCCCACAGAGTCTTAGAAGGGAAATGGGCTTACAATATTCTGCAGCACAGAGGGTTAATTATTTAAGAGTTATGTTTGAGGAACAGTAGAGGGACTTAACTCCTGATAGCTGAAGTTCAAAACTGACCAGAATTTTATGTCAACTGATCTCTGGTTTTGACTTATTTGACTTGGCTACAACTAAAATATTTCCTTTTGGGTTAGTCTGATCCTGATGCACAGCAATGGACTCAATATCTTTCACTAGGGGTGCTTCCACCAGCCACATGCCACATGAAATAGGAGTTTGGGTACAATGACTCTCCAAACTAATTTTGGAGTGTTATTGCCAAAAAGAGGAAGAAAATCATACAAATAGAATAAAAATCACAAATATCTACTACCTGTTGGTGAGCGTTTCTCAACAGAATTTTAGGAAGTCATGGAACAGAACAGTTCAGAGGAGAGAAACCTAGAATATAAACTAGATCTGTTTTGAGGGGAAAAACAGGTACGTGGAAGTGTGATACTCTCTTTTTCCCTTCAGATTTGATCTCTAGCCTTCTTTCCACCCTCTTCTGTTTGCCAAGAAACTAGCTTCTATGGGATGCCCTAGCCAAGATTCTTTGCTCCATGACTTCCTCACTCAGAAGATGAGAAGGTGGAAGCAGAGAAAGGGAGAGTGTGTATTCACCTGGTTCCCTCCCTGCTGAGCTGAGATGGGCATAACCTTCTGTCCTGTCCCATGATCCCAAGTAGGAGACAACATCTACAGCTGCTATTAAAATTATGGCAATCACCCTCGCCAAGGTCTACCATGTTTTCTCCCTTCTTGCCCTTTCAAGGCTAAGGGATGGAGCTGCTGCCTGCTGTTGCTGGCCCTGGGGTGCTTCACTGTCCCTTGTTGGCTCCTCTTAACCTTATTCACATCATTTAAGTATGTGAGATATTACTCTGCTTGAGTGGGGTTTGTTTCTTGCTGGGTCTCCTAATACAGGCTGGGACCTAGGTGCTTGTGTTGGGTGAGATGCAACTGAGGACGTAGAGCTCAACATTTAGAGACTAGAGAAATGGATGGCAGGTCACCACTGGCCCAGGCAGGTGGAGTTACAGCAGGCTTGCAGAGCATATTGAATGGTAGCCCAGGAACAGGCAACACACACACCCAAGCTAGTCAGGGAGGGGCTGATGGCAAGTAATAGCAGGACCACTGCACTGGACAGCTCCAGTGATCACTATTCACATTGCCTTCTAAATAATACAAATATTTTCATTGGCATTCTGAAGCCAATTCTGGCCTTAGGGTGAGAGTTACCCAAGATAAAGTACTGATAAATGTAAAGATGATGGTAATAACACCACTTTTAAAAATTCAAATGAGAGTACTAGCAATTCTTCCCATGGCTGCATTTTCCTTTGATAGGTTATTTTTTATTTTTATTTTTATTATACTTTAAGTTCTAGGGTAAATGTGCACAACATGCAGATTTGTTACATAGGTATACATGTGCCATGTTGGTTTGCTGCACCCATTAACTCATCATTTACATTAGGTATATCTCCTAATACTATCTATCCCTCCCCCTGTCCCCTACTCCACGACAGGCCTCCATGTGTGATATTCCCCACCCTGTGTCCAAGTGTTCTCATTGTTCAATTCTCACCTATGAGTGAGAACATGCGGTGTTTGGTTTTCTGTCCTTGCAATAGTTTGCTCAGAATGATCGGTTATTTAAACTCTCTAATCCTCAGTTTCCTCATCTATGGACCGAGGATAATGATAGCCGCTCTTGAGTGAGAGCTAATCTTGTAGCAGCCCATGGGAAGTATAGGCTTGGCAAAAATGTGGTGATGGATTTCTGAGCACAGCACCTGGGGTCCATTGTGTGTGCCCTGTAGCTAGAAGGTTGTGATGTGCATTCTCTTGTGCATCATGTGGCAGAAGTCTGATTTTAAGGAATGGTATACAACCTCAGAGCCAAACTAACCACCAGGTTGCCTTGGTGCTGAGTGACCTGAATTAGAAAACTCAGCTGGCTGGGCACAGTTTCTCATGCCTGTAATCCCAGCACTTTGGGAGGCCGAGGTGGGCAGATCACTTGAGGTCAGGGGTTTGAGACCAGTCTGGCCGAAATGGTGAAACGACATCTCTACTAAAAATACAAAAATTAGCCGAGTGTGGTGGCACATGCCTGTAATCCCAGCTACTCGAGAAGCTGATGCAGGAGAATTTCTTGAACCCAGGAGGCGAAGGTTGCAGTGAGCCGAAACCGCGCCACTGCACTCCAGCCTGTGTGACAGAGCAAGACTCTGTCTCAAAAACAAAACAAAACAAAACAAACAAACAAAAACTACAACTATTTAAAATTCTTCCTGAAGAAAGGACAGTGTCCTTCTCAGAGTATGGGGTTAAGTTAAGCAGCAAAAATTGATAGTAAAACATTGCAATGTGGTACAGGGCTTAGTCAGGTATTATATTATCATGACGGTTATATGACAGAGAAAAACACACAAAAACCCCAAACAAAACAGGAAGCATCTGTGATAAACAGCCTTATTTCTATAGGTATTTAGCAATGCTAAAGGGTATCAAAGACTTTCATTAGGGAAGCAGGCTTCTTAGCATTACTCCAATCCCTCCCAAGCCATCAGAGTAATTAAACTCCATACGCCTCCATCACAGTTCCTGTATTTTTTTTTTTAAGTATTCAGAGTTGTTAGCTTGTTTGTTGCATAATACAGTTGGATGACAATCTAAGTAATTGACCTAACAATTTGTTTAAAAATTGAACCTGTGACTTTTTGCATCTTTTCAAGATTTTTTTTTTGTCTCAGAAAATCAATTTTAATGAGATTATACCAAGAGTTAGTTTTAATGAAGGGTTTATCAGGAAGGCAGTCCAGTAAGTACTTTTATCTAAGAGGCCTAAAGGGCATTAAAAACATACATTTGTATACCTATCAGTTACAGATTTATCTAAAATAAACAATAATAACATTGTAATGAGAATGAAAAATTCTATCACACACAGCGATTAGAAGCAGCTCGGCATTAAAGTATAACTGATGACAATCCAATTAAGCCATGTATTTCCTCCTTGGTTTAGGGTTACTCGCTTGAAGCACTCCACGGCTCCAAACAGGCTTTTGTATTTGCTCTGACAACAATTGGTGTCACAGCTTACCATCATTTTCAATTTTATGGAAAATTACAATGAAGTATAACATGCTTTTAAGACATAATGATTATGTATTTGGAGAGTAGAGTGAATTATTAAATCACAAACTCTGGCTTTCTCCCTAAAACTGAGAGGTCAGTGAGCCAGTTTGTCAAACTTTGATAAGAAGTTGGGATGGGTAGTGTTGAAATAAGATGAAAGGGGCAATAGGGTGGCCATATCCCGGTGATGTCTGCCAAATATTTAATTAAATAGCATCTGAAGGTGTAGACGAGTTGGATCAGCTTTTTTTGTTTTTTTCTTTTCTTGCATTTACACACTGTAGAAAGATCAATTCAACCAAAAGATATGTTTAATCTAATTATCTATGCTGTCATTCTGTGTGTGGAAATAGGGGCCAGGGAGGGGCTTGGGTGGGAGAAGGGGGGTTCAGAAGGGGAAGCACTGGCTCTTGTACATAAAATATGATGAATCAAGCCCACTCAGTATGTCAGTTTGACACATATTCTCTTCATACAGGCCCAGACCTGATCATGATAAAAATTATTTATGTTTGCTAAACTTCCAGAAGGAGCTAGTAGATTAAAGAGGAAATGAATTTTGGTATTTTCACTAATTGATTTTACTCATCTAATTTATTTGTATTTCTACAAGAAATTAGTGAGCTGCTGCTATATTTCAGGCAACATTTCAGGCACTGGCAACATAAAAATGAGTGAGGCATGGTTTCTATTCTCTTTAAGCTTACAGTTTACTGGGAGAAGGCACATATGTTTATAAATCAATACTGATAAGTGTCAAGAGTGCTATCACAGAGATTGGTAAAGGGTAAAGTAGAGAAGTTGCCAATTTTTTAATTTTTTTTTTTTTTTTTTGAGACAGAGTCTTGCTCTGTCACCCAGGCTGGAGCGCAGTGGTGTGATCTCGGCTCACTGCAACTTCCACCTCCTGGGTTCAAGCGATTCTCCTGCCTCATCCTCCTAAGTAGCTGGGATTACATACCACCATACCTGGCTAATTTTTGTATTTTTAGTTGAGATGGGGTTTCACCATGTTGGCCTGGCTGGTCTCGAATTCCTGACTACAGGTGATCCACGCACCTTGGCCTCCCAAAGTGCTGGGATTACAGGCATGAGCCACCAAGCCTGGCCGAAGTTGCTAATCTTTGTCAGTGGTAGGAAGAGGATAGCAGTGAGGGCCTCTGGGTGAAGTTGACAGCTGTGACAGAGTGCACAGGTGGAACTTTGGAAAAGCCTGGTGTATTCATCAGCCTTAAGTAGAGAAGCTCACGTTGGCTGGAACTGCAATGAGAAAAGAGGCTGGAGACATTAGTAGGGACTGACTGTGGGTCTCTGATGTCTTATTAAGGAGCTTAGAATTCATTTTAGAAGCTCTGGGAGAAGTTTTAAAGGCAGGATAGAAACATGGCCAGGATTCTGTGTTAGACAGGCATCCATAGAGGGGAAAGATCTGATGGCATGTGTGCAGCCGGAGATGAGGAGACGATGGGGATGATATTGCAAGAGCAGCAATGGCTGAAATTTACTGAGCTCTTAATGTGTGCCAGGCATGTTATATGGATTTGTGGATTTAATCCTTACTATGACCTGAATGGTAGTTACTATCAGTTAATGATAGTTTATTAAACAGAGAAAAATATCTGGGGAGGTTAAATAACTTGTCCAAGGTAGAGAGTAATGGCTGAGCTGGACTTTAGCTCAGTCACTTAATCACTCTTTGGTCCTTCCTTCCCAGGGAAGGTGTGTGGCCATCATGACCCATAACAAAGCGATGGCAGACAGAAGGAGACAGGGCACAGTAAGAAGACATTAAGAAGGTGAAATTTGAGATAGCTCACTTAACTGATGCAATAATTTCTTTGTAAATATGCCAGGTCTTCAAATACAGTAGTCTAGAGCTCCAAATTAACTGATTCTGAGGCTATGTTTCATTCTATTAGTACTTTTAAATTTACTGTGGAATAATCCACAAGCTTTGTTTAAAGCAGGAATACTCTTAGCTTTTGAGGCTAAAAGCCAAACCAAAATGAAGCCTTTTAAGGTGTCATGGGTCAAAGGCCCCTTGAGCATCCTCTGAACTCTCAGAGTGGCCTGTGTTTCTTTCTTTCTTAGTATTTACCATGCTACACTGGAACAATCTGGCTGCTGCTCTGTATCTTTCTCCAAATTGATGTTTTTGAGGGCAGGGATCATTTTCCAGGTCATTTAAATTCAACAAACATGCATGGAGAGTCTGCTGTACCGTAGGAGGTAGGCATTATTTTAGGCTCTGGCAATAAGTTTATATACAAGATATAGTTCTGGCCAGACAGTTGAAGGGGAAGCTGATGCATTTTCAGCCCATTTCATTGCAATGTGGTGGGAGTGCTCATGAGGGCACGTGTGGGGTCTGTGGACGTGTAGATGAGATGTACTGTATCACATTCTCTGTAGAGAAAAGGGATTTGGATAGGTTTCCTGGAGGAGGTGATTATGGAGGTGAGCATTTTAAAATGTAGATCTTATTATTATTCAAGTAGAGTGAGGCCAACATATCAGAAGACAATTGTCATTGAAAAGACAGTTTGTTACTGAAGGCATCACTGCAAGATTATAACTGAGAAAATTATTACAGTGAAAGAGATCTGATCTAACCAACTCCAAGCTGTCCTTGTTCCCTCCTGGGTATAGACCAAACTAACTTTAGGAGAAACCTAGTTTATAGTTTAACTTTGAAACAAAGATGATAACTACCCTTTCCCAAAACAAACTCCCTTCCTGACTGGGGACTAGAATGCCACTGTAGGGCTAACAAATTAGCCTCAAGATGAGAAATTATCATTTAGGAGTCATGCAGCTGGAGGCTACAAGATTCTGACCCTCCCCATATTGCCCCTAGAGATAACATCACTATTGAAAACCTAAGGTCAGTGCTTGAGATATTTTGCAGATCCTGCACTTGATGGATCAGCTGGTACCACCCAGATTGATAAACTGGCTCATTTGATTTTGTAGTCCCTCACCCAGGACCTGACTTAGCACAAGAGGGCAGCTTCAACTTCATATGATTCCATCTCCGACCCAATCAATTAGCACTCCTGACTCACTGGGCCCCAACTCACCAAATTACCCTTAAAAACTCTGATCCTTGAATGCTCAGAGAGACTGATTTGAGTAATAATAGAACTCTGGTCTCATGCACAGCTGGTTTTGTGTGAATAACTCTCTATTGCAATTCCCCTGTCTTGGTAAATTGGCTCTATCTAGGTAGCAGGCAAGTTGAACCTGTTGGACAATTATATTGCTTACAGTTCTCAAAAAGAAGGGGTACATGATGCCAAGCTTTGTGGAGCCACTCAGGGAAGTACCAGGGTCATGCAGGAGGCAGAGGGAGTTAGGGAGAAATGTGAGCAAGAGCCTTTATTATGGTTTATGTGGGAAGAAATGAATGAAACAAGACTAGCAGACTTAGGGTTGGCAAGTTTGGGTAATTTCAGCAGGCTCTAAGTTGTAGGGGCTGTCCTTAATGGTCTGGTATCTGGCTCTGGGCTGATGAGGGCAGGGGAATGGTGAATTTGAGTGACATACCAATAGAGGAGGTGGTTGGGTGTGAACTCTGGATTGGTTGATTTGCATATGAAAGATCCACTTGCAGGTGAGTTGTTTATTATTTTTAGGAACTGAACAGCCCTGGAAGGAGGGTCCCCCTAAGATCAGTAAGGCCCCAGATGTCAAAGCATCAGAATGCAGAAAATACATAATTAATACAGTGAATCTTGGGGCAATGAAAAAGAATTATCCAAGCAAAGCATTGGTCAAGGGCACACCAAGGAGACCAAAAGCTTGAGCAAGTAGCACATACACAGCTCAGTGCAATGTGTCACCTGTAGTCCAGGTTCAGTAGAAATGCAGAACTAGAAATGGCAAGAGGTGAGACTGCAGGAAAACACCAAAGGCAAAGTTGGGAGGATCTTGGAAGGTCTCCTGGAGGATGTGCATTCTGGAGAAAGGATGAAAAGCAGTTACAAGAAAACCAGACAGAAGGCTGCTATCATCACTCTAAGTCAGAGAAGGTGACGGCTTAGACCACGGAGATGGCAGTGTAAATGAAAAACAAGGTTGCACAGTAGAAGTGAAAGAGACAGGATTTGTTAGGGATTGGCTATTGGGGCAGCATTAATTTTGTGTTGTGTCTCCATGTCTTGCCATGTGGGAGATATTCAGATCATATTTGTTAAATAAATTCATTTCTGGTCAAAAGATGCTTTAAATTTTTTTTTGCAAGTTCTTAAACTACCTTATTCACTGGAAATCTCAAACTTGAGGTTTATAGTGGAGCTTTCATAGTTGCTCAAATGGCTAAAAAACTAAGTTAGTTACTTCCAAGATAGAGTGGGGATACAGACATTGAGTAAATGTTCCCATTTCAAAAGGGAGACATTGGCCAAAACAAAGGGGCTACAGGCCCCATGCAAGCCTGAAACCCAGCAAGGCAGTCATTACATCTTAAAGCTCCAAAATAATCTCCTTTGATTTCATGTGTCACATCCAGGGCACGCTGATGGAAGGGGTGAGCTCCCACAGCCTTGGGCAGCTCCACCCCTGTGGCTCTGCAGGATACAGCCCCATGGCTGCGTTCACAGGCTGGCATTGAGTGTCTGTGGCTTTTCCAGGTACATGATGCAAGCTGTCTGTGGACCTACCATCCTGGGATCTGGACAATGGTGGCCCTCTTCTGACAGTTCCACTAGGCAGCTATTGTCTTGGCTATTAACATTCGACTCCCTGTTATTTGTGCAAATTTCTGCAGCCAGATTCAATTTTTCCCCAGAAAATGGGTTTTTTGTTTTCTACCACGTGATCAGACTGCAAATTTTTCAAACATTTATGTTCTGCTTCCCCTTTAAACCTAAGTTCCATTTCAGATCATCTCTTTGTGAATGTATATGACTGTATGCTTTCAGAAAAAGTGTGATCACCTCTTGTATGCTTTGCTGCTTAGAAATTTCTTCCGCCAGATACCCTAAATCATCTCTCTCAACATGTGGGGATTACAATTCAACATGAGATTTGAGTGGGGAAATAGAGCCAAACCATATCAACACGGATAGCCTTAAAGAAAGAACTTCTCTTACAGAATCAGAGAGAAGATTTCCTATGCCAGATCATACTGGTTCTGACAGCAAGAAGATTTTGGATGCTTCAGTTAATTAGTTTTATGGTAAATATATCATAAACATGTCCTTTATTAGTCTTAAAGGGCTTTATTTTCACAAGGTTTTGAGAAACTGGACATACCATTGCAGTATCTAATGACTACCTTGGATCCAGGTAAAAAAAAAATCTGAAATCTTGCTCGTGGCTGTAAGCCAGTAACACCCACACCTGTCTGTCATGGTATTGCAGTCATAAACTTTGTGATTACTGTGATTGATTGGGGTGATGCAATCAGCTGGAAAGACATTTCCTGTTTGGTGTCTAACTTTCTCACTGCATGCTTATAAAGAGACAAAGACATCATATTTTTTACTCACAAAGTGTGTTTTTAGCTTAGTTTTCAGTGAAATTTCTTCTCTCATTATGGTAAAGATTTTACTATATATGAAAGTAATGTGTATCATGTAAAGGAATTTACAGAGATAATTTTATTTAATTCTCACAGCAGCTCCGGAAGGAAGGTATTGTATAACAAACTGGATGAAAGTTAACAACAGTTCTTGGGGGTGTTATGGGGCTTGTTCATGGTCTCATGATTTTGTTGGTGCAAATTTTTTGTTTTGGCTGGATATAGGGTATTATGATTACTTAGCATGGCAAAAATTTAAATCAGATTTATTGAGCTCATGTTCTTTCCACTTTTATTAGGTTTATTATTATTATTATCATCATATTATTATGATCATCATCACAAAAGGGATGCTTACTGATTATAGAAAATTTTTTAAAATAACAAGAAACCTTACCCATAACCCATTATAAACATGCTTGTTTTCTTTAGTTTTTTTTTCTTTTCTAACCATTTTTTCCCTATTTTTGCATGGCTATGAATACACTGCAAAGGTAATTTTGTATCATTTGGAAAGATTTAAATTTTTTTAGGAGAAAAGAGTTTAAATTATATGAGAGGGGCTGAAAGTAGGAGGGAACGTAAGCGGGAAGAAGTGGAAAGAGATATGAAGAATTAAGAAACTTTGCAAACTCAAGAATATGTCAATCATAACTTATTTTGAAATATTTCTGCAGTCTAAAAGGAATAGCATCCTGTCATTGCCAATACCCATACTTAGAAGACACCTGTACCATTATGTAGCCAAACTTTCAGAAACTCAGGAAATTCTATTAGAGTAATTTGCCTTCCTTCCATATCAGTCAAATATTGCAATTACTAGGTCATTATGACAGTTGGATTCCTTTCTCTAGACCAGGAAATAGTCGCTGAAGAGTGAAGTTGCATGGACAGTATTTGTGAGACTGTAATTAATTATGAGACCTTCTTAACTCATCCAATAATGAACTATGATCAAACTAGAGAAAAAATGGATTTGATTACCTGTATTAAGAAATTCCTTCCAAGCAATATTTTAAAATGGTAATCAGAATTCAGCTACTCCCTGGTGACTGATAAATTTAAACTAAAGTTAAATAATTATTTTCAAAAAGTTAATTATTATAATGTAATGCTTGGCTTCATTTCCTTAATAAATGAATCACCTTATTTCAGCCTTGCAAATTAGCATGTAATATGGAATCCAGCCAAGGGAGGCATTAGGACTTGAGGAAACAGAAGACGTTCTACATGCCCTTTCTGCCATCTAACTGCCTTTAGGGATAACGTTTTACTGGTTCAAGTTTCTTGTTTTAGCTGGATATAGAGTATTACGATTATTTAGCAATAGATGTCAATGCGAAGAATCGATCTGTACTGTACATGACTAGAATTAGCAGAAATGTGATTTGAACTATGTAGGATTAATCATGAAAGTATGCAATCAGGTGGATTATTTTGTCAGACGATAGAAGTGCAACCTTGTGTGTTGGCCGTGCTATAGGACCAACAGGTTCATATACCCACTGTGCAGTAACAGACCAATACACTTTCTTTGTTGCAGGGTTTGCAGCAGAGAAAGAGTTTAATAACCAAAGGGCACCGACAAGGAAATGGGAGGAGACCCTCAAATCCATCTTCCCAAGGAGTTCTGAGCTGGGGCTTTGAAGGGGATTATGGAGGGTGAGGGCTTGAAAAATTGGGCCTCTTGATAGATCAGGATAAGAGGGATAAAATCATCAGGATATGGGCTGGGCGCAGTGGCTCATGCCTGTAATCCCAGCACTTTGGGAGGCCGAGGTGGGCAGATCATGAGGTCAGGAGATCGAGACCATCCTGACTAACACGGTGAAACCCCGTCTCTACTAAAAAATACAAAAAATTAGCTGGGCATGGTGGCGGGCGCCTGTAGTCTCAGCTCCTCAGGAGGCTGAGGCAGGAGAATGGCGTGAACCCGGGAGGCGGAGCTTGCAGTGAGCCGAGATCGCGCCACCGCACTCTAGCCTGGGCGACTGAGCGAGGCTCCGTCTCAAAAAAAAAAAAAAAAATCACCAGGATGTGGAAACTGCATTCTTTAGTGAGTCGGCTTCTTTTGGGTCCTTCAGCCCAGCTGACGTCAGTAGTTTCACCGTTAAGCAGGACTTGAAAGAAATGAGAAGCATAACATTTCATATTGTTCAAGTTGTTATCTGTAGAGCAGTTAAGGGGAACTATAATCTTGTAACAGGGTCTATGCGATTCTGAGGCAAGAGGCATGAGACAACTCTGAGGAAGCAGGTCGGAGAGCAGCTGACCGGGTGATCAATGTGAGTGTGCTGCAAGCTCGGTTTTTTTCCTTTCTCCCCATCCCTTCTTCTCTGATTAATTTTGTAAAGTTTATACAAATGGTTTCAGCAGTGAGGTCAGTAATACATGCTCAACAGAGAAGGCAGAAATTACATGTGATGGATGAAGCCAAGTAGGAGACCAAAAAGCCAAATGTTGAGGAAAACATTCAGATTCCCAGACTGAGAGCGAAGGTGGTTCAGGATCCAAATATAGGTAATATATCGCGAACAGGTACTGATGTGAGATGGCTGTAACTTTGACAAATGTCCCCTTGTTACCATAGGTGGCTTTTTTGCTCCAAGTAGGTGATTATCACCCCTGCAAGGTCATCTTGAGGAAATCACGAAGTTGGAATAACGGAACCATCTCTGGCCAATGAGCTAAATTTAGGTAATTGGATAAAGCCCAGATTCCCAAGTTGTTAAGCTGTCCCAAAACAGATGCATTAAAAATATTTTAAATAATAAACATGACAGAAACATGGCAAAAATAAAGTTATAATCACTGGGGTTAAGGAAGTTATTTCAAATAACTTTAAGCAGGCCCTGGATTAGGTTAGTAATTTTCCATCCACTCAAAGTAACAAGTTATCTGTCCATCCTCTTCCCCTTAGCCATTGGCTCTGGTTTTTTTTAAAACTCAGATTTCATCTTTTTTCCCAGGTATCACAGCAGAAAGTCTGAAACTCTCATTTTCCTCCACAATAGTTTTCATTCACTTCTTTTAGACGACATGTGTTTGTGACTTATTTTCTATCCTTATTTACATCTCCCGTTCATATCTTATTTTCTTAATTGATAATAATCTTTCTGAGGGCAGAAATGAAGACTTGGAACTTTGCGTTTTTTCCAGTAATGCTGACACAGTACCCTGCAGACAGCACTTACTAAAGGGATGAGGGACAATAGGGTGAGAACCAGCCATTACCTTTAAATGCGTTTTCTGGTGGCTCCTCATTCCCACCTTCCCATTTTCAGTAAAACTTACTTGGAAAACTTTTTTTTCTCTGTTCTTTTTTTTTTTTTTTTTTTTTTTTGAGATGGAGTCTTGCCATGTCACCCAGGTTGAGTGCAGTGGCACGATCTCGGCTCACTGCAAGCTCTGCCTCCCAGGTTCACGCCATTCTCCTGCCTTAGCCTCCTGAGTAGCTGGGACTACAGGAGCCTGCCACCATGCCTGGCTAATTTTTTGTATATTTAGTAGAGACAGGGTTTCACAGTGTTAGCCAGGATGGTCTTGATCTCCTGACCTCGTGATCTGCCTGCTTCGGCCTCCCAAAGTGCTGGGATTACAGGCGTGAGCCACCATGCCCGGCCTTCTCTGTTCTTTTATGAAGAAAAGGGAGCTAATCATCTCTGTGTTATAGAGGCCTGGGACCTGGGGTTAATCCTCTGACCTACAACATTTTCTAGTTCTTTAGTTGATGAGATAAAATAATTTATGTGAAAACACTATATAAACTATTAAGGCCCTTTAGAAGTTGTCACTGATATTTGATTAAACTTCTGAGAGCTGATGATTACTTTGTAGAATGTTTTAAAAATTTGCTTATCACTTGTACAATATTGTATTACATTCACATTAATATATTTTGATCTTTATACATAAAGACATTTTATGTTCATAGTGCTAGAATCAAACACTGTTAGAGTTAGAATTGACTGTTTTAGTTTGCCAAGGCTGCCATAACAGATACTACAGACTGGGTGGCTTAAACACAGACATTTATTCTCTCACAGTTCTGGAGGCTGGTGTCCAAGATTAAGGCGTTGGCAGAGTTGGTTTCCTTCTGAGGCCTCTCTCCTTGGCTTGCAGATGACCACCTCCTCCTGTGTCCTCATATTTCCTCTGTGCTTACATGCCTCTGGTGTCTCTTTCTCTTCTTATAAGGATACCAGGCTGGGTGCGGTGGCTCCCAGCACTTTGGGAGGCCCAGGTGGGTGGATCACAAAGTCAGGAGTTCAAGACCAGCCTGGCCAATATAGTGAAACCCCGTCTCTACTAAAAATAAAAAAAATTAGCTGGGCATGGTGGTGGGTGCCTGCAATCCCAGCTACTCGGGAGGCTGAGGCAGAGAATTGCTTGAATCCTGGAGACAGAGGTTGCAGTGAGCTGAGATCGTGCCACTGCACTCCAGCTTGGGCAACAGAGTGAGACCGCATCTCAAAAAAAAAAAAAAAAAAAAAGGGATACCAGTCCTACTGGATTAGGACTTCACCACTGTGACCTCATTTTACCTTAATGGACTCTCTAAAGACCCTATTTTCAATTACAGGCACATTGGAGATTAGGGCTAAATATGAATTTGGTGGGGGAGGGGGGCACAATTCAGTCCATAACAGTGACTTCACTTTATGGTTTAATCCAGCCTCCACATTTTACAAATGAAGGAAATGAGGTTGGGAAATAGAATGTGCCCAGCAAATCAGTGACAGAGGCAGGTCTGTGGCCCTGGCCCTAATCATGCCGTCCTTTTGCCTTTCTTTCTCATGTTTTCTTTGTTTTCTCCAGCTTCCATTCACTTAGTACATAAGCAAAATATGACATGCAACGCATTTATTTCCATCCTCATACCCTCAGGAATTTGTTAAACATAGAGAAGTCAGTTAAACATTACCTGAAATATACTAGTAAATATAAAACTATTGGAAATATTAGTGGTGTTAACAACATTTTTCTTATCTTCTGATTTCCAAAGTATACTGTGCATGTACGTGTATATGTGCGGTGTGTGTATGTGCGTGGCATGTGTGTGTTTGCATCCACATGTGTGTGGCGTTATGCACGTGCATGTGTGTGTGGTATGCATATGTGCATGTAATCATGAGTGTTGTATGTGCTGTGCATACATGTGTGGGGAATATGTGTGGGTGTATGTGTCTGTGTGCATGTGTGTGGCATATGTGCATGTGTGTGGTATGTAAGTATGTGAATGTATTTCCACGGTATGTGCGTGTCTATGTGTGCACGTGTGTGTGTGTGTGGTGTATTTGTGTTTATGTTGCAAAATATCAGATTTGGACATGACCACATGCTTTGTCAGCCTTTTTTTACATGTAGAAAATATGAACAAGTAGAACACAGGACAAAAGAAAGACAGACATAGGAATAGAGTATGTCCATGCAATGAAAGACTAGTAATCTAAACAGCAGATCTTTAAGAACTTTTTTTCTAGTTAAGACTACTTAATTTTTGTCTCAGCAAAGTCATGAACATTGAATTTGGGGTGGGGTGAATACTTGTGTGACTTGCTGGCTACACACTGCCTGTCCATACACTCATTCACAGACAGGTTGTGCTCCTTTAACAGCCAAACTTTTCTACCACCATCCCTACTCCTGCCACATGGAGGGTGACCTAGGGAACTTGATGTCCTTTTAACTCAGATAGGGAATTAACATTCCTCTCTTGATGTATGAGATGAAAATATAGAATAGCCAGGTCAAGACCATGAATAATGAAGGATAACTTTTTTTTTTTTTTTGAGACGGAATCTTGCTCTGTCACCCTGGCTGGAGTGCAGTGGCGCGACCTCGGCTCACTGCAACCTCTGCCTCTGGGGTTCAAGCGATTCTTCTGCCTCAGCCTCCCGAGTAGCTGGGACTACAGGGGCCCGCCACCACGCCTGGCTAAGTTTTGTATTTTTAGTAGAGATGTGGTTTCACCATATTGGCCAGGCTGGTCTGGAACTCCTGACTTTGTAATCTGCCTGCCTTGGCCTCCCAAAGTGCTGGGATTACAGGCATGAGCCGCCGAGCCGGCCAGTTTTTGATATTTAAATTGTCATTCGTTGATGTTGAACATCCTTGTAGAGGATATGCAGTATTTCATTGGAGAATAACAGACATGAATTATCTTCAAAACTTTTTGTATCTTCTTACTTATAAGTAGCATTTTTGAAAACTGCATCACTATACCACATAAAAATACTTTTTTCCTTCCCTTTGTTATTGAATAATGGAATAGGATGTCAACATACTTGAAATGTTGAAATGTTTAGTAGTCCTAGTTGATATGGAATTAGATCTTAATATTTGTGTTTACTGTTAAGCCAGAGATTAGCAAAACAATAATGACTAATCCTCAGCATTAATAAAGAAAAGAAAAGGTAGAGAAGAGATACTTCAAATAACTAGCTTCTTTTTTTTTTTCCTGCATCCAGGTGTTGAACTTTGTTCTCTGAGTTTCTTTCTCCACAGGAGGGGCAGCCTGCTAAAAGCAGGGGCAGCAAGATGACATCTCCAGCTGAGAGACACTTGTACCACTTAGAGATGAGAAAGATGCACCAGAGTGAAGATTTCCACTGTGAGCGTGTTCTTCCCTGTCTAAATATATCCCACATCTGCACAGGCCCTGGAGACTGTCTCCACATGTCTTAGCTACCATCTTTATAACACTTTCTATTGAGCGTATTATGAGAGATTCTTGACATGAAGTTGAAAATTCATGTTGATACTTTACAAAAAATAAATGAGGTTGGTTCGTCCCATAAAACTAATATAGTTTTTCCCCTGGTACAAAAGCACTAAGTCTGAAGGGGTAGTTTGGAGGATCATGAGATTCAAGTTAGGAAATATTTACTTAATTTCGTTGGCTCCAGGGAAGCATCACAGTTTTTAAACTGACAATAATGCACCAAGAGATGCACAACAGAAAGCTTGATCTGGCGGTGGAGTTTAGGATGGGTTGCAAGTTGGACTGACTCAGGAGAGGACAGTAAGCTCTGGTAGGGGCTATGAAAAGCCCAGGCGACCCAGGATTTGCACATTCCTTCCTGATACATGTTTTGGGAAACAGTTTCAGTAGAGTAGTGAATAATAGGGAGAATATGAGATGAAAAAGTTCTGAAGAATGAGTGTGATGTTGGAGGTGTTATGTGCTATAAGATGCTCTTGGAGATAGACTGGAAAAGTTTGGAATTTAAGAGAGGTGGAGAGGAGACACCCAGACTTAGCAATACCATAAGGAGTTGGGAAAGGATGAGAAGGTGGAAGATGGTGTAGAATGAGGAAAATGGTGTGAAGGTTAATTTTATGTGTCAACTTGACTGGGCTAAGGGATGCCTAGATTGCTGGTTAAACATTATTTCTGCATATGTGTCTCTGAGACTGTTTCTGGAAGAGATTAGCATTTGAATCAGTAAATTTAGTAAAGAATATCCACCCTTGGGCTGGGCGCAGTGGCTCACGCCTGTAATCTCAGCACTTTGGTAGGCCGAGGCAGGCAGATCACGAGGTCACGATATCGAGACCATCCTGGCTAACATGGTGAAACCCCATCTCTACTAAAAATACAAAAAATTAGCCGGGCATGGTCACGGGCACCTGTAGTCCCAGCTACTCAGGAGGCTGAGGCAGGAGAATGGCGTGAACCTGGGAGGTGGAGTTTGCAGTGAGCCAAGATCGCGTCACTGCACTCCAGCCTGGGGAACAGAGCAAGACCTCGTCTCAAAAAAAAAAAGAATATCTACCCTTACCAGCAAGGGTAGGCATCATTTAATTCATTGAGGCCCAGAGAGAAAACAAAAAGGTGGAGGAAGTCCAAATTCTCTCTCTCTTCTTGAGCTGGGACATCCATTTTCTACCCTCGGACGTTGGAGCTCCTTGTTCTTGGGCCCTCAGACTCTGGGACTTACACCAGCAGGCCCTCCCCTTCACTCTTCTCAGGCTTTTGGCCTCAGAATGGGAGTTAAATCACTGGCTCCCCTGGCTGTCGGGCTTTTGGACTTGGACCAGACTATACCATGGTCTTCCCTGGTTCTCCAGCTTGCAGAGAGCATATTTTAGGACTTAAACTTTCAGAGTTGTCGTAAGGATCAAATAAGATAATTTATGAAAAAAGCGCTTGGTAAACTTTAGCTTGAAAAGTGATTATTATTTGACTTAAAGATGCCTTGTGGAGCATTCACAAGCAGAAAAAGTCAGCCTGTGACCAGCCGTCAACACAGCTCTTCACTGCAGCATTTCTTTTCCCGAAGAGAGTGGAAATCATTAGCCCATCCCTGAATGTCAGACCATCAAGGAACCTAACAACTTTGTTTATCTCTGAGGCGGCATTCAGGAATGAGTTTTCAACACTTGTTGTCTATGGGTTGGAAGCTTTACAAATTCACCTCCCAAACAAGAACCTGGGCATACTTGACAAGCATCTGTGAGACCAGCAGGAGGGGACTGGGCATTTCTGATCTGAGAAGAAACACACTGGGGTGCATCACACTGTGACAAACCTAATCCAGTATTAATTAGGATTTAATGATTTTACAAGAACATCCAACAATTTTAGCTGCCTATAATCATGGCATGCTCATTCTATAGCAATGTTTTTCCCCAGAATTTGCTTTTCTGCCTCTCCCTTCTCCAAATCCTTTCCTCTTCTCTACATCTTACACACCCTGCACTCCAAACTCACCCTCAGCATCAGATCTAGGATTCTTTAAAAATACTTAAAGTAGGTACTTGATTTTCTTAAGCAACTTATGCAAATTCAGAGTTGAGACGCGACTCCTGGCATTTCCAAATTCTTGGGCATTAACCACAAGGCTATCCCTTGTAGAAAACATGTTTCATTTATTCACAAACAGCGGGCTTGAACCATACGTAGTTCTGGTATACTTCAGGTTCTTTTTAGATATATGATATATTGTTTACTTTCCCCGTCCTCAGTTTTTTTATTTGAAAAATGAGGTCTAATCCCACTTTCATCTGGTTCATTCATTTTAGAAAACTTTTGTTTATTAATTGAGAGATTGGTTGATATACTCAACAAGTGTTTATACATGCAACAAACGCCTGTGCTAGGTAGACACGGAGAAGCATGATAATATTCACCTGGAACTCAAAGAGCTTGCAGCCCAGGTGGTAAAGGAGCTTTAAAAAAGGAAGGGCAGGCCAGGCATGGTGGCTGACGCCTGTAATCGCAGCATTTTGGGAGGCTGAGGCGGCTGGATCACTTGAGTAAACCCCATGTCTAGTAAAAATACAAAAATTAGTTGGGCATGGTGGCACACACTTGTAATCCCAACTGCTCTGGAGGCTAAGGCAGGATAATCGCTTGAATCCAGGAGGCAGAGGCTGCAGTGAGCTGAGATTGTGCCACTGCACTCCAGCCTGTGTGGTGACAGAACAAGACTCTGTCTCCAAAATAAAAAAAAAAAAAAAAAGAAGGCCATGGGTGTGGCTATGGCCTGAATGTTTATATGTTGAAATCCTCACCCTAAGGAGATGATGTTAGGAGGTGGGACCTTTGAGAGGTGATTAGATCATGGCTGTGAAACCCTCATATGGGACTAGTGGTCTTATAAAAGAAACACCAGAGAGCTCCCGTGCCCTTTCCCCCATGCGAAGACACAGTGAGAAGGTGCTGTCTGTGAGGAATTGTCATCAGACACTGAAACTGCCGTCATCTTGATCTTGGTCTTCCCAGCCCCCACAACGGTAAGAAGTAAATTTCTCTTGTTTCTAAATCACCCAGTCTATTGTATTTTCTTATTGTAGCCTGAATGGACAAAGATAAATAGTGACTCTTGGTCCAGCACAGGGAGAGTTATCCTTAGGCTGAGCCTTGAGGACAAATGAGAGTTGCTGGTTCAGAAGGGCCTGAGTGGGACACAGGGCAGGCAGAGTTCCCAGCTTGTGCAAAGTCCTGAAGGTAAGAATTTTCTTGGTATATTGAAGCTAGACATCAGAACAGGTTTAGGGGGGTCAGAAGTGGGAACCCCATTGAGAAGAACCTTCAGCTCTATAATGAGGAGCTTCTATCACATAGGCAATAGTAAGCTAGTGATGGATTTTAAGCAGGGGGATGACACAGATTTGGATTTTGAGATGTTCATTTTAGCAGGAATGGGGAGAATACATGTGAGTGTTCATTAACACACTGATTAAGTCATTCTAAGGTTCACAAAATTAGTGTGGTTGGTTTTAGCATAAGGATTTGAAGGTAAGCTGAGAGCACCCCCTTTCCCAAAATACTCCTTTAGAGCTGAATTTCTTTATTGAAATTAAGATGAAAGCATATTTTTGTGAATGAAGATGTTTTCTTTTCTAAAGCAATACCTGGGATGGGTTCCAAGGCTATCATTCGTTTCTTAGCATAAACCTGTCTCCCAAGTTTAGATGAAATTACAGCCTGGTAAGATTTTGAGTTTTAGCAGTTGATGTGATGGACGGAATCATGCTGGAGCCTGAATCACTGCAAGAAGTGCATGTTGAATTTTTTTTTTTTTTTGAGACAGTCTTGCTCTGTTGCCCAGACTGGAGTTCAGTGGCGTGATCTCTGCTCACTGCAACCTCCGCCTCACAGGTTGAAGCAATTCTCCTGCCTCAGCTTCCTGAGTAGCTGGGATTACAGGCACGTGCCACCACATCCAGCTAATTTTTGTTGTTTTAGTAGAGGCAGGGTTTCACCATGTTTGCCAGGCTGGTCTTGAACTCCTGACCTTAGGTGATCTGCCCACCTCGGCCTCCCAAAGTGCTGGGATTACAGGCATGAGCCACCGTGCTTGTCCCATGTTGAAATTTGAACAGCAGAGGACAGGATGAAAGCGTGCATGCCTGAAGCACATGGCATATGCCCTAGAAGGTAGAAAAGGGTCAAGGGTCCAACCAGATCTAGCCCACTGGTTGTTGCTTGCTTGAAATGACCTTTTAGGATGGGTTTCATTACTAATGGGAATTTCATTACCATTCTCAGAAGGTGCCTCACTGATGAGAGCTCAGCACAGGGAATAACAGACTGGCGAGATGAGTAGGTAGTGCTGTATTTTTAGAGTCCTGAACATTCACCTTCAGCAGCTACAAATCATGGCCTTCCTGGATCTGCCTCCAAATTCAAGCCATATCCTGAGTGAAGATTGGCAAATGGTCATTCACCTCTTTTACAATAGAGCCATCTCTTTTAGGCCCTGTAAGGATTATATAATCCAGATTTACCTATAAAGTTAAAAAAAAAATTAACAGCATAGAAAAAGTGCCGTGGATGCTTTCCAAGAGCTGGTCTTGTACCCATGATATAAGCAGGTGTCTCACAGCCTGTAGCCTTTCCCAACAGACAGTCAACCCACGCTTTGTACATTCAAACTCAAAAAATTAATAAGGAATTATTTTAGTGAAGTTGACATATGGTGTGCCCTAACCAAATCATCAAATGAGCTGTAGTGGGTGTTCTTAGCAATCAATAAATTCATTTAATTGATCAATGAATTTACACATATGTTTAATGAATATTTATTAAACATTTTCTTTGTGACACAAATGTGGAAATATATTAATACCCCTTCTGTTTTATTCTAAAAACCATCTTACATTAATTAACTTCATTCCATTTTTTGATGGTAAATTATCACTGCCTATTGTGTAAAAAAAAAAATGAGATCTTTCAATCAAGGGCTGTACGTCTAGTGGGGCATGCACAGGACAACTCTAATACACAGGCGAGCCCAGGGAGTGACCTCGCCAAGGCCCAGATGGAGTGAGGGGGGAGTACTGGTGAGGAATTCCTCCCTCAAGGGAGGGAGTCAGGTCAGGGTGTGTAGAGTGGAATCTTGAAGAATGTGAGGATTTTGGTGAGTAGCAAAATGGAAGAAGATTCCTGGTAGGAGGTCAGCAGGAGCAAAACTCCCGAGATTGGAAAACAGGTATAGGATGAGGGGAACAGTGAGTTGTTCAATATTCTTGCCATAGTGGGTAGAGAGAAGATTAATAGGAAATAAGATTTAAAACATCCAGTGCAGAAAAGCCACAGAGACCTAGAATACCAGGCTGAAGTGCTTGGATTTCACAGATTTTTCAGAGTGAATATGATCTGGCTAAAGCTATGTATGCTGCATGAAACTTAATCTGGTAGGAGGCAGCTGAAGCCCTGAGACTAGAAGAGATGGTCGCCAGAGAGCTGAGTGAGAGAAAAGACTCTTGCAGGTGGCTTCATTTCTCTGGGTGAAGCAGGACGTCCCCACCCCAGCACTAGTGACAATGGGCAGGACACTTCTTTGTTGTGCAGGGCTGTTCTGTGTACTGCAGAATGTTTAGCAGCATCCTGGCCTTTATCCGTGGAGGTGAGCAGCACCCCTCCCATTCGTGAAAATCCAGATCATCTCCAGACATTGCCAAATGTTTCCTTGGGCCAAAATTTTCCCCACTGAGAGCCGCTGGAGTAAAGGAGCCAGAAGTAGTCCGAGAGTTAGTAAAAATCATGGAGCTAAGGTTCAAACCTGGCCCTTCTAAATGTGAAAGGGCCTTTTGCACCAATCAGCACTGTCCCTTATGCTTCTACTTCATCCCCTGGTGTGCACTCACAAACACAAACACACACATGCATTTACACACATAGACGCATACAAACATATATATTCTAGTACACACGTACACATCTACACACAAGTACACACACATACACACATATAACCTAGGTAAAGTGAAGCCTACAGGGTGCTAGGAAGCTGGGTGGGAGCGAGTGTGGGCCTGGAGTGCAGGGCAGGGGAGGTGGAGGTGCAAAGCTGGATGAGGCTCTGTTTTTGGGACTCTCACTGTTCTCCTAACCAGTCCCAGCTCCTGATAAAGGAGGACAGAGAACATGGTGGCTTTGTGTCAGTGATGATGGGACTGGCAAGGAGGGGACAGCAGTCCAGCCAGGCAGTGTCAGGATGACCAGGGATGATGGGATCTGCTTCCTTGCCATCTGCCCTTTGGCATGGCCTTTTGCTATGGACTCAGGGGTGCCAGAGAGGAATGGTGTTAACAATCAAGAGTTTGGAGAGTGTTCAGTCTCATCTCACTGTTTGCTAGATCTCTGGCTCCAGAAAGCAGCTTCAGCTCAAGTTCTCAGGGCCTCTGTTTCGTAATCTGTTAAATACAATTGTTTTCATTACATGAGAGGATATTATAAAGAGCCTGATGGCCTCAATCACAGTGTAGAAATGTGACAAATAGTGGCTATTTTATTATTATTGCTATAAGCTTAAATGATATAATCTTATTATATCTAAGATGATTTTGATACAAATGCTCTGAACTCATCGAGACGGTTGACTCAGAACCTTTATGAGTTAATGCATTTACACATCTATCAATTAGTATTTATTGGATATTGCTTGTTTGCATTTCTTAACTTACTTGATTCCTTTGGGTGTTAAATTTCTACTCCTAAGAAAACCCGTATTTCATATTACAAGTTAACAGTATATAATCTATTTCCAAATTTCTGGGTTGTTAGATAAAGCCTCACATCTGACTGACCAAATTAAATATACCCCTGTGGTTTTCCATGGAGTTATAATGTCTCATGTTAGTCGTCTTTTAAATATGTTTAAATTAATCTGACTCTGTCCCTATAAAATTGACTTCAATTAAATCTTTTATGAGCTTTCATAACTCTAACTCACATGTTCTAAATATTTATAAGTATCTGATTATATGAAGTTTGGTGTAATATATGTGTGCACGCACACACACACACACACAATCTCATACATGTGTGCACATTCATCATTGTCCTTGCTCCATCTACTTACTCTGCAGTGTTATCTACAAATCAAATAGATTTGTTTGGCATCAATTGTCCAACTCAATCCACTATTTCTGTTCTCCTTTCTGTTGTTCAAGTAGGAAAAAAAGTCGTTTTCTTGCATTACTTTTTCAAGAGCCACATTTAGACTTTTTGGATGTCAATTGCCATATGCGAGTTGCTCAGGTTGATGCAAAATAAAAAAAAAAGTGATGAACTTTTAAAGAAATTTCCCACAGGACATTTGTTTTCTTTGACATTGTTTTGCTGCTAGATGCTGGGTGTTTTTGTTACTCAAGGCTATGATCATTGCTGGTTTTATTAATTGGTTGATGGTTAGGAATTTATTTTGAACAAATATTGCCAAGCTTATAGCATGCCATTCTTTCAGATTATTTTTATAGATTGTCGTCTTATCTCATTGTTACTAAGCAATTAAGAAGTCCACTAAAAATAAGCCTTTAACAAAGATTTAAGAGTCATCAATATGTAATGGGATTATTGCTTTTCAAAAGTATCAATGGATTGCTTTTTATACCTTTGCCCTCTCATTTCTGCTGAAGCACATTTGTTATGACCTTGGAATTATCCTTAAAAACACTCTCCTTTACCATCTGTATATTTGCAAGTACTTTGGTGGAAGGCAGAAAGAAGTTACTATCATTATTATTTATTATTATTTTATTGAAGGAAGTTTGAAGTTAGACATATTTGCATTTCATCATGGCTTCATTGCTTGTGAACTGGGTGGGCTTGGCAAGCTACTCAACATCTGTGAGCCTTCGATCTATTGCCTGTAAAATAGAGTGAATAATACCTCCTCCATCCAGTGCCTGCCCTGCTGAATGTGCCTGCAGGGAAACACACAACAGTGCTGGCCAGTCAGACTTCATGAGTGATCTCAACTGTCCAATTGCTTCATCCCAACAGGCGCACTTCACTGTTACAAGAATTTGCTCCTCCTCTTTCTGAAATGGTTCCTCAACACTTTCCTTTGCTGGCCAATTCCTACTCTTCACTGGAGACCTTGCCTCATGCTTCAATGGGAAAAGAAAAGTCCCCATTGGGAAGCTCTGTCTTATCCCTGCTCAATTTCCCACCATGCCTGCCTGTGTACACGAGCCGTGTCTCTCCTGTTGGCGTGGATGACCTGGGCCATGAGTAGCAACCCCACCTGGTATCTGGCTTGGGCTTTTCTTCCACACGTGAGGACTTTGCTCCTGCAGTTTCTTCTCTCTTCTGCATCTTTCATTTTCTTCTCTGTGGATCATTTCTATTAATGTAAAAATAAGCTCCAGGGTGATCTATTTGTGAGTGAACCCTTCAGTGATCTAATATACCCCTCGATCTATTGCTTCATGTCTCTGTTTTTCTTTTCAACACATCTTCCCAAAGGAATTGTAATGCCCACCGCTCTCTTTCTCATTCACATCCTCTCTTCTCTGTGTCATTCTGCTGATCACCTGACTACTCTACTCTGACTACTGGGCCAGGAGTGCCCTTAATTTATTTTGGCAAATCCAGTGCCATTTTTGGCCCTTATCTTGCATGACTTCTCAGCAGCATTGGACACAGTTAACTACTCCTGTGTAACACTCTATTTTCTTGCCTTTTGTGGCCCTATGCTCTCTGAATTTTCTTTATATCATGCCAGACTTTCTCCATTCTTTGCTTATTGAAGGTAGGACTACCTTCTCCTCAATCCCTGCCACTGACTTCCCTTTCTCGGCCAGATCTCTGAATACCAGAATACCAGAGGGCATTGGGAATGATGTGGGATTATCTTTGATTCCTATCTTTTTCTTTTCACCACATCCAATCCATCACTGAATACTGTAAGTGCTCTGTGGAATATCTGGCGTCCGTTTACTTCTTCTATCCATGTCAAATCACCATTGTCTCTCAGCGGATGACTCCAAAATAGATCTTTAATTCTATTTTGCTTCCTTGAAGCTGATTCTCCACATAGCAGCCAAAATGGTCTTTTAAAAACACAAGACATAGTATGTTATTCAATTACACAAAACCCGTTTATGGCTTTCTGTTGCCCTTGGAGTATCAGCTGTTCTCCTTAACATGACCTAGATATGTCTGAGTTCTCCCTTTATCTTGTACCCCACAATCTTCACCCAACAAATTCCCAAACTCAACAAACTCATTAAATTTTGACCCTTGCATCATTGCTTACCCACAGATTTGGGGCTCAAGATAGTAGCTATGTTATCATTAATTACTTTCTCTTTTAAAAAGTTCTCTTTCAGATTCCTTTTGGAAACGTAGTTTTGGGTTATATTTTTGAGTAACGATGGGAAATTGGCAGTCAGTTTGTCTCAAGCCAAGAGTCATTTTGTTGCAAGGTTTTTGGTATTGTGACATCTAAGCCTAGAAGGCATGAGCTATGTAGTGGAGTAGAAAAAAAGGAGTCAAACCTGTACGTTGTGCACATGTACCCTAGAACTTAAAGTATAATAAAAAATATATATATATAAAGAAAAAAATCAGTCTAAGAATAATACAATGAGAAGAGGATGCTGAAAGCAGAATCTGAAGGTAATTCAACAAGGCCCTTTTGCTAAGGCAGAGATTTTACAGATAAATTCTCAATAGGTAGGAAACTATTCTATTCTACGTATTACAGAGACTGATACAAAAGTCTTTCTAGCTTTTTTAAGGTATAAAAGGAAAACAATATGAAGTTTTATATAACTTTATTCCAAATTTAATTCTAAATTGTTTTTAATACTTCTTATGATCTTGCAAGTAAAATACATATTTATAATCATTTTCTTAACATTTTAAACACAATTAGATCTTATAATTTCTGCAACTTATATTTTTCACTTAAAACATATCATGGATAGCTTTCCAGGTTGCTTTTTAAAGATACAACTCATTATTTTCATGGCTGCAAAACATTTAGTAAGATGGATGTACCATAATTCATTCACAATTTTTCTGTTCAGGTGGGTATTTAAATTATTTCCAGTTTTTTGGCTATTACAGTGTTGTTGCAGTAAATATATTAAGATACATGCCTCCTTTGAGCACTGAAATTTTTATTTCTATAGAATCAGTTCCTGAAAGGAAGATTGTTGAGTTGTTGGTTTTAAAGTTATTCATCTATAACATGCATGCCATTTTGATCTATGAAAACTGCAGCTTGTTTTAATTTACATGTTTGCAATTACAAGTGTGGTTTAGCATTTGTTCATTCAACAAATATTTACTGAGCACCTACTATGTACTAGAGCAGGCCTGTATTGGCTTTTGATGGCTGACTGGGAATAGCTCTTTCCAACTCAATGTTCACTGAGACTTATTTGGTTGTTAAAAACCTGCCAAGATGAGAGACCTTAAACCTAGAAGATAATAATATTTTATAATAAAAGAAAAAATAGAGCAAGGTAAGGAGGATTGGGGGTGTGCGTGTGTGTGTATTTTTGTATATGTACCTGTGTGTGTGGTATGTATCTGTGGTATGGTGTATGTGTGTGTGTGTGGTATGTGTGTGTGGTGTGTGTGGTGTGTGTGGTGCATGTGTGGTGGTGGCGGCATTCAATTTTACATGAAGTGGTCAGAGGTGGGCCTCTTGAGAAGACATTTGAGCAGGTTTGAAGGAAGTGAGGGAATATAGAAATCTCGAAGAGAAGCATTCAAGATGGAGGAGGCATCACTGCAAAGCCCCGATTAGGAGCATAACTGTGTTTCTCAGAAGCAGCACAGCTGGCACTATGGCTGGAAAGGAAGGAGCAAGAGGGAGATTAGCAGGGGAAAAGTTCAAGAAATAATGGGGCCTGCATGTATGGTGAGGTCTTTGCTTTCTCCTCTGAGTGAAATGAGAGCCATTGCTGGTGTTATGGACTGAAGGTGTCCCCCTAAAATCCATAGATTGAAATCTTAACTCTCATTGTAGTGGTATTGGGAGGTAAGACCTTTGGGAGGTGATTAGGTCATGGGAGCACAGCCTGCATGAATGGGATTTGTGCCCTCTGAAAGGGACCCCAGAGAGCTCTCTAGCCTTTGAGAAGTCAGCAGTCTGCTACTCGGGAGAGGGGCCTCACTAGACCCCAACCATGCTGGCACTTTGATCTTGGACTTGTTAGCTTCCAAAACTGTGAAGAATACATTTCTGTTGTTTATGAGCCACCCCAACCTGGGTTATAGCCAGTGAACTAGTTCCCAAATGATCTAAAACAGACAAGTTTTGAGCAGAGGAGTGACCTGACCTCATTTATGAAGAGCATGCATTCTTAAGTTTATGAGTATTTTGAGTTTCTGCTTTTGAGCATTGCCTGCTTATATCCTTTACAGATTTATCAGTTGGATCAGTCTAATTTTACTTATCAGTTTGCAAGAACTCTTCACATGTTACGTATAGTTATTGTTTGCTTGTCATATGTTCCAGCAAATACTTCCCTTAGGCTGTAGTTTGTCTTTTGATTTTGTTCAGTTTCTTATGCTTTACTTTTATATAGTTAGGTAACAAATGTGTAAGTAATTTCCTTTCTGTTACCTGAGTTGATGCTCTATTGAAAAAGACCTCTTGATTCATTTGAACATGGATGAAGCTGGAGGCCATTATCCTTAGCAAACTAACACAGAAACAGAAAACCAAATACTGCGTGTTCTTACTTATAAATAGGAGCAAAATGATGAGAACACATGGACACATAGAGGGGAACAACACACACTGGGGCCTATAAGAGGGTGGAGGGTGGGAGGAGGGAGAGAATTGGGAAAAATAACTAATGGATAATAGGCTTAATACCTGGGTGACAAAAGAGTCTGTATAGCAAACCCTCACGACACAAGTTTACCTGTAAAACAAACTTGCACATGTACCCCTGAACTTAAAATAAAAGTTAAAACAAACAAACAAACAAACAAAGCCTCTTTACACTGAGCTTATAAAACTTTTCTCCTTTTAATATGGTTAGCATTAATATTTTCGGTTTTGTTTTTTACAATAAGGATTTAAAACTATAATTTATTTTTGTGACATAATAATATTCACTTAAATTTCTTTTAGTTAGGGATTGGTAAACTATGGCCCATTTGATGACTCTGGTCTGCTGCTCATTTTTCTAAAAAAAGTTTTATTGGGGGCCGGGCGTGGTGGCTCACGCTTGTAATCCCAGCACTTTGGGAGGCCGAGGCGGGCGGATCACGAGGTCAGGAGATCGAGACCACGGTGAAACCCCGTCTCTACTAAAAATACAAAAAATTAGCCGGGCATGGTGGCGGGCCCCTGTAGTCCCAGCTACTCAGAGAGGCTGAGGCAGGAGAATGGCGTGAACTCGGGAGGCGGAGCTTGCAGTGAGCCAAGACTGTGCCACTGCACTCCAGCCTGGGCAACAGAGCAAGACTCCGTCTAAAAAAAAAAAAAAAAAAGTTTTATTGGAACACAACTATGCCCAATTGTTTACATATCATCCTTGGCTCTTCTCATAATATTTACTATCTGTATGTTTATAGGAAAAGGTTTGCTTTAGCTGATGGATAGACAATTATTTTAATGTCACTATTAAAAATAATAATTTCTTAATAATTTAAATACCACATTTACATAGCTTAATTTCCAATCATGCATATTGTTTTGTACCACTACTATTTGTTTTGTTCTCTCATCTGTCTATTCCTGTGTCAATACTGTTCTTATAATACTTTTGTGTACATTTAAAACCTTGAAAAGCAAATTACTTTTCATTATTTACTTTCAAATTTTTTCTAGAAAATTCCCATGCATTTATTTTTTTACATAAAGTCTAGAAAAAAATTTCAACTTTAAAAAGCTGAGATCCTGATTACTGTTATAGTAAGATGATGTATCGGCTTAAATAAAATTGGAAATATTGTGATATTAAAAGTCTTCCAATCCAGAAACATGCTATGTCTTTCTATTTATTCATGTTTTAGTTTATGTCCTTTTATAACATTTTATAGCTCTTTTCATATAGGCCTACTAATTTTAAGTTGAATTTAATCTATGATATTTTGTAGTTTTCACTACTTTTTAAAATGAGATTTTCCTTTTTGCATACCTATTTCTAACATGAAATTGTTAGCATTAAAATCTATCTAGTCAACTTGGATTCAGCCACTTTACCAAATTGTTTTATTATTTCAAGGACGTTTTTAGTAGTCTTTTATATTTTTTAGGCAAGCCATCAAATGGAGATATTTTTGGTTTTTGACTATGGGAATAGTTACTGTTGCTGTTTTTTAATCATGATGACTTTCATATTTCACCTTTGTTGCTACGTTTTTACTTGGATATTGTTAATTATACTTTTCCATGTTTAGACTGTTTCTTCTATTCCCATGTCACTATGAATTTTAATTAGAAATGTCTTCTAAATTTTATTGAATACAATTTTAGCACATGTTGATATAATCACATATTTTTTGATTTTTTCTCTTTAATTTGTTTATATAATAAGTTATATTGAGAAATTTACTTAATGCTGAACCAGTAGCCATGGAGTATACTTTACTTAGTTAAAAATGTGACATTCTAAAATATGATGCTGTATTATTTTGATTATAATTTATTAGGAATTTTTATATCTATCTTGAAAAAGAAACTGGCTATAGCTTTCTGTGATAGCTTTATCAAGTTTTGATATCTTGGTCTATGTCTTGAGAGAATTTAAATAAAGGATAATTGCTCTGAACCAAATTGTGTATTTAGAAAATTTGTGTGCTGAGGCCCTAAACTTCAATGTGATTGTATTTGGAGATAGGACCTATAAGAAGGTGATTAGGTTTAAATTAGGTTATAAAGGTGGGTCCCTGATCCCATAGGATTAGTGTTCAGTGAGTTTCCTAGTAAGAGACATCTGACCTCCCTTCCTTCTCCATCCCTAGCTCAGTCACAATGGAATGACCTCCTGAGCAAACAGTGAAAAGGTGGCCATCTGCAAGCCAGGGGAAGGGCCCTTGCTGGAAACAGAGTCTGCCAGAGCCTTAATCTTGAACTTCATTTTAGTAGCACCCCACTCTTGGTACCAATTTACTGTACTAGACCATTTTCACACTGCTGATAAAGACATACCTGAGACTGAGCAATTTACAAAAGAGGGAGGTTTAATTGGACTTACAGTTCCATGTAGCTGGGGAAGCCTCACAATCATGGTGGAAGGCAAGGAGGAGCAAGTCACATCTTACATTGTGGCAGCAGACAAAAAGTGAGAGCTTTACAGAAAAAACTCCTGTTTTTAAAACTGTCAGATCTCATGAGACTTATTCACTATCATGAGAACAGCACAGGAAAAATTTGCCCCCATGATTCAATTACTTCCCACCAGGTCCCTCCCACAACACGTGGGAATTCAAGATGAGATTTGGGTCGGGCCACAGCCAAACCATATTACGGGTCTTCTTTCTCTTCTTCTTCTTATTCCTCTTCCTCTTCCCCTTCTCCTTCCTTTCCTCCTCCTCCCCACCCACTTCTCCTTCTGCTTCTTTCTCTTTTGTGAAATACTATCCTGCCATAATTGACTGGTCTATCCTGCTCTTACTGGTTAATTAGCCTGCCCAGTTACCACCTATAAGCTGTGTGACCTTGAGCCTAGTATTGAGCCCTTCTCAGCTTCAGTGTCTTTATCTCCGTTTTCTGTTGTTACAAGGAATGGTGGTAATATTTGCCAAGAGACTAGCAAGGTTTATAAAGGGGTCATTGATATTGTCATCATTATTATTAATTACTTACTCATTGCTTTGGCAGTTTATGTCAGCAGGGCTGTCTGTAATTGAGTCACCCATAACAGTAAGGAGATCCATGCTTTTTGACCTTGGAGATGCTGCTCAGTGTTCCAGACTGAGTATGCTGATGTGGGAGGGGACTGTTTGAGTTCATCCTGGCCACGGGCTCCAGTTCTTTAATCGAAAGAAAAAAAAGGGGTGGGGGAAGAGAGAGAGAGAGAGAGGGAGGGAGAGAGAGAGAGAGACAAAAAACTGCCAGGAAAACTGTCTACAGAGGTCATTTAGAAATACAATGCCACAAACAATATCACAAAACTGGTATTATTTAAATTCTGACTTGGCCAGTGTTAGAGTTGCAGTGTTATTTTAGCAATTTCAACAGGCCCAGGAGTGCAAATAGTTGTAATTAAAGGCTTCCAGTAGCAGCCCTGTCAAGTCCTTGTGTGTATCACATTTGGCACATGTTTCAAAGCCGAGAGCGATATTAAATAGACCATCTGTTGGTTTTCATTAGGTTTCCTCTCATCAACAGCACTATTAAATATAACTGAACCCATTTTTTAAAAATCCCTGACATCTGTGCTTTCAATTGGAATGTTGATCAATATTAATAACAATTCTACTTCACCTGAATTTATTATTAATGAAAAGTTAAATACAGCATAAATATGAATGTTTGCCCTACAACACTTTTAATACTACTTATCCAAACAAAGCCAGAGAAAGCAGGTCTCTTATGAGTAGAAATGTAGAAAATGCCTGCATACAGGTGTTCCACTGAACTGCATGGGTGGCCAGCATACCTGTAGCTTCTGGACATGCCAATTTCTCTCCAGCAAACCCTAACTTCACCTGGCAAACTCTTACTATCCTTCAACAACCAGCTGAGGTATGACCTCCCCTCAGAAGCATTCCTCATTATAAACAGCACTGACTTGTTCTTTCCTTTCTCCTCCTCCAGTTTTTCTATATGTCTCTTTTACCAAATTTCACTTTCTCTCCAGGAAGAGTGAAATCATGCCTTATAGCTTAACATTAAACCTTTTGCATAGTAGGCGCTCAGTTGATATTAAAAAAAAATAAGTAAAAGAATGGATGAAGTAGAATTCTACTAGAAGGAGGAAAGAAAACTTGGTTGGATCCAATATTTGGTGAAGACTTGTATTTTTTCCCAGCACACAAACAAGGAACATGACAAAGCTAGAAGGATTTATAGATGATCCCAGATATTAGCTCTCAACTTAAGAATCTAACTTCTTTCTTGTTTCTTTTCTTCCCCTCTTGCCCTACCGCCTAGCCCCACGTGTGGACTTGGCTACTGTCATATTTTCCCCCTTTGGGGGGCTCAAAAACACTTTGGGTCAGTGGAGAGAAAAGGGGCTACATGCCTCTGTACTTCATCAGTCTGTTTGGTTTCAGAAACTTCTCACAGCATAGCACCTCACCAAGCTGAGGGTGTGTACTAACATCTTTCTCTTATTCATACACATGCTTCTCACCTGAAGAATGGGGAAAAATGATAAATAACATTGTGGTTACTAAGTGAAATGACATATACAAAGTGCTTAGAAAAGTGTCTGGCACTTCATAGATGCACAATACAATGATAGTTGCTATTACTTCATTATTATTAAATTACTGTTTTATTCTTCATACATTAACACCTACCATGTACACAGAATTTGATGAAGAAGCACTATGCAGGTGCAATCCAAAGCCTAAGGAATTTATAATTAATATGGGGATTTAGGACTTAGGTTCTTGAACATCCCTCTCTTTAATGATGCTCTGTAGTGTATGATGCAGGGTAAGTACATCAGGAGACATATGGTAAGTGTTGGCAGTTTCACTGCAGGACAGCTTATAGCAGTGGCTATGGATGGCCCCATGGATTTAGTATATACCCTGGCTTGTTTCAACACTTTTTGTAGAAAAATTTGAAAAGGAAGGAAAGGAACATATGCAGATTTCTAAATAAAATTCAGATTGTTTCTCATGGGAGATCCAAGAGTTTTGTGTGGGGACGGGGGTGGAAATAAGGATGCCAGTGAAAGGTGGGGTCAGTTGGGGAGGGCTAAGATGTGCCTTTAACTTTGTTCTGAATGCCTGACCACTAGAAGTCACTTGTAGCTAAAGACTGAGGGAGGAGGCTTTGTATTACCAGCTACACACAGGAGGTTCTCCTTTGAGCAAGTAACACATTGTTCATAATAAAGTGAGCAAGTAACACAGCTCAATATGTTGAATTTAGTAACTGGTGTTAACTGAAAAGCTAGAAACAAAATAGTTTTTAAACATCTTATATATTAGTTGTTAATACTAGCCTCCTTTTTGTTTTGGGCTCAAATGTTGATTTTCCATTTATATACTTGCTGACTTAAGTAGTGTCCCTCCAACATTTGATGTGCTTTTTCAGCAGGATTTAAAAATGGTTCCTTGGCTTGTTAAGAAGGCAACCAAGACTCCCTCCCATAGGGCAATGTAAAATTCTCTGTCCATACTCAGCACTGATCACAGATAATGTTTTTGTGAACTTTGTAGAATGGGGCATGCAATCACAAATATCCTATTGCTTTATGAAAGAAAATACATTACATGCTAGCTACTGATTCTTTTAATAAGCTACTGATTTAAAGGACATTTTTTGTTCTACAGACAGAACATAAAAATCATTTTAGCATCTGTGATTATGATTTTTGGAGCTATGTCGGTTTGGTTGTGTTCTTTTACATCAGAGTCTGATGAACTTTGAAAACATGTTTTCCACTTAGAACAATAAAATTATATCCTAGCTTGACTTTGCATTAATTATTCAGATAATTAGGATAAAAAGATTTTTGGACTCTACTGAATGACTTTCTCTGGGTGATTGCTGAACCTTTCGTTCCTTTGTTTGTATATGGAAACGGGGATTTCCCGAGATCCTAAGCTGAGTAACTTTGCAAATCTGGACTTGTGGACCATGATGGGAGATTTCGGATTTCCTCCTAGAAGTGAAGCACAATGGTTTCACTTTGAGTTCACTTTGGTTTGGTTCCTACCTTTTCTTATAGAAACATGAGGACAAGCAAATAAATATACATGGATGAATCCTAGTTCCCTCCTAACATAATAGTTCCTCCCTCCCTTCCTCTGTCTCTCCCTTCCTTCTTTCCTCCTTCTTTTTCTTGCTGCCTTCTGCTCTTTTCCCTTTTCAACTCTTAAGTCATAGTAAAGATTTAGATAGAAACAGATGAGCAAAACAGATTGGATACATTAACCTTGAAGCTGTCTTTGCCTCTGAAATTAGCATAAACTCTGGTTGTGAATGACTGTTGATTCCTACACCAAAGGAAGCTGTGATTTCTTGAAAATTAGAGGGATATTATGAACATCTGAAACCTGCAGGGGGTCCTGTTAATTACATTTCTTGGACAAATATTTCATGAAGTACAATCGACACGTACAGGAACATTGATCTGAAGTGTTCACTGGTGTGCCAATATTGATGCTTAGCATCTGTTATACTTCTTTAACAAAAGTGCTCATGTGCTAGTTAGGCTGGACCATAGACATGATTCCTCTATTCCCTGCTAGAAGGCGAGGCAGCTCTCCCTCCAGAGAGGAAAGAGAAGTCTACTTTTATCTACTACTCCTTCACCACCAAAACCTTGTTGCATTCTCCAAGACCCACTACACCTTCTATACCCAAGATTTCTTAGTTGTAATATATCTATCTCATAATATGTTATATCTCATCTAGTTTCTGCAATAATTTCCTAATAGGCTTCCCTCTCTTCAATTCTCTCTTTTTCCATGGACAGTGCTGATTCATACCTGTTATCCTGGCATAATTATTAAAATTGTCCCCATTTATGCTCAGGTGTGTCTAGGTTTGGATGATACTTGTATGTGATTAGAATCACACCCCACTCTCTAGCCTTATCACCTTCCTTGTTTCCTCCTGATTTGAACCACACTCAACTCTCTAGCCTTATCATCTTCCTTGTTTCCTCAGGCTCACTGCACTTTCTTTTGTTCCCTTGAGCATTCCATGCTTTCCTGGGCCCTTGAACGTTTCTGCAGGTTGGCACGCTGCCTTCTTCAACCTTCCTATCTCAGCACCTTCAGAAATTGCTTTCCAGCTTTCTTGACCTTCCCAATCTAAGTTAAGACTCAATGTTAAAAGGGTTTCTAGCATTCATTACAGCTATAATTCTACAATTATTAGCATGATTATTTCACTGATGCTGATGCCCCCATTAGGGTCTATGAACCCCATAACGTAGATGAGGAAAAAGTATTATAGAGAGATTAAAAACTTGATTTATGGTGGCTGAAGAAGTATTTGAGCCCAGTTCTGCCTTACTCCATCGCTGTGGGATGCTTTGGGTGGGTTTCTCTACTCCTTTCTTTCTTACAGGGTCATATTTGGCTGGGAGATGTGGGTGATGGCTGAGGATATAAGACTAGTGAAAATCAAATCCTTTTGAAGGGGGTATCTAAAGCAACTATAAGCTGAAGAAAGACTATCTTGGATTAATTGATAATTTAAAATGTATTTTTCCTCTTTCTATTGCCCTGATGGCTCTTTCTACTGACCTGATGGGTAATCCTGCTTCTACAAAAAATTCAGCTGTAAAAATACAGATCATATTTATTGCATCACTGATCTTTATTTGAAGGTATCTTTAAGGTTATTCAAACCATTTTTTTTTCTGATAGAAGAGAAAAAAAGGCACCAAGAGAGGTTAAGAAAGTTATCCAAAGTCACACATGGGTTACCCAGAGGTCCTGTGGAAATGAGTTCAGATCAGCTGTCCTGTATTCTTTGACTCAAGGATGTACTCATAATAGAACTCTGTGTAATGTTCCCTTGACCGCATGGAGAAGGTCAAAGGTGCGATGCAAGAGAATTCTCCCAGAGTTCCAGACTTGGTTTTTACAGATAATTGTTGCTACTTGAAGTCTTCCTACACCTCGTCTGCTACTCAGTCTGCTAACCACAGTGTCCACAACACATCAAAAGGCCTGAAGGGATCAGCTGCGACAGCTTATAGAAAGCAATTTGAGACATGATTAATCGTTTTCAAACCAAATCATATGCCATAATCACATCGCAAGTCTGTTATGTATAAGTGTTAATGTATGTTTTGTTTCCTACCCCAAATTAATATGTTGAAGCCCTAATTCCCAGTGTGATGGTATTGGGAGGTGGAGCCTTTGGGGGGTGATTTAGACCACAGCAAACATAAAAATCAGACTGCCTCCAGTGACATGAGCAGCAAAGTCCTTTGCCTCTAACACAGGAGTCTCATGTCTTCTTCTGCCAGCATCCATGAAATTGTGTCAGGCTGACTTATCAACTAGGTAAAAATCTCAGACTGTTTGTAGTTTTTGACAGCATTTGTTGAGGGCTATTTGAATTTATCTCTATATATTTAAAAACCTTTTTTATAGCAGTTTCACATGTAGAAATCTATCCTGCAGAACAAGATGTGCAAAAATATCCAAATACAAATGCGAATCTGTATAGTTCAGGGCTGTGCCTGATAACAAGAGATTAAAAAAACTCTGAACATCCATCAGTAGAAATATACTTAATTTACTGTTTATCCACATTTTGGACTACAATTCAGCAACTAGAAAGAAAAGCTCTGTATGTGCTGACATAGGACTCTTTTCATAATTCATTGTTCATGGAAAAAAAGCAAGTTATTCAATGATATGTGAATTATGAACTCAGTGTTTCATCGATTTATTCACTCATGAAATATTTATTGAGCATCTACTGTATGTCAGGATTGGTGGTGATATATTACAGGCAACACTAACAATATCTCTACATGTTGCTGGGAAATAAGAGAGTAAACAATAAAAACAGTACACAAGGTAATTATAGTGATGTTAAGGAAATATTTAAGGTAATATGATAGAAACTTGGGGAGGCCACTTTAGATGGGGTGGAAGAGAGAACTGTAGTTTCAGAGAGGAGTTCTGAGGAAATGGCATTTATATTGCTATCTCAAGTTTGAGAATAAGCCAGCCAAGTAGCAATCTGGGGGAAAAGTGAGGGACCTGGAATAGATAAGGTTGCTTTTTTTATGCATGAGGACCAGAAAGGAACTCCTGATGGCCACATAATACTGATCAGGAGGGACAATGGCAACCGTGAGAGCTGTGGTAAAATATCTGGATCCAGCAGGAGACCACTTTGCAGCAGTGCTAGGGCTGGTTTTCTTATTTAGATGAATGTTCTCACTGCTGTGTGGAAAACGGATTTTAAGACATTCTTTCTCTCTCTCTCTCTATTTCTGTATACATATGTATATGTGTGTGTGTATACATCTATGTATATATACACACATACATATAAACATGAATGTTTTATATATGGACATATAAACATATGCATTTCATGTAAAAGTTTTGAAATATTAACCAACTAACAGTTCACAGTTTTGAGGGGACAGTTAGGAAAGCTTCAGTACTTATTGTTAAAAACAATAGAAAGAAAAGCATTCTGCATGTTAGTAAGCAAGGGTGAAAGAGGATAGAATTTCTGGACCAAAGTTATATAGAAAATTGAGACAGAATTTTCATCTCACATATGTAAACAAATTATCTGAAAAAAGGGGCCTAGTTATTAATTTGTTTCTTAATTTTATCACCAGAGGTGATGATATTAGCATTGTTTAGAAACTGTGTGTGTATGCATGTAGATATTAACAAATATCCATTGCTTTCTGGTATATAAACACCAATGACCATTTGAAAAAGGGATTAAATAAAAGAAAAGCAAACACAAAGAACGTAGTCCAGAAATATTGCCTTTGAGGAGCTAATAAACTGCAAGATGAAATAAAAATAGAGGCATAAAATGACCTGGTCAAGGAAACACTTATGAAATCTTCTGATAAACTGGGAAAGATGGTATTAAGGAAATGACCCTTTGCTATTGAAAGACTTTAAAGGTTGCGAAACAGAAATTCAATGCTTTTCTTACTGTCAAATAAACAAAGAAATCTTTATATATATGTGTATATATGTAATGTATATATGTGTATATATCTTTTTCATAAATACACAGTTCTAGCAATTCATTTTTATGACAATTTTTTATTAAACCCTCTTTCACTTTGATAATATAATTATAGCAGAAGATGAAATTTGTTATTGCTGCTGAACCCTCATTTAAGCTTCTACAAGCTTCCTATTTAGAGCCCACTTTGTACTTGGCCTAAATATTGCTTGAGTATTGATAGCCATCTTAGGGAAAGACACACTAATGTGTTTACTAAAATTTTATTACCCCAATCACAGGCATAGACACAGCCACTCCCATTCTCTTTGCCAGTCTGAATTGGTGATTCATCAGGGAGGAAGTATCATTATCTTCTTTCTAAGCATGTATTCACAAACACAAAAATGAAATCAACACAAAACTCAACCAAGTAAAATGGAAGTAAATTGCCTGATCACCAAAGCTTGAATGGGTACAGCTAGTATATGTGAGGGTCTTTGGCTAGTCCAATGATAAAATGGACAATTCTAGGGACTTCAATGATTCTGTAATTTCTTATAATGTTGAGGGTGAAGGCTGTTTTGAGAAACCACAGTAATAACTGTGAGAATCTTGGAATTTATTCATAAATTCATCACAAAAACTTTCGAACATCTTCTATGTACCAAGCACTGTACAGAATGAATAAAATGCATTTTTATTTGTATCCTTTCTAGTTTTAATCATCTTTTATTTGATTTCCACCATGTTAGATATGTCCCATTTACTTTTTTGAAAATTTATAGGTCTCCAAAAACTACCATGAAATTATATCTCCCTCCAAGGTTTGCATTTGTCTTTTGCTTGACTGTTTGGAATTCATAGCAATTGCTGCTGCATTCGAGCAACGTATTTCCTATTGTTTTAGGCAGAGTGATTTATAGCAGTGCTTGGAAGGTTTGCTTTTTTGACACACTTAACACTGATGAATTAGGTAAAATATTTTTCAATCATAAGCTTCTGCCCAAGCTTCCTTTTGAATTGGAGCCCAAGTTTTCTCTGGTGAGACAAGAGAGGAAGGAAGAGGTGAATAAAAGATGAGGTGAACGCAGAGCATGGTTCTCGGACTGCATAAAACTTCTACTCACGTAGTGACTGTGGCAGCTCCACCCTGTCTTGCTTTGGCACACATCTGGTCCACATTTTTGTGAGTTCATCACTGGTTCTCCCTGAATGTTAGAAGCAAGTTACATTTTGTTTACTTTCCAGGGAAGGAAGAAAACTATAGCTCTTGCCCTTAAAGCCTGTACTTGTACTCCTCCTTACCTGCCTTGGTGTTGCTAAGAATAGACCATGGTTGAAGCAAGTACAGGTATTTTTGTCAACTTTGTAAGAGGGTGTGCATGCTTCCTTGGACCTCTCTTGACCAGGCAATCATTTTCTCTGAGTTCATGTATCAGAAATCATTTATATAAGAGATTCAGGTGGATCTTTCAATATGATCCTCAAAGCCCCTGTGATATCACAAAACCTTCCTCTTTTCTTGTTTTCTACTACTTATTCCAAGAGGTTAGGCTTCATGAATGTCTCATTCCTGAGAGACTGACTTCCTCAATGCATAGAGAAGATGTGTGGTCTGGCCCTTGCCTTACACCACCCTGGGTACCTTATGTGCACATAGGTCCTTGTGGCAATTTCAGGACAATTTCTATAAAGCAATGCATCTTAAACTTTCAACTTCATCAGGATCACCTGATGTCCCTATTAGAAACTGCAGATTTGAGGTCATCATTATCAGAGACTGTGATTCCATAAATCTGAAGTAGGACTCCTAAAATTGTGATAGTAATAAGCGCCCCTGGTCATTACGGTACAGATGGTCTTAAGTTCACCCTTTAAGGAAGAGTGGGCTGTGATAACAAATAGTGGCTTGTGAATTGGCAAACCTGGTTGAAATTCGAGCCTCACAACTTAGTAAGACTGTGACTTTTGACAGGTTAATCTTACTAACAAGAATCACTTTCTTATTAGATAGACCAAGGTTTGTATCCTAGCTCATAAGCCTCCTACTGATTTCTAATAAGTTACTTAAATTTCTCAAAGCTCATAGTAACACATAGTATGGGTACAAAAAACAAATTCCCGGGGAAACTTACAAGTAAAGGGTCAACAACAAATGGCACTTGCTTACCGAGATCTATTGGCTTTCTGCAGAGATGCATGCAGTTGAGGCTTGCTGGGGCCACTATGACTTATTCCAGGGAAGGGACCCTGCCCTCTATTGCTCTCTCTTTAACTGGGTGAGCATAAGAATGACCTTAACAGTGGAGACACAAAGCTGGCAGTGATTCATGATGCTCTGTGACTTCATCTGGTGTTGTATGTAACTATAATGTAATAACAGATCACATCCCAGCTGTTTAGGGCCATGATAAGAAATGCCACCTGCTCAGTACTTGGAGATCTAGGGAGGACTTGAAGGAAAATACAACCTGTCTTCGGGTGAGGGCAGCACTTCCCTTTTCATCTAGTGCATCGTTGGACAATTCAGAGACAGCTCCCAGGAAACTTTGCAGATACACTCCATGCTGTCTCATAGAGCTTCTGTGAGCATTGAATAGGACAATATATGAAATAATTTAATTCTGTTTAATTCTGTTCTGATCCACAGTAGGTGCCTAATTTTGGTATTTCTGTCAGTGTTCATACTTCATACCTATTCTATATCCTATAGGGCCAGTGACACATAAAAACTGCACGTTTTACACATTTTACACTCCTCTATCCCAAATTGGCTAATTGGCTAATTATAATTGTTTTGATGATGCTTCTGTTGTTGTTAATCTCATTAATCTAAGTTGAAACATTATTGTGTTTTCTTTCTGTTTTTTTCCTAAGGGAAGTTCAGTCTAAGTGAGAAAATTTTCCTTCTCCTCTGAAGCTAAGGTTGAAGCTCATTATAATTCTAAATTTGCCATAGAGTTTTCCACATTCAAATTGTTAGAAGATTTATATGAGTAGCTGAATTGCTAAACTGCCTTTCCAGGGAAAGAAAGGGCTGAATTTCCTAAATCTTGATTATTTAAAATATTATTATTTGAAGATTTTTCTCTGAAATTGTTTTAATATATTAAATCTATTCATTCACGTTTGCAAACATTTGTACATGAGGCTATGTGAGCTCATATGGAATTATTCATACCATAAATTCAAATTTTAATAATATTATAAAGTGCATAAGTATACTATACATGTGAAAGCACTATATAAATATGCTCTAATGGTATGGGATGATATAATGTGAGTTCTGTATTAGAAGTTGCTTTGTTTGTCTTCAGTTTCTGAGAATCTTTTTATTGTTTAGGGGGCCATAGTTGAAGATACTCAAATCATTCTGAAGACTTTCATCTTGTCTCTGAGAGGCACTCATTCAACATTTTAGGGAACAACCAAGGCCTCTGTTCACTGAAGCCCATTGACTGTCTTCCCAGAAAACACTTCATCGTGCTCAGTGAGTAAAGGGGAAAGGGATAAAGTGAGATTTTCCAGTGCTGGAGAAGAACATGACACAGACCAACCACTTCATCTTCCACCATCTTAGGGAAGCATGTTACTATATACATTCTTTGCAAATAGAGAGAGGGAACAGAATTCTAAAGCACCTAACTCCCTTTCCAAACAAAACTGTCTAATCACATGCTACCTCCCCTATTTATTCTTTCACTAATTATTTTTCTAAAACGAAGGTCTAACCTGGTTGCATTCCTCATCAAAACCCTTCCTGTATTAGTCTGTTTTCACAGACTAATAAAGACACACCTGAGACTAGGCAATTAACAAAAGAAAGAGGTTGATTGGACTTACAGTTTCACATGACTGGCAAGGCCTCATGATCATGGTGGAAGGTGAAAGGAAAGGAGCAGCAGGTCACGTCTTACATGGATGGCGGCAGGCAAAGAGAGAGTCTGTGCAAGGTAACTGCCGTTTTTAAAGCCATCAGGTCTCGTGAGACTCATTCACTATCATGAGAACAGCATAGGAAAGACCCACCCCCATAATTCAATTACCTCCCACTGGGTTCCTCCCATGACATGTGGGAATTGTGGGAGTTACAATTCAAGATGAGATTTGGGTGGAGACCCAGCCAAACCATACCACTTCCCTTCATTCCATTTCTGTTTTTTTTTTTCTGAGTTAGGGTCTCTCTCTGTCTTCCAGGCTGGAGTGTATTCATGCGATCTTGGCTCTCTGCAAACTCCACCTCCCAGGTTCAAATGATTCTCCTGCCTCAGCCTCCCAAGTGGTTGGGACTACAGGCACCTGTCACCATGCCCAGCTAATTTTTGCATTTTTAGTAGAGACGGGGTTTCACCATGTTGGCCAGGCTGGTATCAAACTCCTGACCTCAAGTGATTTGCCAGCCTTGGCCTCCCAAAGGACTGGGATTACAGGTGTAAACCACCTTCCCTGGCTACATTTCTTACGTAATATACATTTAAATTCTGCAGCGTGAAATTCATTTCCTTCATTATCTGATTCCACAGAGCTCTCCAACCCCAATTGCCACTGTTATGGGTCTGAATGTTGGTGACTCCCGAAATTCCTATGTTGGAATGTAATTCCCAAGGTGTTGGTATTTATGTGGGGGCTTTGTGAGGTAGTTAGGCCCTGAGAGCTCTACCCTCATGCATAGGATTAGGTGCTATTATAAAAGGGCTTGAGGACATGGGGCCTGAGGACTTTTTTATCCCTTCTTCCCTGTGAGGACACAGCAAGAGGAGCCATCTTAGAGGCAGAGAATAAACTTTCACTAGAGACCAAATTTTCTGGTGCCTTGATCTTGGACATCTTAGACTTCACAGCCTCCAGAATTGTGAGCAATACATTTCTGATTGTTTTGCTTTGTTTTGAGATTGGGTCTCACTCTGTTGCCCAGGCTGGAGTGCAGTGGTGCAATCAAAGCTAACTGCATTTTGAACTCCTGGAATCAAATGATCCTGCTGCTTCAGCCTCCTAAATAGCTGGGACTACAGGTTTGTGCTACCATGCTGGCTATTTAAAAAATTTTGTTGTTGTTGTTGTTGTTGTTGTTGAGACAATGTCTTGCTTTGTTGTCCAGTCTGGTCTCAAACTCCTGGCTTCAAGTGATCCTTCCACCTTGGCCTCCCAAAAACCTCAGATTACAGATGTGAGCTACCTCACCTTTCTGTAAATGTCTATTTTTTAATAAATTACCCATTCTATGGTATTTTGCTATAGCAGCAGGAGCAGAAAAGACATGCACAATACTGTTCATATTCCTTTTATTCTAGTGAAATGGAACAGCCCACTTGCTCCAAAAGCCTCACACACTTTCACACTTAGTGTCTGTGGGTAGTGTTCTTTCAACTCACAAGTAACGTGATCCTTCTTCCTACTTTCCTTTTAGGGTTGTTTAATGTCTACTTTTTCTGAAGTTTCTCCAGCTCTCCTATAGATACCAATCTCTCTGTTTCCTGTTCTCCCCTAGACATTGCTGGCACCACTACCATGGAACTGACATGCTGAAGCAGGCTATTTGCATGTCAGTTGCCTGGGAAGGGGCTGTGCATTTCTCATTCCATAGCTCTATACCCTGCTGAGTCCAGACAGAAACTTGCACAGGGCTCAAAGAGAGAAGGAGTGATTACATTCAATGGTTTAAATGCTTTAAGAATCCTCAGCTCTTTGGACCTTCTGGTGCATCTGGTACTATGCTAGGAACTGAATAAAAGAGAGTGAGAAAGAAAAAGAGAGAGACAACAAGGGAAGAGGAGATACTTAATAAACCAATCAAGTATATTGCATGGATTGTATTCCTTAGGGAACTTGAGAATGATTCTTTGCTTGGACATTTAAGTGAAAATTAGGAAAAGCTTGAAAGAATATGTATGTGGTCTTACTGGTTTGCATGCTTATTAGACTGCTGTATGGGTTTGGTTCATCTTGAAAATGTAATGATTGAGCATTTATTGATATTCAGCAGGCATCAATATGTAGTGGGAAGAGCTTGAGTTCTAGAGTCAGACAGTATTGGGTTAAAATTTTGGCTTCACCTTTCTATTACTGTGTGGCTTCAGAATGTCCTCTAACTTGTCTGCACCACAATTTCTTTATCTTTAAAATAAGGATAGTGATAACTACCCCCAAATAAAAATCATGCATGCCAAGTGCCTGGCACATGAACACTGCCATTTGTTTTATTATTAGCAGTTACAACAATATGATATTAATACAAATTTTATTGAGTGCCCAAAATGTCTTTAGCTTTTGCAGTGTGTTTTTCCTAAAGAGTCTCTAAAGAGTCAGCTTTCTTTCTTTCTCACTCTATTATATCTATATCTATCTATATCTATATCTATATCTATATCTATATCTATATCTATCTATTTATCTATAGATAGATATAGATATCCCAATGCCTGCCATATATGGAAACTCAGTAAAAGTTTGCTAAATATCAGAGAACCACCATCATTTGTGATTTGGACATTTTTATTATCCCTAAACAATCAGTGAGCATGAAACATTGAAAAATGTAGTAGCCACCGGCCACCCTCAACCCCCAGCAACTCCACCGTCCACACTGCCCCTCAATAGGGCTTTAAATGTCTATATATGTGAATCAATGCACAATTATTATACCCAAGATATAATCTATCTACCAAAAATTTTCACATCACTTAAGGTGCTGATTGACATTTATGAGGATATTAATATACACTTGAATAAATTGCTCATAAACTGCTATTACGAAACTAAAAATGCACATGAATTCAGAAAGATTTCAGACTTGGCAGCGACTAAACTACACTAACTGAAAACTGGAAGGGAAATTATCCTTTTGTCATTTGACATTTTGAAATTCATTGACCTTTATCTTACTTGCAACAGTATTATGGTTTTATTTCATATGCTTTCTAGCTCCATTCCCAGCTGGTTTTTTCTTCCTGTTGGTTTCTTGAGGATGATACCCGCCTGCCTGTAGTCTCACTGTTGCTCCTGGATACTCATGCTGTTTTGAGCTGCACAAACATTTGTTTAGAGACCTGGGTGGGGCGTCAGCCGGACTGGCACATAGGTGTCATCATGCTTGCGTATTTCTGTAAGAGTGAATCAACTGAGACAAGTAAAGAAAATGTAATTGGCTGGGCGCGGTGGCTCACGCTTGTAATCCCAGCACTTTGGGAGGCCGAGGCGGGCGGATCACGAGGTCAGGAGATAGAGACCACGGTGAAACCCCGTCTCTACTAAAAATACAAAAAAATTAGCCGGGCGTGGTGGCAGGCGCCTGTAGTCCCAGCTACTCGGAGAGGCTGAGGCAGGAGAATGGCGTGAACCCGGGAGGCGGAGCTAGCAGTAAGCCGAGATTGCACCATTGCACTCCAGCCTGGGTGACAGAGCGAGACTCCATCTCAAAAAAAAAAAAAGAAAATGTAATTAACAAAATATGGGGTAACAGGAGTCTATGTAAGTAGTAAAAAGGAGGAAGGTCTGAAAGAGGTTGAGAAGGGAGAGAATTGTCCCGGAGTGATCCCAGGAATTGGATTGTGATGCTGGAGAGGAACCGCTTAGCAAGCACTATCTGTAGGAAACAGTGCCAAGGCCATGTCCAAAAAATGTGAACACAGCCCCTGCCTGCAAGGAGCAGATGCTCTATTGACGACCACAGAGCATGCCTATTACATCAGTAGCTATTTACAGAGCTCTGGCTCTTCAGCTCATGAGTGTGGTGTCTTGTTGCCTTTTTTTTTTTAATTTTATTTTTTAACTTTCAGAACACTTGGTTCAGATACAAATTTATTTTTAATTCCAACAAAAAGGAGCCACCCTGGCTGAATTCAGGCAGGGGTGCTGATGGCCATTTACTTGCTAGGTTTCAGACCTTCACAACCTTGTGGCCCTAAGAGACTTCCCCAGAAAATCTTGAGGTTTCTGGGCTCAGAGGGCCACTGCCATCTTATACGACAGGGTACCGGTGCCTTTGCAGGTGCTTCTGTCCCTGGACCCATGAGCCTCTTCTCATCCCACTCTGTGTCTAGAATGACCTTTTCTGCCTCTTCTGCCTGGCCAATTATTGTCTTCTTATCTTACCATATCTTCCAAGATTCCACTCAAACCATCCATTCTCCTTTGAACTCACTTGTTTCCACCCCGTCTTGAAAGTTAGCCCACGTCTGTTGTGCTTTTCCTCATCCTGATGCAGCCCTACATCCTTGCCTTGCCCATACAGGCTGAGCTGCTACCTCCCCTTCCAAACCTTCTGCTTCTCTAGATTGGAGGTCTTTTTCCAGTCTCTCTTCCCATCCATGAGATAAGTAGTAATGTCCTTTTCAGACACAAGAAGGTGGAGGGAGAGTGATCTGACGACCCATATTCCATAGAAGAAAGTACCTCAAATTAGGAAACATACTCTAGCCCCTGTCTTTTGCTGCCTGTGCCACAGCTTGGTCAGAAAGTCCAGCTCACTGTGCAAAACAGCACGCAGGAGTCCAGTGGCAGGTCCTGTCTCCTAGAGAACACCAGTGACCTAACTGCTCCCCTGGCTCTTCATTTCACAGGTTCCTGGTGTGTGGGAGGTGACCGAGACCCTCCATGAATGAGGGCACTGACTGAACTTTGTGGACAGAACTTTTTCTGTAAGTAGTACCCAAAGGAAATTAGACTTAGGGGCAAGGTAGCTGAAAACCTCACTTTGGTTTCAGTTCCAAACCTCATTTTCCAACTCAACTCTATCAGATAACTCTACACATTGGTTATTACAGGTCCTCCGTCAACCCTTTAATACAACTTATACTGAAACAGAGGCTATTGGCCTCTTTTGACTGTTTTCAATTCATAAGCAGCTTCAGATGAGTGACTAGCACCTGCAACCTCCAACATCAATAACCTCTATGTGCATCACCATAGCAACAGTAACATTTTGCACACTTGAATCTTGACTCATATTCCACAGGTGATATGATACACTTATAATTCAAGTTATAAGGCAAAAGCATGATCCCTTGAGATGCCCAGTGATGTACAGTATGTAGATACTCAATAAATTTTTTTGACTCATTCACTGATTGACAATCTGAAATAAGAGGAGATTGCTGCTTACACTTTCCTGTGGTTTCAATTTGTTTGTGGGTGTGTGTGTTTCCATTGTCTGAGGGAAACCATGAATGCGTCATGCACTTTTAAAAATTGTCTCTATTAATTTTCCAAGCACAGCTGGGCCTTGCTTATCTTCCTAGCTGGGGAACTGTGTTAGAATGTGTGGCTCAGGGTTCTCTTGAGTTGGGTTTCACAGGGAATATGGTGTGGAGGTTTAGAGCACAAGCACAGTGCTCTCTAGGCTTAAATCCAGCTCTTCCCCTTAATAGTCACGTGATGCTGTACCAGTTATTCATTTCATTAAAATTGGCTTCGGTAATGCTGACAACATACTTAGAATAATGCCCAGCATTCAATAAATATTAGCCAGTATTATCATGAACATTGATGTTATTTTCATCTAAATTTCTAACGAGGTATATTTTTCTAATTTTTTCATGTGTAATATTTGAATTACCTCAATGCCACTCAATATAATATTGCACTACAAATGTAAGCAATAATAATAAAAAAAATTCTATACATTAGGCAATTATATGAATCCCTAATAAATGCCTTCCTCCCTTTCATCAATGTAATTTCTTTAAATGCATGGTCAAAAAAATTACAGATAATCTGCTTTTATTTATCCAGAGCCATGGAAATGAGTTTCATTTTGGAGCTGAGAGTATTACTACTGTAGTGGATATCAGAGAGAGAGGGCATTATATTGAAGCTAATGGCCTTCACTAATAGTAAAAGATGAATGCCCCGTGTACCTGAAGGAAAGCCTCCTACAGTAAAACAGGAGCTGTTCATCAGCTGAAAGTTTCAGGTATCATTTAATTTGAGAAGTGAGAGAAATTAAATTATTCTAGGAAGGGCAATGAGAATCCCACTGAAGGTAATGGAATGAAATATTGATTCAATTCAGAGCTGCATGCAGACTGAATTATGCCATGTTCCTGAAGGCAAGGCATAGGCAAGGAGAACAGGGCTCTCTGTGTTTATTTACTCTTGTAACTCTAAGGCATTACTTCTTCTTGCCACCATTGGAGGATGCGAATAGCAAGGGGATAGTATTTAAAAGAATTGTTTTAGTGGTTACCCAGTGAAAAGGAATTATGGCCAAGTACTGTAGAAAAAAGACCTGCAGATGACAGTCGGAAGATGTGATGACTGGTGGTGATTCTGGATAAGAAGCGTAATATTTCTGGGCCTCGAATTTCTCACAAGAAATTTCTGCTTAAATAATGGTTACTTAAGGGCATGTCAATTTAAATATTTTCTAGTCTTTATATGTGTAATTCTAAGATTCTGTTATCATTAGAAAAAGAGTCAATTCGAGGTTAGGAAGAAAAAAATTGAGTAGAAGTGAATGAAAAAGAGCAGATACAGTTGCTTTATAACCTAGCTGTGGGAAAGAGAAAGAACATTGCAGTTGCAGCTACATCCTTTAACACTAACATAATGAGGATCTGTAAATCCTTAATCTTCTTACTTATGGATTTGGCATAATAATATCTATTTCTTGGAGTGTTTGTGATTATGGATACTAAACAAGATTGTACATGAAAAGCATTGAGCACCTCACACAACAAGCGTGGTCATTGGTTACTACTATTATGCGAGTTAAGGAGGAGGAATAAGGCATCATATCCTACAGTGTGCTGACACAAGCTGTCCTGGGTGGACCTAAGCCATGTGGTCCTCTGGTTTGAGGGGAAGGTCTTGGGGAGAAATACTATCAAGGGCGTATGGAGCATATCCTCTTAGCTACTCCAAACGAAGCATGTTATTAGAGGTTGCCCTGACCTTTCCTATCCTGAGTCTTCAGGTGACTCCGTCTCAGAGTGACACTGAAAGGTTAGTGTCAACAATGCAGTTCTATGGCTCTATCATTAAAATTTTGTCCCCATATTTATTTTTGTGTACATTATATTGTTTTGGAAAAGTATAAAGATCTCAAGAATTGTTTCATTAAAGAATATTCCTTTTTTTTTTTTTTTTTTTTACCTAAAGCAAAATATAAGGAGGCAACTAGGAGACTCACTAAGAATTTTCAGCATTTCAACAAGAAAAAATGATATTAGCCTTCTAGGATCTTGGCAAATTAAGTAGATAAGCTTGTCTTCAACAACTTCAGTCTCTCAGCTCTTCATCATGTTCTCATCTAGTGGTCACTTTCTCAAACATTCTACTTTAGAAAGCAGGATTTCCCATGTAGAACAAAGAAAAAACAGGGTCTGTAAGGACCTATAGTGAGGATCTCAGAGGGAAGGACAAAATAGGTGGAAATTTGATTCTTCTTTGTGAGGTTTACTCTTCGTCCTTCTCTTCCACAGTCTGTGTTTGTACGTAGATGTTTTTTTTTTTTTTTTTTGAGATGGAGTCTCGCTCTGTCACCCAGGCCGGAGTGCAGTGACGCAATCTCGGCTCACTGCAAGCTCCACCTCCCAGGTTCTGGCCATTCTCCTGCCTCAGCCTCTCCAAGTAGCTGGGACTACAGGCGCCCGCCACCACGCCCGGCTAATTTTTTTTGTATTTTTAGTAGAGACGGGTTTCACCGTGGTCTCGATCTCCTGACCTCGTGATCCGCCCGCCTCGGCCTCCCAAAGTGCTGGGATTACAAGTGTGAGCCACCGCACCCGGCCAGATGTTTTTAATGGGCTTCCTGCTTTGGGACTTTTTTGAACAGCCATGGAAGGGGCCAGGGAGAGGGAAGGGATCTTCAGTCCTGAGCTTTGCTAAGTCCTTCATCCATCCTCAGTCCCACCTTTGGATTCCTTGTGCTGCAATGATTTCTCCAGAGACAGGCACTTTCCCTGAGTAGGTTAGAGTGGACAGTCTCGTGTGTGCGTGTGTCTGTGTGTATGAGTCTGTGTGTGTGTGTTTGGCAGTCAGGCAGCAAGCTGGAGGAAACAGGAGACAAATCTTTCTCTTGCAATTTTTCTTTAAGTGCAATTTCCCACCTGCCTCAGGGAATAATTTACACAATATAAAAGTGATCTTGACACCATAGTTCAATGCTTACAGAAGGAAGCAAGGCTGACTTACAGAAGTGACTGTTTCACTAGGGCAGAGAAAATTGCCTCAGGTGCCTTGAACATTTCAGCTACCTACACAGCTTGTGGATGCTCTCCCCGAGGTACAGTGGCCTGGCCTTTCATCAGCACAGTCAGTCAGTAAATATGTCCTTTAGTCATTTATTAACTGCTATTACATAATTCAATGACTCTAGCCTGTCTTTGCTTAGCCCATAGCTCACAAGCTTTTGAGGAATACGAAGTGTTTATTCAATAAACATTTGTTAAACTCTGAGAGATAATTGCGCATGACATCCTTAGATCAGAGTTTCCCCGAGTGTTCTATGGAGCACTGTCCAGCCCGATACCTTTATCAATGTAAACAATGGGAGAGTTAGGGGTACAGTGCTATCATTTCCGTTGCACAATAGACTATTAAATTCTCGCTGGAGGTAGGTCGAGGGGAAAAGAGACTTTATGATTCTTTAAGTAAGGATTTCAAAAATCACAAAGATTCCCACAACACATTTGTTTTCCTCATTGCCTCAGATAATCAAATGTTTGTTGGGAAATTCTGACCTAAGAAATTTGTTCTACTGATAAAGTTGCTGAAAGAATTTTTAGACTCAAGCAACTATTGCATTCTGAATTCATTCTTCATGGAACAGGGCTTAGCAAAGCTGGTATTGGCATTATCAAAAGGCAGGGAGGGTTTGTTGAACTGAGCACTTCTGTATTCTGAGCAAGTGTCTTGGGGAGCTAGAAAAGTCCTGACATGCTTTGGCAATGATTGCTAAAAAATGTTTCATTCAATACTGTCTACATTAATTTCTGAAAGAAATTGCAAAACATTTTGATAGTTTTTCTAAAGGACTGAGTTTTAAGATTTTGTGTAAATATTTTCACTTAAACCTCAAATTAGAAATTACCAGTTAAAAGAATTGTGACAATGTGGTCATTAACTTTATTCACTTTAAATTATTTATAAATTAATTAATCAAACAATTATTGTGCATCCTACTCTGTGCTAGGCTTGCACTAGTGACTGGAAATGAGGAGATGGGCCATCAGGCTCATGCTGTGTGTGCGTAATACCGAGACCTCTGCAGTTTATGTCTGATTATGCTGTATCAACTTTTGGGAGACAAAATCTACTGAGTTCTGCCTGCCGTTTTAGAAAGTCTTTGATTCATCCCATTTGCTCTAATCCATAACCTTCAGTCTCTGAAAGGCCTATGTCAAAATGCTTACAGTAGATTTTCCCATTTGGCTACATTTCTGGCTACATTTCATTACAATAGACCTGCCCATCTCCCTCTGTTTGTGGCTCCTGGATTAATCCTTCCAAGACAGTAATTTAATGACTGTCATGGTCAAAAAGGTAGGGATGGAAAATATTAGTATTTAGAGAAACTTTTTGTGTTAATCGCATGGAGGTCTGGGGGTAGAGAAATCTTGGTAGAATTCATAATCCTTGTCACCAGAAACTACAGGATTGAAGTATAAAAGGGCACAATTCTCCTAACTTTGCCCCAAGCAAAATAGCTGGTCAGTTTTGAGTCTCAATGCCTTCTATAGCATCCAAGATGTAGAAAAATCCACCCAATCATTAAAACAAAACATTTTAAAGGAGAGTATGAATAGGATGTATGTTCTTAATGTGATGAGGAACAAATTATTTTGCTGTCAATGAATGAAACACCTTGATTCACATATGTATTTGAAGAATTTAAAAATATCTCTTTTACCCAAATAAATATTCTCAGAAACAATTAAAATTCATTTGTATCTGTCTACATTTAAAGATTTGCCAGTAGGCTAAAATGACTTTTTGAGGATTCTAATCAAATCAATGTAATAAAAAACAACTTGCTAATGTCTGTAGGATAAAAAGAAAATCTCTAACCTTGAAGAAACAATAAATGCAAAATAATTAAGTCATGGAGATAGCAATTGCTGCATTTCAGAACGTGTAGCTTTTGTTCATTTTCATATGACTGAATAATGATTGCATTTTATAAGTAGATGTATTGGAAAACCTATCTATCATAGGCAAGAGTGGAATTATGAAAGGGATTACGGATTTCACATTTTAATCTTTAGAAATGAAATGCTGAGGTTTTTTTTTTTTCCTTAAGAATCAGTCACAAACTCTTTGGGAATATATGTGGAAAAAGTCTCCTTCTGACATGGGGATCTGCCTACCATCTTGGCAAAATCCCAAAGAAAATTTTCTTGACAGCACTATGGCCCTCACCCCCAAACTGAACTGAGTCCTTTATAAGGAAGGGAAAAGAAGTTGGCCAAAAGTACTAGGGGACTAGCTCATAGGAAGAGTTATAAACAATGGCCAGAGCAATCCACTTCACTAAGAGCTTTGGCTTTTCTCCAATAAAATAAATCCCCAATTTTTATTGTGGCATTCAAGACACTTTGGAAATTTAATCTACCTAAATTAATTTCCTTATCTTTTGCTACTTCCCTGGTATGCTGACCATACACAATATTCCATGCTTTTATTGCTTCCTTGCTTTTTCTCATATTGTTCTCTTTGCCTTGAATGGCATCACCCAGCCATCAAAAGCCAATAACATAAGAGTATGTGCAGAAGCTGCAGCATACCACAGGTCTGAGAAGTCAAGAACTGGAGTTCAGGAGTTGCTAACATGGAGAAGCACAGGTAAACATTACAAGCTTTAGGTTGCGATCTTGCCAGGAGTACATACTGCTAAGAGTAAAAGTAAATAACAAAAACAACAAAAATAGCCAAACTTTCACAAATACTGAGACCCACTTCTAAATCACTTCAATCTATAATTGAATAAGGAGAGTATTCCCTAACTGACTGCCTCGCAGAGATCAAATATATCCTCTCTGAAGGAATGATAACTTCCTCTGGAGACTCATATTCCATTTATAATTTATTTATACAAAAGAACAGCCAGTCTATAAGCACTTACTAAACAATGTTTCCTTACTTTAAGGGAAGCATTGTTATGTTTTACATTGAGAATAGTATTGTGGAACGATTAGAAATGAGTACTTATCTTTAGGAAAAGAGACTCAAAAAAATTGTTCGGCATACACAAGGGAAGATAAAGTGACTAAATACCAAGAGATGCTAGAAAACAGAGTAACTTAACATATGCAAAATAATATAAGACAGGACTGAAAATTTCTACAGAGTTGAAATCTATCAAAAGATCAAATGGAAAACCTTCAATTAAGAAATATGCTAACTACAGTTAATAACTAAACAGATGGCTTAAACAGAAGAGTGGGCATATCTGTAGAGGAAGGCAATATTTCAGTAGAACATATACAGTATAAAATATAAATCCCAGAAAGATAGGAGGGTAAAAAAGAGAGAGAGGTGTGTAAGATAGATAAGAAACATGTGTAACTTGTATCTCAGAAGGAGAAAAGACAGAGGAGAAAAGAAGGTATAAATGGCCGAGCACTTTCTAAAACTAAAGAAAAATACCAACCTGTAGATTCAAGAATTTCTGCAAACCTCAAGTGAGAAAAATATTGAGTGAAATTCAAGAAGAAAGAAAAAAGAAAATCTTAAAATAAGCTGGAGAAAAAAGGCACATTAGCTTTAAGGAAACAACAATAATAATGAGAGGCACTTCTTAGAAATAAAATAAAATAAAAAACCAATGTAATGATAGCTTCTTCTTCTTTTTTCTTTCTTTTTTTTTTTTTTTTAGATAAAGCAGGTCTCTTCTGCCTATGAGCTGTAAAATCAAAAGCAAGCTAGTTACTTCCTAGATACTCCGGGGGTACAGCCACTGGGTAAATATACTTGTCCCAAATGGGAGAAATTGGCCAGAACGAAGGCCCCATGCAAGTCCTAAATCCAAGGGGGCAGTCAAATCTTTTTTTTTTTTTTTTTTGAAACAGAGTTTTGCTCTTGTTGCCCAGGCAGGCTGGAGTGCAGTGGCACAATCTCGGCTCACTGCAAGCTCCACCTCCCGGGTTCATGCCATTCTCCTGCCTCAGCCTCCCGAGTAGCTGGGACTACAGGCGCCCGCCACCACGCCCAGCTAAGTTTTTGTAATTTTAGTAGAGACGGGGTTTCACCGTGTTAGCCAGGATGGTCTCGATCTCCTGACCTCCTGATCTGCCCACCTCAGCCTCTCAAAGTGCTGGGATTACAGGCGTGAGCCACCACGCCCGGCCGCAATGATAGCTTCTTAATAACTAACAATAATAATTGATAAAATAGAATTTAATGCACATCAAAAATAGTCATTTCTAATGAAAGTGAAACCAAAACATTTCAAAACAAACATCATTAGAGATAACTTGGCATCAGTAAATCTACTGAAACACACTAAGTAAAATTCTTCAGACCAGAAAAAGAAGAAATGATGGCATATAAAAACAAGCAACAAAAGAAAAGATGAAGAGCAATGGTGAGGGAAAAATATATGGGTTAATCTAAATGAATATTGACTGCATAAAATAAAAATCAGATTTTTACAGAGTTTTGTCTATACAAATAATTAAAATTATGCAACTAATAGCACTAAAGGAGGTACATGAAGAGAATAAATAAAATTACAATACTTTAAATGTTTAAAGTCTTGCACTTTCCTAGAAGGAGTAGAAATACTAATTTTAACTATATTTTATTTTCAGTTATACATATGAACTCTAGTTTAACAACTGAAAAAATATGTTAAGGAATTTAGAACAGAAAAACAAATAAGGCAAAAATATAATAACAAAAATAATTAGTTCAAAAGAAGGGAAAAAACAAAAAATTCAAATACAGAACAGTGAGATAAATAGAAAAAATTAGTATAATTGTAGAAATAAACATGAAAATACTAGAAATTCCATCAAATGTAAACAGACTAAGTATTCTAATTAAAAGACAAAGATTATGAGAATTAATTTTAAGAAAATGAATTTTATTCTATTCTACTTTAAAGAAACTCAGCTTAAATATGAGAATACAGAAAGGTTGAAAATAAAAGCATGAAAAGAGATATAGGCTGCAAACACTAACCAAAAGAAAGTTAGTGTAGCTATGTTAGTCAGACAAAATTGACTTTATAAAATGAATTATTACTAGAGATAAAGATGACATTCCATGATGATGAAACTGTCAGTCTATCAGGAATATATAAAAATTCAAAATTTGTATGCTTCTAGGAAGAAAGTCTCAAAGTATTAAGCAGTCACAGAGTAAAAAGGAGAAATGGATATATCTACAATCATCGTGGGGAATCTTAACATAACCTTTCTCATTACCCGGTAGAACAAATGGACAAATTTGGATTTGTAGATAGTTTGAACAACTACAGAATACACAACGTTTTCTTATTCCTGTAGAATATTAACCATAATTGAACATGTCAAGCCATAAAGCAATTTAAACAAGCTCTAAAGGGTTGAAATCTCACAGATTATGTTATTTGCAATAGTGGAGCTAAAGTAGAAATAAATACTAAGTCAAAATCAAAATTTTTTTCAAAGTTATGCAAATTAAGCAAAACCACATTTGAATAAGTCATAAATAAAAGAAGAAATCACAATGGAAATTAAATTGAATTCTAAAATGTGTGATGCAACAAAAACTGTACTTAAAGGGAAATTTATAGCACTATTAGAGAAACACAGTCTGAAAAGTAATAATTTAATATAGAGTTCAAAATATTAGGAAAAAATAACAGAAAATTAAAATAAAAGAAAGCCAAAGGAAGAAAATATGAAATGTAAAAAAAAATTGAAAACATATAGAGAAGATGCACAAAAATAGACAATGACATAGTGAACAGATACAATTGGTACAATTGGAACAATACTATAAGGACTAATCAAAAAGAAAATTGAGAAAGCATAAATTACCAATATCCTGCATACATAATTAGAAAATATAATAAAAGGAATGAATACTAATAGATTTAAAAATGTTAATTGAAATTGACAAATTCCTTGAAATCACAATTTATAAAATTTGCACTAAAAAATATAAAAAGCTTCAATAATCAAAAATTTATCTAAGTAATGTAATCCATAATTTCCAGACCAGGTGACTTCACCAGTGAAAACAAAATATAAAAATTTTTAATTTTTAAATAAAAATAATAATTAAACATAAAGTCTTCCAGAGAACTAAAAAATAAAAATACTTTCTAATACCTTTTATGAATCTTTATAAGTTTCTTATCAAAATTAGACAGGGACTTTACAAGAAAGAAAACTTAAGGGCCAATCTTTCCCTTAAGTACAAATGCAAAAACCCTAGGCAATATAATAGCAAACTGAATTTAGTTATATAATATGCTAATACATTATATCCAAGTTGATTTATTACAAGGATACAAACTGTATATGTAGCCTTGACAAATTAATAAAATTTACAAAATTAATAAATTTAAGGGCAAAACTGCACAAATATTTTAAAAGTTGAAAATTATTTGATAAAATTTACACTCTAAATGTTAAAAAAATTTTTAGCTAACCAGAAAGGCAAAAAGACCTTCAATCTGTTAGATGGCACCAAAAAAAACAAAAAAAATTTTATTTAATAGTGACACTGGAAAAAGGTAGGAAGCTCACTATCACCACCTATTTTCAACTTTGTACTGGAGTTCCTAGCCAGGGCAATAAAGAAACAAAAATAAATAAGCAGTATGGCATTTGGAATATAATATATAAAACATCAAATATTCACATATTGTATCATTTTAGGTATAGAAACCCAAAGGAATCTAGAGTTGAATGATAAAAAACTGTGAGCACAATTAGAACATTTATTGGATAAGGACCACGTAGAACAAACAATAATATATTTTACATATTACTAGTATTAAGAGAATGAATTTTTATTTAAAAAATGATATTTACAATTCATTGAGCAATATTTATTTTCTAGGAATAAATCAAACCAAAGATATTTAAGATCCATGTGCTAGCAAACTACAAGACATTACAGTGAGAAAAAAATATCTGCTAAGTGTAGGGATATACCATGTTCATGAACTGAAGGATTAAATAGTTAAATATGTCAATTTTTCCTAAATTAATCTATAAATTCAGAACCCTAATTAATATCCTAGCAGGTGTTTTGGTGGAAATTAATAAGCTAATTCTAAAATTCATACAGGATTATACCTGACCAAAAATATATAAGACAATCTTAAAGAAGAAAAAGTTACCATCAGTTATCAAGTTTTATTCTAAATCTAAAATACAGTATAATATTAATGAAAGATGGACAAACACATTAATTAAACAGTATAGAGAATCCAGAAACAGAGCCATGCACATAAGCAAACAAATTTTGATGATAAAAGTGGTGCTATAGAGTAGTGGAGAATGATAGACTTCAATAAATAATGCAGGATAAGTTGATTAATTATATACTTAAAAAATGAACATTCACTTCTACTTCACACTTTACAGAAAAGCAAAAGTTTTATTGTAGCTCTACATTTAAAAGATAAAAACTTCTAAAATACATTATGACAGTAAGCTAGGAAAATATTTCTTAAATAGGATGCTAATTTTCTGACAATAGGAAAACATTTAAAAAAATCCAGTATGTTAAGGTAAAAAACTTGTTTCCTTCAAAAGATACTATTTAAAGAGTAAAGAAGCAAGCAGTACAGTGGAAAAAAGTAATTTTCAACACATATAACCAACAAAGAAGTCCTTTCAGAATATATAAAAACCTATAAATCAATAAGAAAAGAATAGAAAATCTCATTTTAAAACTGGACAAAAGTCTTGAAAAGGCACTTCACAAAAGAAGACATCCAAATGGCTCATATATATACAAAACAATTCTCAACTTCATTGGTCATTAGGAAAGCGGAAATTAACTCAACAAAAGCGTGTAACTATATACCTACCAGAATACCTAAAAGAAAAAGACTGATGGTACAACAAAAATTTTTACCTATTGCTGATGGCAGAATAACCTAGTGAAATCATTTTGTAAAACTGGCTGCTCATGTATATTCCCTATGACGAAGCAACACCACTTCTGAATATATGTCTAAGATGAAGTGGTGCATATGTTTATCAAAAGACATGCAAAAGAATGAGTTCAGAGGCCCGGCACGGTGGCTCATGCCTGTAATCCCAGCACTTTGGGAGGCCGAGGCAGGCGGATCACGAGGTCAGGAGATCGAGACCATCCTGGCTAACATGGTGAAACCCCATCTCTACTAAAAATACAAAAAAATTAGCCAGGCGTGGTGGCGGGTGCCTGTAGTCCCAGCTACTTGGGAGGCTGAGGCAGGAGAATGGTGTGAAACCAGGGGGCAGAGCTTGCGGTGAGCCAAGATTGCGCCACTGCACTACAGCCTGGGGGACAAAGTGAGACTCCGTCTCAAAAAAAAAAAAAAAAGGAATGAATACAGAAATTTAATTCATAACAGAACCAAACTGAAAAAACCAAATGCCTATTATCAGCAGAGCGGAGAAATAAATTATGGCATTTCCAAAAAAGGAATACTGTACAACAATTAGAACAAATTAGAACTTCAAAGCATGGATGAATCTCCCTAATGTTGTTTTGCGCAAAATAAGCCAGACAGAAAAGAGCAAGTACTGTATAAAACCACTGATATAAGTCCCAAAATAGAAAAAACTAATACGTATTTTTAGAAGTCAGGCAAGGGGCAACCTTTGCATGAAGATTAGGAGTGGTTACTGGGTCATCAAATGCTCTTCTGAGATATTTATAATCTTTTTCTTTCTTGATCTGAGTGCTAGCTATACAGAGGTATGCTTACTTTGCATAAACACCCATGGGTTAATGTATTTTTCTGTATATATATGTCACTTCAATAAAAATATTTGTTAAAAACAATGTCAGTGTCCTAAGTGAGTGACTATGTTATTTACTTTCATCTGGATGAAGTACACCATCAAACTGCCCTGAACAAAGCATCTGAAGAATAAGCCAATGGCCAAAGAGTCACTAGATTTTCTTGAGGTTTGGAAGAAATTTTATCTACTAACTCGTGGGAAAAAACAGAGTCCCAATTGAAACTGTTTTTAACATTTTGTTGGCAAATTGGATGACATGAGATTTATGTCACAGGATCTGAGAAGTGAAGGGATGAGTGTGGGTCAGTTTGAAGACTACCACGAATTTACAATAGGGTGGTTATGAATTAGATAATGCATCTCATCTTAAATCTCTCCTGAGATTTATATATTATAGGGGAAAAGGAAAATAATGGTAAGAATGATAATTATGTAAAATTCATAGAGTGGAGTCATAGTGACAGTGGCTGAAAAATAAGGGACTCTGAAATTTTGCCCCTTCATAACAGCAATAGAAAAAACTGGTGAAAATTATCAGAATCAACTTTTATGGAAGTCTGGAAATCAACCAAAGGCTTACAGAAACCTGAACTTTAGTCCCTGGAAGACTAAATTGAAAGGCTTGTTTTTAGTTCATCTGATTTGGAAATCCCCAGTGCCAAAATCACTACCTAGGTGGAGGTGTTTTCTGTAAAAATTTATATCCAAATGTTTTAGTCACTGCTGCCTGAGGTATAGATAAAAGTTGGGTCAAACAATTGACTAACTGAAAGCTTGAGAAGAATGACTAGGAAGGGAAATGTGTGTAAGGGCTTTGGAAAGCTCTGACATATTTCTTGGAAGGTAAAAGGCCATGTGCCTACCTAGAACTGTAAACACGCTTAGGATAGTCCTGAGAAGGCCCTGAGTTCTCACTTTTTGTTAACCTTCAGTCTCTGCATGAGCAGGAAGTGAAGGCTGAGGCGTAGTTGTAATGGCCTTGTCGAGTGTTGAAGGCATGTGCCCCAACATGTACATAAAGTCTCCCAGTAAAGACTGGGAGACTTTGTGTGTGTGTTCTAGGCATTAAAAAAAATCTCTGGGCCGGGCACGGCGGCTCAAGCCTGTAATCACAGGGCTTTGGGAGGCCGAGGCGGGTGGATCACGAGGTCAGGAGATTGAGACCACCCTGGCTAACACGGTAAAACCCCATCTCTACTAAAAATACAAAAAATTAGCCAGGCGTGGTGGCGGGCGCCTGTAGTCCCAGCTACTCGGGAGGCTGAGGCAGGAGAATGGTGTGAACCTGGGAGGCGGAGCTTGCAGTGAGCTGAGATTGCGCCACTGCACTCCAGCCTGGGCGACAGTGCGAGACTCCGTCTCCAAAAAAAAAAAAAAAAAAAAAATCTCTGACCTCTAAACTAATGGAACTCTGACTTCAGTGGCAATACATGACAAACAATTCTCTCTTAATATAGATAATTATAAAAAGTAACTAAATATATTAGTCCATTTTCACGCTGCTGATAAAGACATACCCAACACTAGGCAAGCTACAAATGAAAGAGGTTTAGTTGGACTCACAGTTCCACGTGGCTGGGGAGGCCTCACAATCATGGTGGAAGGCAAGGAGGAGCAAGTCAGATCTTACATGGATGGAGGCAGGCAAAGAGAGAGCTTGTGCAGGCAAACTCTTGTTTCTATCAGATGTCGTGAGACTTATTCACTATGACGAAAACAGCACAGGAAAGACCTGCCCCCATGATTCAATTATCTCCCACCAGGTTCCTCCTACAACACATGGGAATTATGGGAGCTACAAGATGAGATTCGGGTGAGGACACAGAGCCAAACCATATGACTAAATGAATAACAAGCACTATAAGTAGTAACAATACACTCTGAGGAGGAAAGGTGATCTGATTACCAGAATTGTCATATTATAGTACTAAAGAGATTCAGTTTTTTATTATTAATATTATTTTTTTGATGGGCATATCACAATTGTATATATTTTGGGGTACACTTGAATACAGGTGTACAATGTAGAATTACTACAGCAAGTTATTCAACATATCTGTCACTTCACTTACCTATCTTTTTTTTGAGTCATTTGACATTTACTCTCTTATTTTTAAATATACATTATCACTGAGTAAAGTTACCCTGCTGTGCAATAGATCTCAAAACCCATCTCTCTTGTCTATATGAAACTTTTTTTTTTTTTTTTTTTTTTTGAGACGGAGTCTCGCTCTGTTGCCCAGGCTGGAGTGCAGTGGCGCGATCTCGGCTCATTGCAAGCTCTGCCTCCCGGGTTCACGCCATTCTCCTGACTCAGCCTCTCCAAGTAGCTGGGACTACAGGCGCCCGCCACCACGCCCGGCTAATTTTTTGTATTTTTAGTAGAGACGGGGTTTCACCGTGGTCTTGATCTCCTGACCTCGTGATTCACCCGCCTCGGCCTCCCAAAGTGCTGGGATTACAAGCGTGAGCCACCGCGCCCGGCCGAAACGTTTTACCCTTTGATCAACACCTCCTCATCTTCTCCCTCCCTCCACTCACCCAGCCACTTTCTACTTTCTATTTTTTATGAGTTCCACTTTTTTACATTCCACATATAGGTAAGATTATGCAATATTTGTCTTTCTGTGCTTGGCTTTTTTTCATTTAGCATAATGTCCTCCAGATTTTTTTAATATAACCCAGAAAGCACAGGCAACAAACGCAAAAATAGCCAAATAGGATGGCATCAAACTAAAAAAAGGAAACAACTAACAAACTGAAGAGACAGTTTGTTGTCACAGATGACAGAATTTTCCACTTTTACAATGCTGAATAGTATCAAACTGTGTGTATATGCCACATTTTAAAGATCCATTTATCTGTTAGTGGACTGTTAGGATTATTCCATATCTTGGCTATTGTGAAAAATGCTGCTATGAACATGGGAGTGCAGACATACATTCCACATATTGATTTCATTTTCTTTGGATATCTACCCAGAAGTAGAATTACTGGATCATACGGTAGGTCTATTTTCAGTTTTTTGAGAAACCTCCATATCATTTTCCATAGTACCAATTTACATTCCCACCAACAAGGTACAAGAGTTCTCTTTTCTCCGCGTCCTTACCAAGACTTGCTATCTTTCATCTTTTTGACAAAAGTCATTCTAGCAGGTATAATGTGATAACTCATTGTGGTTTTAATTTCTATTTCTGTAATGACTAGTGATGCTGAACAGTTTTTCATGTACCCATTGGCTACTTGTATGTATAACTTTTGAGAAATGTCTGTTTAGGCTCCTTACCTTTTTCTAATTGAGTTGTCTTATTGTTATTGAGTTAATTAACTGAGTTCCTTATATATTTCTAATATTAACCCCTTATCAGATGTATTACTTACAAATATTTTCTCCCATTCTGTGGGTTGTCTCTTCAGTTTGTTAATTGTTTCCTTTGCTGTGCAAAGGTTTTCAGTTTGATGCCATCCTATTTGGCTATTTTTGTATTTGTTGCCTGTGCTTTCTGGGTCATATTAAAAAAAAATTGTTGCCCAGACAAATTTCATGAAGCTTTTCTTCTGTGTTTTCTTTGAATAGTTTTCCATATTGAGATCTTATATTTAAATCTTTAATTCATTTTGAGTTGATTTTTGTGTATGTTGTGAAACCAAGGTCTGATGTCCTTCTTTTGCATGTGGGTACCTAATTTTCCCAAAAACCATTTATTGAAAGAGACTGCCCCTTTCCCAGTGTGTGTTCTTGGTACCTTTGTCAAAAATCAACTAACCATAAAACCACATTCCATTGTCAATGTGTCTGTTTTTATGCCAGTACCACCCTGTTATAATTACAATCACTTTATGGTATCAGGGAGTGTGATGCCTCCTGCTTTGTTCTTTTTGTTCAAGATTGTTTTGCTATTCATGGTATATGAATTGAAGGAGTGTTTTTTCTAGATCTGTGAAAAATGACATTGGAATTTTGATAGATATTGCATTGAATCGGTTCATTAGTTTGGGTTGTATGGACATTTTAACAATATCAGTTCTTCCAACTTTTGAACATGGGATATCTTTCCACTAAAAAATATTTCCTTCACTTTCATCAGTGTTTCATATTTTTCAGCATACACGTCTTTTACCACCTTGGTTAAATTTACACCTAAGTATTTAGCATTTTTGTTGCTATTGTAAATGGAATTGTCTTCTTAATTTTAGTATGTAGAAATGTTATTGATTTTTGTGTGCTGATGTATCCTGCAACTTTATTGAATTCGGTTTACCAGTTCTAACAGTTTTTTGGTGAAGGCTTTAAGATATATATATATACACACACACATATGTGTGTGTATATATATGTGCATGTGTATACATACACATACACATACACACGTATGTGTATACACACGTATGCATGTATACACATGTATGTATGTATACATATGTATGTATGTATACACATGTATGTATGTATACATATGTATGTATGTATACATGTATGTATACATATGCATGTATGCATACATATTTGTGTATGTATGTATATATGCATATATGTATACATATGTACATGTGTATACATATATGTATACACATGTACATATATACATATGTATACATATATACACACATATACATACAGATACATACATACACATACATATATGTGTATACATATGTATGTGTGTATGTATACATATATGTATATGTATATGTCTACATGTATATATACACACATACACATCTATGTGTATATATATGATCGCTGTCAGCATACGGAAACAATTTTATTTCCTCCTTTCCTATTAGGATGCCTTCTATTTTTTTTCTTTTGCCTAATTGCTGTTGATAAGACTTCCAGTACTATGTTGAAAAGAAGTGGTGAATAATGGGCATTTTGGTCTTGTTCTTGATCTTAGAGAAAAAGATTTCAATTTTTCACTGTTTAGAATGATATCGGCTATGACCTTGTAATAGATGATCTTTATTGTACTGAGTTACATTTTCTTTATACCTAATCTGTTAAGGTTTTTATTATGAACAAATGTTGAAATTTGCAAAATCCTTTTTGCTGCATTTATTGAGATGATCATATGATTTTTATCCTTCATTTTGTTGATGTGGTGTATTACATTTATTGATTTGCATATGTTGAACCATCCTTGTATCCCAGGGATAAACACCACTTGATCATGGTGAACATTTCTTTTAATGGGTTGTTGAATTCAGTTTGCGAATTTTTTTTGAGAAGTTTTTGCATTTATGTTCATCAGGAATATTGGTCTGTAATTTTCTGCTTTCTACTTCAAGGACAGTGTCTTTGTCCAGTGTTTGGCATCAGGATAATGCTAGCCTTCTAAAAAGACTTTGAAAGTATTCCTTCTACTTCATATTCTGGAAGAGTTTGAGAAGAATTAGTATTAATATTAAGATGTTTGTTACAACTCAGCAGTGAAGACTTCAGGTCTTGGGCTTTTCTTAAATGGGAGACTATTTTGTCTAATATAAATACAGCTACTGCTGCTCTCCTTCAGTTTTCATTTGCATGGAATACCTTTTTCTACACCCTCACTTTCAGTCTATGTGTGTCCTTACTAGTAAAGTGAGTCTTCTCTAGGGAGCACATGGTTGTCTCCTATTTTAAAAATATATTCATCCACTCTAGGTTTTTTGATTAGAAAGATTAATCCATTCACATTCAAGGTAATTATTAATAGGTAATGACTTGCTTCTGCTGCTTTGTAATTTTTTTTCTGATTGTTTTGTAAGCCATTTGTTAATTTCTTCTTCTCTGTCTTCCTCTGAGGTTTGATGGTTTTCTGTTGTGATATGTTTTGATCTTTCTTTTTATGCTTTGTGCTACTACTATAGGTTTTTCTTTGTGTGTGTGGCTACCATGAGACTTACATAAAACATCTGCTTCTTATGACAGGTTACTTTAAGGTGATAACCACTTTAACTGCATACGAAAACTACATTTTCACTTCCTCTCCTTTACGTTTTCTTTATTTTGGTGCCAAAACTTGCTTTTTTTTGGGTATTTTGTATTCCTTAACAATCTATTGTAGCTAGAGTTATTTTTGATAGTTTTGCCTTCTAACTTTCATAGTAGAAATAAAATTGTTTTACATACCATTCTTATAGTAATACAGAATTCTGAGTATGACTATACATTACTTATTCCACTGAGTTTTTAACTTTCAATTTGTTTTTACTTTATTAATTAACAGCCTTTAATTTCAGCTTCAAGAACTCCCTTTAGAAGCTTCTGTAAAGAAGGCCTAGTAGTGATGAACTACCTTAGCATTTGCTTGTCTAGAAAAGTTTTTATTTCTTTCCCAGTTCTGAAGGTCAGCTTTGCCAGGTAAAGTATTTCTGATAGGCAGTTTTTTTCCTTCATTACTTTGACCATATCATTCCATTTTCTTCTGGCCTGCAGTACTTCTGTTGAAAAATCTGCTGAAAACCACTTGGGGTTTCTTTTGATAATTTGATTACGATATGTCCTGGTAAGCTCCTCCTTGAGTTGAAATTGATTGGTGACCTCTGAGTTTCCTGTATCTGAATCTTATTTAATTATTTAACTTAATTATAAATTAAGTTAAATTTAATACCAGGGCAACCACCAAGAACATTTAAAAATATATAGTAAACGAAATGACAAAGGAATTAAAGTGATACACTAGAAAATATCTGTTTAACACACAAGAAGACAGTAATACAGGAAATGAGGAGCAAAAAAGATAGGACATGTAGAAAAAAATAACAAAATGGTAGAAATAGGTACAGTTGACCCTTGAAAAACACGGCTTTAAATTGTGCATGTCCACTTATATGTGGGTTTTCTTCTGCTTCTGCTGCCCCTGAGACAGCAAGACCAACTCTTCCTTTTCCTTCTCAGGTTATGCAATATGAAGAAGAGGATGAAGATGTTTTCTCTAGCTTACTTTATTGTAATGATACCATATATAATACATATTACATACAAAATATGTGTTAGTTGATTGTGTATGTTATTGGTAAGGCTTCTGGTCAACAGTAGGATATTAGCAGTTAACTTTAGGGTTAACTTTTAACCAATTAAAATACAAAAATTAAGAATAAAAAAGGCATAATCAACTATATGCTGTTGTGAAGAAACTCACTTTAGTTTCAAAGACACAAGTAAGTTGAATTTGAAGGATGAAAAAAATATATACTATGCAAACAGTAACCAGGGAAATCTAGAGTGGCTACAATAATATGAAGCAAACAAGAGTTTAAAGCAAAAATTGTTTTTTTTTTTTTTTTAAATTTTGTAAAAACAAAAAAATTGTTTTTACTAGTGACAAAGAAGGACATTATGTATCGATAAAAAGGTCAATCCATCAAGATAGAAACATTATAAATATACATCTAATAAGAGAGCTTCACAATAGAAGTAGAAAAGCTGACAGAATTAAGGGGAAAATAGATGATTAAATAATACTTAAATAATACTTAAAATTAAATAATTGAAATCCTGCAATTTCACTACTGCATAGAACAATTAGAAAGATCAGTAAGAAAATAGAAAATTTGAACAACACTACAAACCAAGTAGACCTAACAGATAGCTATGGAATACTTCATCCAACAACAGCCTAATACACATTTCACAAGCACACATGGAATATTCTGCAAAACAGATCATGTTTTAGGCCACAACACACATCCTAATACATTCAAAATCATTAGAATTATACAAAGTATGTTTTCTGATTGCAATGGAAACAGAAGGAAACTTTCTCAACCTGACAAGGGTATCTATGGAAAATCCAGTTAACGTCATACATAATGGTGAAAGTCTGAACATTTTCCCCGTAAGATCAGGAATAATACAACGATATCATTCTATTTATTGTTGTGCTGCAAGTTCTAACCCTAGTGTATTAGTCTGTTCTTACAGTGCTATACTTGAGACTGGCTAACATATTTTTTAAAAAAGGCTTGACTGGCTCATAGTTCTGCAGGCTGTACAAGAAAAATAGCAGCTTCTGCTTCTGGGAAGGTCTCAGGAAGCTTCCAATCATGGAGGAAGGCAAATGGGGAGTAAGAGTTCTTACATGGTGGAAGCAGGAGCAAGAGAGAGTGATGGGGGAGGTACTGCATACTTTTAAACAATCATATCTCTTGAGAACTCACTCACTATCACAAGAACAGCACCAAGCAGATGGTGCTAAACCATTCATGAGAAATCCATTTCCATTATCCAACCACCTCCCTCCCATCAAGCCCCATTTCCAACATTGGGGATTACAATTCAACATGACATTTGGTGAAGACATAGATCCAAGCCATATCACATGGCAACTAGACAAGGAAAAGAAGCAAAATACATACACACTGGAAAGGAAGAAATTAAAGTATTTGAGATGTCATGATCTTATACATAGAAAAAGCTAAAGAGAAGAAGGATCAAGATGGCCAACTAAATGCAGGTACTGTGTGCTTCCACCATGGGGAAAAGCCAGAATAAGAAGTAGATACTCAAATTTCAAACATATCTTCTAGGAGAGAGTGTTTGGATTCATCAGAGAAGAGATGGAAAGCACTAGAAATAAGTAAGAAGAGAGTTTGAGGCAGATTGTCCAGCTGGGAACTGAGAGTTGGGAGAAACTCCTTGATGTGGGGAAACAGTAACAGAGAAATACCCAGACCTCTGAAATGAACTTTAACAAACCAGGCATGGGAGAAACCATCAACCCACTAGGTCCTCATGCGTGACATATGGAGCTGCCTAGCATTTGCAGAGATGTTGCTCCAGAAAGGGTTCCTACACAGAATCCCACAGTTATCTGAGTCTGGAGCAGACTCAGTCAGGAGCCGTTTTCAGACCCAAGATGCTGTGGACCTATAGACCATGGCTGCAACCACCATGCTGCTCCAAGGAGGGAGAGGGATGAATAGGTGCACCCATACACCCCTGGGTGGGTACTTGCTGCCCTGCTACAAGCTACTGTTGAGACTGAAATATAAGTGGATCACACTTCCCCAGAGTCTTACTCATGCTGGTTGCCTGGATGGTGTCCCATCCTCTCTGGTTCCAGACCAAGGCACCATTTTGAGAGCTTAGTATTGGGCTGAGGCCTGCCTTCGACCTGAGCTCAGGCTGACAAGGTTACAGCCACCCCTTGACCAAGGACTGACAGGAAATCCAGGCTATCCCATGCAAATATATATATATATATATAGTCATACCCAGTGCTCTGAAACAGGCTGCTATGAGACTGAAACATGATCAGACCACACTCTCCACAGCTTTTTGCTCACACTGCTTGTCTAGGTCATGCTCCATCCTTTTTGTTCCCAGTCCAAAATTCCGCCATTGTCTTGATTTTGGCCTGATGCACTCTACCTGCCACCCAGCCAGAGAGGGACAGGGAAGCCAGGTTCTCCTATGCATACCTAGGACAATACTCAATGCCCTGCTACAGGCTACTGTGAGGCCAAGATTTCAGTGGACCACACTTCTCAAAGCTTCTTGCCTACTTATTAGAATAGAGTCCCACCCTCCCCAGTCACAAGCCCACAACTGACACCATTTTGAGAGTATATAGACAGTATTTGGTGACCTGGCAGCAGCAGCCACAGCAGATATTTTAGTCTCGAGACAGAAACTGGAGTGCTTGCTCTTGAATGAGGGAAATAGTCCCACAGCCAGAATTGAGCACTGAGTGTGGAGAGCACCCAAGCAGTAGGTGCTGCAATTAGGCTCTCTCCCATCACTGAACTGGGGGGGGGGGGGGGGGGGAGATAATCGTGGAAGCTGAAGGCAGCAAGACTTGCAGCTAGTCACAGCTTTGTGACCTAGAACCAGTCTCCATATGTCATTGCTGGGTGCCCCAGCCTGCTCTCTTGCTCAGCTTGGGGAGAGTGCTCTGCCAGCTCCAAAGAGTGGAAAGGAGGTGGAGCTCACTTCCCTGGAGATCTAACCCTTGGCACAATGCACCCCGAATGGGGAGTGCAGCCTGCCAAAGTTCCCTTGTGACAAAGAAAATGTGAACATGGTGCCAGCTTCTGAAGGTGTCACCACCAAAGCCCAGTAATGGAAGTGGGGGGCAGTCATCTCTCCATCCTGCCTCCCTCTTTGGGGCACCTTTGTGGACTCAGCTGTGGCTCTTCCCATCTTGGACCAGGGAAGATGGACTAAAAGTGATCATTTCTCGGGCTTCTGTAGTGCCTCCACCTCACTGAAGATGAATGTGCATGCACTGGGAAAACGCACGTTTCATGCTTCTCTGTTGCTTCCACTCCTGCCCCTACGCGCTGGTTCCTATTCTTAAGTGCCACCTACTGGACTTCAGCCTGAATTACACCACCAAACAAAATTATATTGCTACAAAAAGTGACGTCTGAGAAAGCCACTGCACAAACCTACCTGCAACCAGAAAACTTGTACAGACCCTTGATACCCTGAAAGCAGCCAGAGACAACGCCAACTGACCATACACAACATACACCACAGTTATTATTCCTGAGGGGAAAAACCAATAAAATTTCAAGAAGTACCATCCAAAAGATAGCAAATTCAAAAAAAATAGTGTTAGCTTTCTCAGATGAGAAGAAACCAGCAGCATAAGAACTCTGGCAATACAAAAAGCCAGAGCATTTCATCAACTCCAAAGGATCTCACTAGCTCCCAAGCAATGGCTCCTAACCAGAATGAAATGTCTGAAATGACAGACACAGTATTCAAATATGAATGGGAAAGAAACTCAATGTGATCCAAGAGAAAGTTAAAATTGAACACAAAGAAGCCAGAAAAATGATCCAAGATTGGAAAGATGACATAGCCATATTAAGAAAGAAACAAACAGAACTTTTGGAATTGAAAAATTCACTACAGAATTTCAAAATACAGTGAGAAGCCTTACAAACAAACTAGATTAAGCAGAAGAATTTCAGAGCTTAAAAGCCGTCCTCTGAATCAACTCAGTCAGCAAAAATAAAGGAAAAATAATTTTAAAAAATGAACAATGACTTCAAGAAATATGGGATTATGTAAGGTAACCACATGTATGACTTAATGGCATTCCTGGAAGAAGAGAAAAGAAAACAAGCAACTTGAAAAAAATTTTGAGGATCTAATTTAGAAAAATTTGCCCAATTTTGTAGACAGGTCAACATGCAGATAAAAGAAATTCAGAGAACTCCTGTGATATACTATATAAGAAGACCATCCCCATGGCACATAGTCATTATACTATCCAGGGTCAATGCAAAAAAAAAAAAAAATTGAAGTCAAACTATCGCTCTTTGCTGGTGGTATAATTCTATCCATAGAAAGCCCTAATAACTCCACCCAAAGACTCCTGGAACTGAAAAACAAATTCAGTAAAGTTTCAGAATATAAAATTGATGTACAACAATTGGCAACATTTCTATACACCAGTAGTGTTCCAGCTGAGAACAAAATCAATAATACAGTCTCAAGAAAATAAAATATCTAGGAATTCATATAACAAAGAGATGAAAGATTTCTACATGAAGAACTACAAAACTGCTGAAAGAAATCATATACAACACAAACAAATGAAAAAATATTCCATGCTCATGGATTAGAAGAATCAATATAGTTATTATAAAATAACCATACCTTCCAAAGCAATCTATAGACTTAATACTATCGCTATCAAAATACCAACGCCATTTTTCACAGAATTAGAAAAAATCTATTTTAAAATTTATTTGGAACCAAAGAAGGGCCCAAATAGTCAAAGAAATCCTAAACAACAATGACAGCAAAGAAAGCTGGAGGCATCACATTGGCTGACTTCTAAGTTTATTCTAAAGCTACTAAGACAAGCTTCTAAAAGTAAAGTAAGCTTCTAAAGTAATCAAAATAGCATGATAGCATTACAAAAAATATACACATAGACCAATGGAACAGAATAGAGAACCTAGAAATAAGCCCACATACCTACAACCATCTGATCTTCGACAAAATCAACAAAAATAAGCACTGGAGAAAGGACTCCCTATTTAACAAATGGTACTGGGATAACGGGTGAACCACAGGCAGAAGAAAAAAAACTGGAAAACTACATCTCACCATATACAAAAATTAATTCAAGATAGATTAAAGATTTAAATCTAAGATCTCAAACTAAAAATGATAGAAGAAAATCTGGGAAATACCCTTCTAGACATAGACTTTTGCAAATAGGTTATGGCTAAGTCCTCAAAAGCAATGACAACAAAAGCTAAAATTGACAAGTGGGACCAAATTAAATTATAGAGCTTCTGCACAGTGAAAGAAATTACCAACAGGCTAAACAGACAGGCTGCAGAATGGCAGAAAATATCACAAACTATGCATCTGACAAAAGACTGATGTATTAGTCTGTTCTTATGCTGCTAATAAAGGCAAACTGGAGACTGGGTAATTTATAAAGGAAAGAGGTTTAATTGACTCATAGTTCCACATGGCTGGGGAGGCCTCACAATCATGGCTGAAGGTGAATGAAGAGCAAAGTCACATTTTACACGGTGGGAGGCAAGAGAGCACGTGCAGGGGAATTCCCATTTATAAAATTATCAGATCTCATGAGACTTATTCACTACCATGAGAACAGCGTTGACATCTGGCAATTATTACAATTCAAGGTGAGATTTGGGTGGGGACACAGACAAACCATATCAACTAATATCTAGAATCTGTTAGCAAATTAAACAAATCAACAAGCAAAAACTAAAAATCCAATTAAAAATGGGCAAAGTACATGAACAGACCCTTCTTAAAAGAAGTCACACAAGTGGCCAATAAACATGCAAAAATGCTCAACATCACTAATCATCAGAGAAATGCAAATTAAAACCACAGTGAAACACTGTCTCACACCACTCAAAATGGCCATTATTAAAAAATCAATAAAGAATAGATGTTGGCAAGGCTGTGGAGAAAAGAAAACACCTATACACTGATGGTGGGAATACAGTTTGGAGATTTCTCAAATAACTTAAAATAGAACTCCAATTTAATCTAGCAATTTCACTACTGAATGTATATCCAAAATAAAAGAATTCATTCTATCAAAAAGTCACATGTGCCCATATGTTTACTGCAGTCCTATTCACTATAGAAAAGGCATAGAATCAACCCAGGTGCCCATCAATAGTGGTTTGGATTAAAAAAATGTGGTATATGTACACCCTTGAATACTATGCAGCCATAAAAAAGAACAAAATTATGTTATTTGCAGCAATATGAATGGAGCCAGAGGCCATTATCCAAGTGAACTAACCTAAGAACAGAAAAGCACATACTGCACGTTCTTACTTATAAGTGGGAGCTAACAATTGAATACACATGAATGTGAAGATGAGAACAATAGACACTGGGGACCACTAAACAGGGGAGGCAGGGATGGAGCAGAGAACAGGCTGAAGTACCATCTGTTGGGTACTATGCTTACTGCCAGAGTGATGGGATCATTGGGATCCCCAAACCTGTACGTCATGCAATATACCCATGTATCAAACCTGCACGTGAACCCTTTAATCCATAATAAAAGTTGAAATTATTTTTTTAAAAAGAAAAAATCTTAAAGGTAACAGAGAAAAGCCAAATTAACTATTACCATATTTCTCAGCAGATATTTTATAAGCCAGTAGAGATTATGGCATATTTTTAGCATTCTTAAAGAAAAGACGTGTCAGCCAGTAATTTCCTATCTTGCTGAACTAAGCTACATAAACAAAGGAGAAATGAACTGTTTCCTAGACAAACAATTGCTAAGGGAATTTGTCATCCAAAGACCAGCCCTATGAGATATGCTTAAGGGAGTTCTAAACATGGAAACTACAGAGCAATACTTGCTACCCCAAAAGCACATGCAAGCACACAGCCCATTGATCCTATAAAGCGACTACACAATCAAGACTACAAAAGAAGATAGAGAGATCTCAAATTAACAACCTGATTTTGCACCTAAAAAAACCTAAAAATAAAAGAACAAACTGAATCCAAAGCTAGCAGAAGAAAAGAAACAACCTAAATTAGAGCAGAACTAAATAAAATTAACTCCCTTCAATCATACAAAGAATCAATGAAACTGAAAGTTGGTTGTTTGAAAGAGTAAAGAAGATTGAAAGATCACTAGCTAGATTAACCAAAAAAGTAGAGAGAAGATCCAAATAAACACAATCAGAAATGACAAAGGTGACATCACAATTAATCCCACAGAAATACAAATGATCCTTAGAGACTATTATGAAAATATTTATGCACACAAACTAGAAAGTCCATAGAAAATGGATAAATTCCTGGAAACAATCTCCCAAGATTGAATCAGGAAGAAACAAATTCCAAACAGACCAATAATGAGTAATAAAATGAAATCAGTAATAAAAAACCTTCCAACCAAGAAAAGCTCCAGACCAGATGGATTCACAGCCAAATTCTACCAGAAATACAAAGAAGAGCTACCAAAGTACAGCTGGTAGCAGTCTTCCTGAAAGTATTCCAAAAAATAGAGGAGCAGGGAATACTCCTTAACTCATTGTATGAAACTGGTATCATCCTAATACCAAAATTTGGCAGAGACACAATGAGGAAAGAAAACACTACAGGCGAATACAAAATACTGGCAAAATGAATCTTGCAGTACATCAAAAAGTTAATAGACCACAATCAAGTATGCTTTATTCCTGGGATGCAAGGATGGTTCAACATATGCAAATTAATAAATGTGACCTAGCACAGACAGAATTAAAAACAGAAACCGTATGATCATCTCCACAGATGAAGAAAAACAATTTGATAAAATCCAACATCCCTTCATGACAAAAAACCCTCAACAAACTAGGTATTGAATGAACATGCTTAAAATAATAGGTGCCATGTATGACAAACCCACAGCCAACATCACACTCAATAGGTAAAAGTTGGAACCATACCCCCTAAGAACTGGAACAAAATGAGGATGTCTACTCTCACCACTCCCGTTCAACATAATACTGGAAGTCCTAGCCAGAGAAATCAGAAATGAAAGGCATCCAAATAGGAAAAGAGGAAGTCCAATTATCTTTCTTCAGTAGTAATACAGTTGTATTCCTCAAAAACCCTAAAGATTCCACGAAAAGGCTACTAGACCTGATAAACAACTTCAGCAAAGTCTCAGGATACAAAATTACCATACAAAAATTAGTAACATTTCTATGTAGCAATAACATGGAAGCTGAGAACCAAACCAAGAATGCAATTCCATTTACAATAGCCACAAAAAATAAAATACCTAGGAATTCATCTAATCAGAGAGGTGAAAGATCTCTACCTGGAGAACTACAAAACTGCTGAAAGAAATCATAGACAACACAAACAAATGGAAAAGCGTTCCATGCTCGTGAAATGGAAGAATCAATATAGTTAAAATGTCCATATTGCCCAAAGCAATCTACAGATTCAATCTATTCTTATCAAATGACTAATGCCATTTTTCACAGCATTAGAAAAACCTATTCTAAATTTCATTTGGAACCAAAGAAAAGCCCAAATACCCAAGGCAATCCTAAACAAAAAAAAAAAATGAAGCTGGAGGCATCACATTGGCTGATTTCTAAGTTTATTATAAGGCTACAATAATCAAAATAACATGGTACGAGTACAAAAAATAGATTCATAGACCAGTGGAACACAATAGAGAACCTAGAAATAAACCCACACACCTGATCTGATCCTCAACAAAATCTACAAAAATAAGCAATAGGGAAAGGACTCCCTATTTAATAAATGGTACTGGGATAACCGGTGAGCCACAGGCAGAAGAATGAAACTGGACCCCTACCTCTCACCACATACAAAAATTAACTCAAGATGAATTAAAGATTTTAATGTAAGACCTGAAACTATAAAAATTCTACAAGTAGATCTAGGAAATCCTCTTCTAGACATTGGCTTAGGCAAATAATTTATGACTAAGTCCTCAAAAGCAAATTCGACCAAAATAAAAGTTGATAATTGAGACCTAATTAAACTGAAGAGCTTCTACGCAACAAAACAAACTATTAGCAGAATCAACAGATAGCCTGAAGAATGGAAGAAAATATTTGCAAACTATGCATCTGAAAAAGGACTAATATCCAGAATCTGTAAGGAACTTAAATGAATCAAGACAAAAACAAATAATCCCATTAAAAGGTAGGTAAAGGTCATAAACAGACACTCCTCAAAAGAACACATACAAGCAGACAACAAACATATAAAAAATGCTAAAGATGATCAATTAGCAGAGAAATGCAAACTAAAACTGCCATGAGATATCAACTTATACCAGTCAGAATGACCATTATTAAAAAGTCAAAAAAAAAAAAAAAAACCCAGATGTTGGCAAGACTGTGGAGGAAAGGGAACACTTAACCACTGCTGGAGGGAATGCAAATTAGTTCTATGGAAAGCAGTTTGGGGATTTCTCAGTTACCCCAGCACCATTTATTGAACAGGGACTCCTTTCTCCATTGCTTATTTTTATTAATTTTGTTGAGGATCAGGTGGTTTTAGGTATGTGGGTTTATTTCTGGGTTCTCTGTTCAGTTCCACTGGTCTATTGTCTATTTTTGGTAGTGGTATCACGTTATTTTGATTACCGTAGCCTTATGATAAACTTAGAAGTCAGCCAATGTGATGCCTCCAGCTTTGTGCTTTTTGTTTAGGATTGCTTTGGCTATTTGCGCTCTTTTTTGTTCCAAATGAATTTTAGAATAGATTTTTCTAATTTTGTGAAAAATTAGGTCTGTGGAAAGCAGTTTGGAGATTTCCTAAAGAACTAAAATAGAATTACCATTTGACCCAGCAATCACATTACTAGGTATATGCCTAAAGGAAAATAAATCATTCTTTAAAAAAGACGCCTGCACTTGTATGTTTATCACAACACTGTTGAAAATAGCAGAGATATGGAAACAACCTCAGTGCCCCTCAGCGGTGAATTAGATAAAGAAAATGTGATACATATACAGCATGGAATACTACATAGCTATAAAAAAGAAAGAAACCATGTCCTTTGCAGCAACACGAATGCAGCTGGAAGCAATTACCCCAAGTGAACTAATGCAGGAACAGAAAAGCAGATGCCACATGGTCTCACTTATAAATGGGAGCTAAACATTGGGTACACATGGACACAAAGATGGGAAAAATGAACACTAGGGATTCCACATGGGGTGGTAGGGAGGGAGCCACAGGATGAAAAACTACCTGTTGGGTACTATGTTCATTACTTGGCTTATAGAATCATTAGAAGTTCAAATCTCAGTCCCACGTAATAAACCCCATGTAACAAATCTGCGCATGTACACCCAAATCTAAAATTTAAAAAGAAAACCCTAAATGATAAGCAGACACACACACACACACACACACAACTACTAGAGCTAATAAGGAAGTTTACAGAAGTTTCAGGACACAACAGCAATATACAAATATCAATTGTAATTCTCTACACTAGCAGTAAATAATTCACAAATGAAAATAAGAAAATGATTCTACTTACAATAACCTCAAAAGGAATATAATATTAAGAAACACATTTAACCAAAAGGTCAGAGTTATATATTAATAAATACAAAATATTGTAAAAAAAATTAAAGCCTAAATAAATAGAAAGACATCCTGTGTTCATGGACTGAAATACTTTATGTTGTTAATATGATAATACTCCCCAAATTGACTCATATAGAGTCATTGCAATCTTTATGAGAATTCTAACGGCCTTGTTTGCAGAAATTGACAAGCTGAACCTTAAGCTCTTATGGAAATTTAAGAAACTTTGATTATTCAAAACAAATTTGAAAAATAAGAACAAAGTTGTAGGACTTGTGGCAGAATAGATACATAGATCAATGTAATAGAATTGAGAGTTCAGAAATAAACCCCTATATCTATGGTCAGCTGATTTTCAGCAGTAATACAAACACCATTTAATGGAGAAAGAAAGAATAGCTCAAAGGTAGAAACAGCCTGTATTTTCATCAACTGATATAAACAGATAATCAATGTGGCATATGTATACAATGGAATATTTTTCAGCCATTAAAATGAATGGGTACTGATTCATGCTGCGACATAGATGAACCCTAAAAACTTTATGCTAAGTGATAGAAGACAGACACAAAAGGCCACATATTTTCATTAATGTGAAATGTCCGGAATAGGCAAATCTAAAGGAACAGAAAGTAGATAATTGGTTTCCACAGACTGGAGAGAGAGAAAAATTTGGAGTGACAGGTACAGGGGTTCTTTTAAGAAAATGAAGATATTCTGGAATTAGATAGTAGTGGCAGTTGTATAATAATTGTGAAGACATTAAAGATCACTGAATTTTAAATTTTAAAATCATGAATTTTATGCTATATCCATTATGTCTCAATTTAAAATGTAAAAAAAATTATATAGTGGGTCATGTGGATCGCCAGTGCAGGTCCAAATGCTTTACATGTATTCACTCTTTTAATCATAATAACGATCCTATAAGGTTTTCACTATATCTCCCCTCATTTTACATATAGGGAAACTGAAGCATGAAAAGCACAAAGAGGTTAGGAACTTGCCAAAAGTCACACAATGATGAATGCTGGAGTCAGGACTTGAAGATTGACAGACCAGTTTCATGGTCCACTCAGTTATGGATGACCACTCTAGGAAGGCACAGTGCTGGGTACATTATGGTATTCTATTCGTCCCTAACAAGAACTATATGAGGTAATTGTTATAATTCTCTCTTAATAGATGAGGAAAGTGAGGCTAAATATTGGTAACATTGCCTAGAGTCATATCTCCAAGAAGACAATGAAACTAGAGTAATCAAAAGACTCATACATAGAGAATATTAGATTGTTCTCCTGCCCTGAATATACAAATCCTTCCTGTTTTCTTGCACTTGAAGCCTTATTGTGTTTATGTCTGTATCAATTTACCTGACTTTAGAAAACCCATCCCCCTGCTAAATACATTTACATTATTAAACAGAGCAGGTAGAAGTCTTCAAGTGAAATTAATTTTGCAGGCTGCCGATAAGGAGGCTGAACACAGGAAGTAGTTTTACATTAAACTACTCAGTTTTATCTACGTCAGGAAGGAGGGTGGTCGCAGCAGCTTCACAGGAGGACCCAATGAATCACTGCAATCTAATTTGTCCAAATAAACTTTCTTTTAAGACAGTTCCTAGCTAACTATGTCCACCAATTCCACAGTGTAGTGTAGAAGCTTAGGTCTATTAACAAAGAGAAAGGCAACGATAAGGTGTTTATATACAAATGACTGAGGCACTGAGATAAGTTTTGGATTTCTCGAGGATAAGAGAACCCCAGGAAAATCAGGGATAAAAGAATGGATAGGAGCATATTTTTCATTAAAAAAAAACAAAACAAAACAAAACAAAGAAAATCAGAAGAAAGCAAAACTTAGATTAATGTTGTTAATAATACCATCTGACCTCTTGTTCAGCTGTAGGCCTTGGACCTCAGTGCGGTGAAAGGGAAAGCATTGATGTTGAAACCAAATATGTGCCTAGTGGCCTCTGCCTATCTTTATAAACTTGAGCAAGTTTCCTAAATTATTTAAGTCCTAGTTTCAGCTTCTGTAAAATGACAATGATAATACTTGCTTCTCAGGGTTTTTATGGGGATTTACTAACATAATGGGTAATTTTTTAGTACAATTCATGGCAATGTACACTGGGTGCTTGATAAATGTATTTTCCCTTCACCTTCTCCCATATGCCTGTGACCTTGTAAAGGATGCCCTTGTTTTCCATGCCTATATCAGTTCTTTCTCAGCCCCTTTTACTATCTGGATTTCTAATATCTCTATCAATGGGCTTCCAAGATCTTCCCATGCATACTCTATTTCCAGGAAAGGATTAAGTATGTACTTGAGATACAGCCTCTTTCCTCTCAGTTATTTTAAGCTTCCTGTTAGGACAAGATTTCCAGATCCTTTGCCACCCAAGCATGGTCTAAAATGTAGGTTTATTATTCTTCAAGTGTGGTGAGGCCAACAGATCAGAAGACTACTGCCACTGAAAATACAGTTTGTTCCCAAGAGGAGGAAGTAGAGCATGCCAGTCAGGGCCCTTGGGGGAGCACACTGTGTGGAAGCAGATGCGTCAAGGGGAAAATTCAGGCAAGAGCATTTATTCTGGTTTCCTTTAGAAGGAAAAAGTGAGGCAAGGTCAGCTGGTTTAGAATTGACTAGTTTGAATAATTTCAGGGGGATAATGACCTAGAGTGTAAGACCCCAATACATGAGGTAGTTGGTTTGCATATGGAAGGCATGCTTCCAAGTGAGCTGTTCATTATCTCTAGGAATTGGTTAGCCCTGGGTAGGCCACTTTCTCTAAGGTCATCAAGGCACCAAATACAGAAACTAGAAAACGTGGTGATTACAAAGCCACATCCTACAGTGAAAATAATATAAGATTTGGAGTATTAATCCAAATTTTAGGTCTAACTGGTAGAAGATACGTGACCTTGGACAAGTCACTTTACTTCTCTAAGCCTCAGTTTTCCTGGGGTAACACGGACTTTCTTCACAGGATAGTAATGGAGATTAAATCATAGAAACTACGTGCTTTTCACTTCCTAATGCAGTATGGGTTCCAGGACAAATGATTGGAGCAACAGAGGTGAAGGGAGTACCCAGGTGCTCTTGTAGCCACTGAGGCTCAGCAGTAAATAATTTAGACAAAAGAGCTGCCCTCATGTAGCTTACATTCTGGAAATGATATGATAACCAATAAATTAGTAAGTAAATGTGCCATATGTCAGACAACAATAAGTGATATGGAGAAAATTAAGGCAGACGGTATTGGGAGGTGAAAGTTACAGTTCTTTAGGGTGTTCAGAGGAGGTCTCATAATGTTTAATAAGGGCAACATGAAAGGGAAGGCCAGGAATAGATAAGGAAATGAGACATTTGGGTATCGGGGGGAAAATATACCTGGTAGAGGGGACAGCATGTGTAAAAACCTTGAGGTAGGAGACGGGTTGTGCCTGGAATGTTGAAAGACTACAAAGAAGAAACTAGTGTTGAGAGAAAGACTGTTACAGGTAGTTAGGCATGAGTGGGGCAGGATAGGGATCTTCCCCCACCCACTAGGAATGTCTGGTGGTGGTTTGGCAATTATCACATTGCCTCTTTAAAAGTGTTAAATTGGCAGCTGGCGCCACGGAGAGGCCATATCTTGATGGTCCACATCTGCTGCACTAAAGTGTTAATTGAGTGCAGATGCCAGGGAGAGACAACTTCCTGGACTTGTTCATTAAAAGACAAAATGCCAGAGTATGACCTTCCAGGGGCACTCTACTGGAAAAGGGAAGAAAGCCTCAGATGGGCACACACACACACAACTTCCCAAACACACTGTGCATGCTCATCTCCCAAGGGTAAGGAGGGCACTGCACATGCAGGCAGCCCACCTTAAGAGGAGAATCATGAGAAAGGGGCCAGCCTATAAAGTCCTAGTATCAAAGGTTCAACATTACACTTGACCTTCAGATGCCTGCTTGGGTCCCTTCCAAGTGAACTTTCCTTTCTTTCCTGTTCTAAAGCCTTTTTAAATAAACTTCCACTCCTGCTCTGAAACTTGCCTCAGTCTCTTTTTCTGCCTTATGCCCCTCAGTTGAATTCTTTCTTCTGAGAAGGCAAGAATTGAGGTTGCTGCAGACCTATATGGATTCACCACTGGTAAGTTTGGATACCTTCCACCACTAACAAGATGAGTGAGGTGGAAAGTGGAAAGGGATGGAGTCTTGGAGACCATGGGAACCAGATTCTGGAGGGAATCAACGGGCTGGAGTGAAACATTTGGCTTTTGCGAGTAGGGAGATGGGGAACCCACAATGGAGAGGCTGCATCAGGAGCAGGACATGGCCTGATGTGGAAGTAACTGGCTCCTTTTTGTTGCTGTGTTATGAACAGACTGTGTTGTGAATAAAAGTAAATTAATCTCAGGAGACAATTGTGATCATGCAAACATTATCCAAGATAATCCAAGAATGGATGGGAGCTAGACCACAGGGCAGTGATGAGGATTAGATGCTGGGTGGATTTCTGAAGGTAGAGGTGACAGGATTTTCTGTCTGATCAGATAAGAGATTATTAGAAGAAGGGGGAGTTAAGGAAGACTCCAAGGGTTTTGGCTTGAGCAACTTAAAGGTTGGAGTTTCCATTAATGGAGATGGAAAAACTGTGGGACAACATAGTTTGTCTATGGGGGTGAGGGGGTGGTGTTGGAATAAAAGATGCTCTTGAAAATAGAATTGGAGATGCCTGTTAGATACCCAAATAAAGACGCCAAGAAGGCAGTTGGATGTGTAGTATGTGGAGGAGCTCTAGACTGGAAGTATAAAATTGTAGAGACATTTGCATGTAAATTACATCTGAAGCTTTGAGGCTTGATAGAATAATAAAAGAGGTGAACATGGAAAAGGTAAAATAATAGATGTTGAGAGTCTTCTGGGAACAATCCCCAGCTTTGACCTGTAAATCCACTTACTATCCATCATTTCAGCATCATTGCCCCACTCCCTTTGCTCTATTTTCCCCATAGCACACCCCACCTTCTAATATGACATTTTACACACTTGTTTCTGTATTCGTGTTCATTGTCTGCCCCCTCCAGTATTTCCCCATCACGTGGTGCACTGAATTTTAGCTCCTTAAGGGCAGGCATCATTGTTTATTCAGTAAGATATCCCAGGCACCTAAGATAATGTGTAGCAGTTGATGCTAAATAAGTACTTATTAATGAAGGAAAGAAATGGTGATTTTTATTAATTTCTCTCTTGAAGATCTTTTAGTCTTAGAATTTTGACTTTCTAAAGCCAACATATCAAAAAAAGAAAGCTAAAACGTATCAACTTTTTGCGTTCATTAACAGCTAACATCTCCAATGACAGTTTTGAGCAAGATCTCAAAATAAATGACATTGAAGACATTTCCTTGGTCAAGAGACAGCAGGGAGACAACAAACAATAATGTTAAAAGAGAAGGAAGGTGCCCAAGGAAACGTGGCTCCTGGACTGTACCCTGATCTATTTGAAAATAATGTAAGGTGCAAAATTACCAAGACCTGGCTTGTCTTCAGGACTAAGTCTGATAGGAATAGCTTTGCTAATAATTTCAACACTGATTTAATTAAACATTAACATAGGCATGCCACAAATCCTTATTAATGAGGAAAGATTTGTTCTGCATTAACACTATTCTAAAAAGTGTGCTAGCTATTGAAGGTATAAAAATGAGTAATGATGGTCAATATTCAGTTAGGATACGGTCACTTAAATAATAAAGAATGGATGCAGACAGGAGGATCATAGGACACGAGGGGCTTAGGTTAGAAAGATCTGCAAAGCAGGTACGACTTGGAGTGGGACTTGAAGGGTGAGTAGCATGACTTTTTCAGTCACAGGTCTTTCCTGGACTTTATTTTTGTTGTTATATGGACCCTGACAGCTCATAATCCCATCTTCCTAGATGACCCAAAGGAGTCATACAGAAGCTCAAAAGGTTCAAAAGCAAAATCTTTGACCCTCTTCACTCTTTCATAAACATGTTTGGAATTCTTACTTTAGGTCAAACACTGGACACTAGAAATATCAGTTTAAATAATCCATGAGCACTGCCCTCAAATAATTTATGCTCTATAGCAATGTGGTTCTTAAACTTTAGGCTACATCAGAATCAACTGGAGATTTTGTTGAAACACAAAGTTCTGGCCCAAGCTCCTGAGTTGTTGATTCACTATGTCTGTGGTAGAACGCAGTTATTTTCATTTTTAGCAAATTCTCAGGTAATGAGATGCTACTAGTCTGGGTGCCAGCTGTATGAGGAAACATACAGCTAAGTAGGTCAGTGATTACCAATCAGTGTGGTGAGTAGGTGAAGCAGCAGCCAAGGTTTGGGACAGCCCTGTTTGAAATTTGGAAGTGAAAATCATGGTGCACAAAGCCATCCTTGCTCTGCTTCCCTGGGGATTCTCTGCTGATGAATTACTGGCTTCCCTAATGATGTTTCTTACAGGGAAGTATCAGAACTGCAGCTCTTATAAATTATCTCATCTGAAGAGTTTTCATGTTCACTGTCAATACTCAAAGTCTTAGCTATAAACTAAGTACGTCTGGATCTTGATTGATTTCATTGCAAGAAAAAATAAGAAACACATTTAATTCATGTTGGTCGAAGGAAATTGAAGTAGAAAATTAGACACTTTATAAAATCTACAAATTACCAAAAATTCAAATGGATAATAGAATCGGGAAGGATAAATTATTTATGTCTCCACAGCAAAAAGAATTCAAATAAGAATATGCAACCAATGAACTTTTAATGGATCAATATTATTCTGTATCAAAGTAGTCAAAAATATTTCTTGAGCTACCTTTCTGTGCATAGCATGTTGGGATATGATGAAATAAATAACAACATGAGGAGTGATCCACGGCCTCAAATAGATTGCAGTATAGTTAGATGGATAAAAAGATTAAGTCATACCTATTCACTCATGAGAAAATGTATTTTACCTTTACTATATAATGGAAACTGTGCTACATGCTGAGAATACTAACATAAACTAATATAATACTAAGGTAATTCTATGTAATGGGAATGATTATCATTCCCATTATATATATATATATATATATGATAATCATTCCCATTACATAGAAAAATATATATGTATATATATATACATATATGTATATATATATATATATACATATATGAATATATATGAAGCACAGAAATGCCAAATAACTCACTTAAAGTGAAGAAGTTAGTGGCGTCAGTCTTGAAACTCAGAAGTCTGGCCTCTTTACTGTATTATAACTGCCTCAGAAAACAGGCACACTAGAACTGATGATGAAGATATGCTTGTTTGTATTCAGAGTTGTTTTCTGGGTTTGGGAAAGCACTTATTTGAAGGAGGTTCTTTTGCTTTGTCAAGTTAGACACTTGGGAATATTTGCTAAGTATAGTGTATTCATTTTCTATTGCTGTGTAACAAATTGCCCCAAAACTCAGGGGCTTAAAATAACAAACATTTGTCATCTTGCAGTTTCTGTGGGTCAGAAATCTAGGCACAGCTGATCTCAGGGCGTCTGACCCAGGATCTCTCACAAGGTGACAATCACAGCACTGGTGGGCACTGTGGTCTCACGCGAGAGCTGGACTTGGGGCAGATCTGCTTCCAAACTCACTCAAGGTATTGTGAGACGCATTCAGGTCTTCGTGTGCTGCTGGACTCAGAGGTTGGTGGAAGCATTCGGGTCCTCACGTGCTGCTGGATGGAGGGCCTCAGTCCCTCAATGGCTGTTGACCAAAGGCCTCGCTTAGTTCCTTACCATGTAGACTTCTCCAAGGGCAGCTCACACATGGGGATTAGCCTCTATCAAGGCAGGTAAGAGGGAAAGATTGGGGGCGTGCCCCTAGACAAAGCCACATTCTTTGTAACCTAAACCTAATCTCAGCAATGACACCTTATTATTTCTGTCATGTGTTATGAATTAGAGGCAAGTCATTAAGTCCAGTTCAAACCTAAAGGAAAGGGAGTGCACAAGGATGTGAGTTCTGGGAGGTGAGGCTCTCTGGGGCCACCTTGCAGGCTGCTGACCACAGTGTGAACTCTTATTTTATTCAGAGGATTTGGCATAATTTGCTGGCCAGAAAACAAGGAACTGTTCTAACAAACTTTCTGAATCTCTGAAAAAAACTCATGAAAAGGAGTGTGAAGGAGGCAGAGTCCCGGATATTCTTAGCCAGACCCTCCATGAACTTGGCTGCCATCTGACATAAACATGTCAGCGGGGACGGAAGATGAGCACGGTATGTCTGAGGCACGGAGCCTGCTAAAGTATTCTGAAAGTCAGATCGATCAAGGGCTCATTGAGGTTCTAGTAATCCTGCAGAAAAGCCAGTCTGGCTTTTAGTAGAGGGAAAGGTGAGCCACAGCTGTCTCATAAAATGGAAGGATGTCTCCTCCATGCTGGCTCCCTTGCTGATATTCTGCATATGCTCAAGTCACAGTGCATTTTGTTTGTCTTGATTTTGCATTTCTGTTTTAAACTCATGCTAATTCCTGAAAGGATAAAGGAGGCATAGAGTTAAAATGTGATTCTCTATTGAGATTTGGGTTTTCTGGGGCTTATTAAGAAGACTTTGACAGCCACAGTAGCTGATTCCTCTGGGTTTCTGGCCTTATAAGATTCTAGCTAAGCTTTCAGTCTTAGCTTACTATATATAGAGAGAGGGGGCAACGTTAAGAACACCTCCATACTTTTTGACTTGTTCAAAGATCACTCGGGGCAGTATTTTATTTGATGCTTTCAAACAATACGCATGGCCAGAGTTGTTATTATTGTCATTATTTGGGAAATGAAGACAGTGAGGTTTGTGGAGTTTCGATCACCTGCTCAAGGTCACTCTGGACACAGGTAGGGAAAGGGCCACTGCTTGATGCAGGCCTGGCTGACTGAGGGGTTGCTAACTCATGGTGCATCTCTCTTCTCCACTGAGGAAACAGTCCCCAAAGCTATAAACAGACAAACAAAAAAAAGCCCTTTATACTCTTGGATGCTTGCACTTATAGATCAAGGCCTATGTTTCTCCACCTTTCTTGACACCCAGTGCTGTTGCTGGTGTGAGTGCTGGGGTTGGCACTCCAGGGTTCATCAGTCCATGTATGGGGGAAATAAACCAAGGGCTTTGGAGCATGGCACATTCCAGTTCAAATCCTAATTCCTCTCTCTACCACCTTGGTGAAGTTACTAAAACTCTTTGAACCTCAGTTCCTTTACTTGCAAAATGGAGTTAAAAGTGCCCATCAGTGTGTGGTACTTAGTAAGTGCAAGTGTTCGATAAAAGGAAGTTGCTTTCTTCCAGTGGAGTAAGAGACAGTCAAGTGTTTGGTGCTTGTCTGAGGTTTGCTAGATTCCTTCATCAACTGGAAGGGTCCAAGTTATGATCTTACATGGCCTGATATCTTTAATAGAAATTGTTAGACTCAGGCTTGGCTATTAAAGTTGGTCTTTGTGTAAGACGCCAACAAAATTACTTCTCCCTGAAATGTGTTTCTGTCAGACTATTATCCCCCAAACATGGCTGGGCATCACTAGAGCAGGTTCCAGCAGCCCATAATAAAAGGAAAGAGCCAGTGAATCAGAAGCAGATAAACTCCTTATAGTCCACTTGAGAACACTGGCCTGGTTCCCTGGTCTTACTGAATGTTGTTGCATGTGGACATAAATCACCTATTCATTTTAGAGAAATTTTACCTGTAGCTAAAAATCTAAGGAGCATTTGAAAAATGTAGACATGCGCAGACTAAGAGAAAATAAAAGCCAAATTCAGTTACATGGTACACCTTAAAGTAAGTGTTTCAGGAACAGAAAAACCCAAATAACATCTAATATATAGATTCCACTAGGAGGAAACTGAATGTCCCTCAGGTTTTGGAACAAGTTGAATGGACATTGATAGATTTGTCTTCCTTTCAGATTAAATTGAACTTCTCATGTGAAAGTAGTTTCCCAGCTTCTGATCTTGAAAGCTACATTTTTTTCCTTAACTAAATTTCTCTTGTTTAGATGTCTTAGCTTTCAAGCAGCTTGAAAAGTGATACATCGGAGTCTGGGAAGGTTTAGGAGAAATTAATTATTTGAAAATTTTGAGAGAAAAACAGTCTTTGGCAGACTCTTCCTTCCCTCTGGTGAAGTGGCGTGTGGCAAATGGACCCTTCACTGAGCTTCAGCGTTTTCTCTCAGGCTCAAATGCCCAAAAATGTACAAAATGACTTTTCAACAATTTTTCATAACTTGACAAGATAAATATTATAAGGGCTGAATGTGAGCATTTGTGAAAATGAGGGCTGTCCTCGAAAGAGTGGCGATACCACATAGGAGTTCTAAGCGGACAGCAGGCTTGGCTGTTAATTAGATAATGTGCTGAGAACTTGTTTTTCCTTTAGCATCTCTGGACATAACCTCATCTTTGGGGTTAGCTGGCTTACAGAGAGATACTAATGCTAATTTATAGCTCAAGAAAATATTTTAATTTTAGGCATTGACAGATAAACATATCTAGACATGGCAGAGACATTCACAGAAGTGTGGAATAAATGCTATTGCTCATATGTAATTACAGACTCCCTAAGGACTGGGCCTGTGGATTATTCAATTGTTCCAGTTCTTGCTTATATTCCAAAGTACAGCAGGACTCTTACCTTATCCCTTATGCATGGCTGAGCAGTGTGGTTTTAGAATAGGGTTTCCCACGTGGACACTGTTGATGTTTTGGGTTGGATACTTTTGTGTTGTAGGGGCCGTTCTGTGAATCGTATGATGTTAAGCAGCGTCTCTGGCTTCTGCTCACTAGTTGTCAGTTGAAATCTCTCTCCCCCACCATGACTATAAAAAATGTCTCAAGACATTGCCAAATATCTCCTGGGGCAATTGACCAACTTGAAAATCACTATTTTTGAGGAATATCTGTTGTGACTCATAATATTTTTGCTTACCCTCTTATCTCAGAATCTGACACTATTTTCTCTCTCTTCGTTCTACTTCTTCACTGCTATCATCATCACCATGTTATTGAACAACTATGATTAGGACATTGGACACTGGTGTTTTATATACAACAAATATTTACCAAGTATAGATTGAAATCTAGGGTAGATGTCAGAGACCGATGGGTGAAAAGCCTGAAAGATAGATGCAGGCAGGCAGGATCAGGAAGCCTCAAATGCAACAGCAAGCAGCTGGAAATACACACACACACACACACACACACACACACACACACACACGCACACACGCGTATAGTCATGAACAAGGCAAGACCATAGTCCTCAAATAAATTATAACCTAATTGGGACAATGATGCATTCATGTTGAGAAAAATAATAAAAGGCAACCTCCTCCACATACCAAATGAATGACAGAGACAGTAAAAAACAAGATGAGAAAGACTGCACTGGACTAAAAAGAAAAAAATATACAGGATGAATTAACTTTCTATTGCTGCTATAACAAATTACTACCACTTTAGCAACTTAAAACAACACCCATTTATTATCTCATGCTTCTTCACGTCAGAAGTCCAGGTTAGCTTGGCTGATTCCTCTTCTGTAGGTGTCACAAAGCCAAAGTTAAGATATTGGTTGGCGGGGGTTGTTATGGAGTGGTTCTGGGAAAAAAAAGGCTTTCCAAGCTCAGCCAGGTTATAGGCAGAAAACATTTCCTTGCAGCTGTAGGATTGAGCTCCTATTCTCCTTGCTGGCGGTCAGCTGGGGACTGCTCTCAGCTTTGGGGCCTCTTTCTGGTCCACGCATGGGGAGTCCTGCATTTCAGAGGCAGCAACAGCACACCAAATCCTTCTCATGCTTGGAATCTCTCTTACTTCCCCTTCTGCCACATCTCTTCTTCCTCTCTACAAAAAATGTTTTCTGCTTTTAAGGGGCTCATATGATTAGATTGGGCCTACCCAAATGATTTAAAATAATTTCCCAATCTCAAGGCCAATAACCTTAATAGAACCATGAAAGGTAATGTATTAATAGTTTCTGGAGATTAGGGTGTGAACATCTTTGGGAATGGCATCATTCTGCCTACAGAGATGACTGAAGAAGGCAGTAGTGAGCCAAGGACAGCAGGATTCTACACGTGGACTTGATGAACAGTGGGGCTCTAATGAAAGTTTTTGCACACAGAGCATTTTTTAAGTAAACTTTTTATTTCAGAATAATTTTAGATTTACAAAAAAAGTCATAAAGAGACTTTCTATATACCCCTCTCCTGGTTTTCCTCATTGGTACCTTGTCAAAACTAAGAAATGAACAAAACTAAACTCTAGCCATCTGCATATATCTTGCTTTTCCATGAATGCCTTCTCTCTACTCCAGGATCAAACCCAAAGTACCACATTGCATTTAATTATCATACTTCCCAGTTTCCTCTGGTTTGTGACAGTCTCCCGGTATTTCCCTTTTTTTCTTAATGACCTTAACAGTCTTAATGTGTGCTGGCCAAATGTCCATTGGAATTTCTCCCAACCTGGGTAAGTCTGATGTTGTTTCCTCATGATTACACTGGGATTAAACTCCAGAGCCCTTCCAGTCACCTTACACGATGGGGTCATGATATTCACATGACATATCTGGTGATGTGAACTTTATCACATGGTTAAGATAGAGTACGCCAAATTTCTCTACTATAAAGTTACTAATTTTCTCTTTCCCTACTCAAGGGGATTTTTTGAATGATTTATTTTGATGCACTGGGTAGAAGGGATTTGAAATGAAAGGGGGGCTTTTATTAGAAAATAGTGATTGGACTATGTGCCTATGTAGGTGTAAACTATAGAGATAGTTGTACTTAAGGCAGAAAGAGAGAAACAGAGAGAGAGAAATGAGGAAAATTCAATAGAACCTAGTGTTTATCTTGAAGGAGAGGGTCAGAGGGTCAAGGATAATTTCAAAGTGTGAAGCATGCACAATAAGATTAATGACAATATCAATGACCACAAAGTATAGGTGGGAAGGTAAACTTGGATGATAACTTTAGTTTTACTTGGATTATTTTAATTCAGAGGATTTTATTGTTCTTATCTATAAGGCCATCCAGGAAACAGTTGAAAATGTGGAATTGAATGTCATAAAGAAGGTCAAGATTGAAGACAGCAAGTTTGCAATAAAGTACTATTAAAATGGAAACGTTATTTCAAAGGTCTCCAAATATGTTCATTTCCTAATCATTGCAATTTATTCAGGGGAACCAACCTTCCATGCCAGACATTTTTTTGGCTATCCTCATCTCAACCTTTCATTATGACTTCAGAATAAAAGCAAAGTGAGGTCAAATATCAGATCCCTGCAGGGAGATAACCTGGGCTCTTTATCTGATGGAATCTCAGCATCTGACAGCTCACTGCTCTTCAGGGAAATCCAGGGCAGCTGCTTTCCTTGACATTCAAAATTTAGAACTTAGAATGGAGCCAAGTTCTTCATGGCTGCTCCTCTCTCCTCCTCTCCAGTGATCCAGCAAACTGAGTGCTTTGCTGGCAGCCCTAACTGACTCCTGGAGTTTTAAGACCCATAAGGGAAGGAACTATGTATAATATTTCTCTTTGCTTTTGCAGAGTACTTGCCATGGAACTAGAAGCATATCATATCACTGGGGGAAAATATGAACTTGAAAGTTAGATGGGGCTGGGCACAGTGGCTCATGCCTGTAATTCCAACACTTTGGGAGGCCGAGGCTGGTAGATCTCCTGAGGTCTGGAGTTCAAGACCAGCCTGGCCAACATGGTGAAATGCTGTCACTACTAAAAATACAAAAATTAGCCAGGTGGGGTGGCATGAGCCTGTAATCCCAGCTACCTAGGAGGCTGAGGCAGGAGAATCGCTGGAACCCGGAGGCAGAGACTGCAGTGAGCCGAAATCACACCACTGCACTCCAGCCTGGGTGACGGAGCAAGACTACGTCTCAAAAAAAAAAAAAAAAAAAAAAGAAAGAAAGAAAATTAAACGGACTTGAGTTCAAATCCTTGCTCTGTCATTTACAGTTAAGCAACAAGGCAAGTTATAGGATTATTTGGAGCTGCAGATTCCTTCCCTGAAATATTAAATCTCATTTCTAATGATTGCTTGATGCAAAGTATAAACAATTTGCTTCTTAGTACAATTTAGGACAATTCTGAAAGATATTGAAGCAAGAGGGGCACCAAAAGACACCCATTGGTTCATCTGGGGAATACACATGTTCTTCCCATCTTTGTGATATATGAACAACCTTCTGATGATCAGAATCATTTGTCCTGCCAGGATGTTGATTCCTTCAGCTGCTGGTCTCTTGGCAAAAAGAGTAGAGTCAGAAGTGACCAAGGAGCAGCTGTCACTTGGGTTAGTAGGACTCAGCTGTTTCACTTGGTAGAATTGTTTTCCATCTAGGAATCAAAACGTCTAAACCAGCTTTGGAAATGGGAGGTCCAGGTTCACCAAGTGGGAAATTTGGAATGATGGTAAATGTAGCCTCTCTTACTTCCACTCCTTGGTTTCATCCATGATGTGATTCTCATATTGGATCTCACCATAATATCACATGGCATCTTTCCCTCCAGTGGACAATTCCCTGATTATAGCTTTATGAGACCCTAGGCAGAGACCCAGGTAAGCAGTGCTCTTTTTCCTCCACTGAAACTATGAGTTCATGAATGTGAGGAACCACAGCCTGGAGCTGATGCAGAGCCCTTTCCTGCTCTAGGCCTAGGAGGATCAGCCTTATGTGTCCACTTTGCCAAGCTCAAGTCCTCAATTATGCAACCAAATCCTAATCTAGATGTTGTTATGAATGTATTTTGTAGATATGATTAATAGCTGCAATTTGTTGACTTTAAGTACAGAAAATTACACAAAATAATCTGGGTGGGTGGGCCTGATTGCAATCACATAAAAGACCTTAACAGCAGAGCTGAGATTTCCCTAAGGAAGAAGAAATTTTACCTGGGGAAAGCAGCTTTGGTTCCTGTCAAAGAATTTCCAGCCTGCACTTCTTGATTGTCTGCACTATAGATTTAAGACTTGCTTAGCCAGCCCCCACAATTGTGTAAGCCAATTCCTTATAACAAATCATATGTATATTAACACATACACATATACATACATGCATATGCATGTGTCTCTGTGTGAACACACACACACACACACACACACACACACACACACACACACACACAATGATGTATGTATGTATATCCTACAGGTCTGCTTCTCTGGTGAGAGAAGACTGACTGACTGAGAGAAGGCCTTACTAAAATTTGGCAGCTTTTGGTTGTTCCAAAGTCCACCCCTTTCCAGTAGAAGCCTGACTTTGTCATAGCAGACCTCTTAAGGTGGAGCATTCAATCTTCTTTTGAGCTCTGTTACTGTTATAATTCAATCTTGGGCTCCAGCCTCAGCTTTTTCTTCTCTCCCATTGCAGGGGGTGAGTCTGTCTCTATGCTTCTAAGAAGACCCTCTGGCCTTAGTCTTTGGTTGGACATGAATCACCTTCAGCCCTTCATTGTCCATCTTCACAGTATTCATTGTGCACAGCAACATTCATCCAGTTCCATAGTCCTCATAATTATTAATTCTTAAATATTTCTTGGTCAACTTTTACATTGCACATATCAATGCTTTCTCCTTTCTTGGTATGCAATCTTGGTTAATACTGGGGAAAATTTTAATAATTACTCTGCTGTTATATGCCAAGGAATGTCCATGCTCCACCAATCACCATTTTTGGGGTCCTTATTGCCTGCCAGTCTGCAAGTTATCTAACTGAGTTCCAATAATCTCATTTGAGAATTTTGTCTCTTAGACTCCTGGTGCTGCCTGTCATAGTTTGGGTTCCCTGGGAAGCAGACACTGAGATGGGAATTTACAAGCAGAATGTTTATTGTAGGATTGCTTTCAGAATCCACACCTGTGGAGGAATAAAGGTAGCAAGATTGCGCAGAGTGATGCTATAGTAATATTGACATTGGTCAATTCTATATAAAGTTATGAAGCTGGGTTGGCCCTTCAGAGTTGTCTAAAGTTGAACAGGGGGACCAGGCATTTATACCCCTATGTTGACTGGTCATCATATGTGCCTCTAAATCCAGGGAAGAGGCAAAAATTGTGAGAGTCAGCTCGGTTTAGTTGAAGGCAAGTTCCAAAAAAGAATTCAGCTGAAAACTGCTGGCTGCTAAAACTCCCAGAAGTAGGGAAATGAGGGTTTTATACCTGCACAGGGGTTCTAGGAGGTACTCCATGGCATCCATTACAGTCTAGCATCAAGGCCTTTTGCTACAAAAAACAATCTACCAGGTTGGGATCCACATACATGGATCATATCTTTAAAAATGTCCCAGTATTTGTAACTGGGAGTCCTTAGAAATATAATAGCCTTGAGGTTGATTGGGGTTTTAAAGTAGTTCTATTGTCAGAGAAACACGCTTTAGAGATAAAAGTTTTCTCAACTTCCAAAGCAACCCAAAGATTCCTATCATTGTCCCTACAGGAAATGGGCTTCTAAAGTGATAGAACTTCTAGAATGTAATTCGTTTCTATATCTCTGCCTGGCACGACCATGGAGGAAACGATATCAGAGCATAGAAAGTGGGACAGCAAGATTGACTGACCAAGGTTCTTACTCCCCAACTAATGCAGAGAGATAAGATTCTTCTTGTCCAGGAGTATTCGGCATGTGCTATGGATCAAGGATCTCCCCATAATATTTCCTTTTCTTTGCTTTGTAAGTGGGAGTGTTTGAGATTATTATGTTTTTCCAGCCAGTTTTCAGTTGGTATGCTTCAGATGATGATGTTGAGTACTTACTTTATTCATAGACCTCAGAATATTGAAATAGGATTTTAGTAGAAATACAGGCAGAATGAATATTCCTTTGATTCACAGCTCATTTCATGGCATGAATCCTTTTATGATTCATTTTGTATTATGAATTATGATTCATGATATGTCATGACATGAAATTAGTATGCAGTATCTGGAACTGACTTTAGGCTATAATCCCTTGGGCAGTGTCGGACATGATTTTAATTGTACATAGATACTTGTAATTTGTTAGATAGAGCAAATGTTCGAGAAGAAGGGTATATATACTTGTTGGTCACTAAAGGAAGACTCAAGCTATTGTTTTAATGTTTAGCCTGTTTTTTCCAATTACATATCCTCTTATCTTTAAGATAAGCCTTATCATATGTCCTCAGTCGGTCAGTGAATCATAAAATCTCTCTGTATTGCACCAGCTATAGAGTTGAAATGTTATTCACCTCTGGCCAAGAATAGCGACTTCTTGAGTATAGAGTTGGTATATGTTAATTACCAACATATACCTTTGGGGCAGAAATTAATGTTCTGCCTCACAATTAATGTTTGAACATTGAAAGGCAGGCCTTCTTTTTCAGCTGAAGTTGCCAAAGTGGGAGAACATAAATACAGATTACAAAGTGGCCCTCTTTCTCACTGCATGGAAGATGCTACCTGTAAGAAAGAATAAGACCAACACAGAAAGCTAAGAAACAGAGCTTGAGAAAAAGCATTGATAGTTATTTGGGCACCTCTCTCCAGGTGTACTTGAAATAACTTCTAAATCCAGACTTCTTGGTAACATGAGGATGTAATTTTTTTCCTTTAGCTCAAGCTAGTTTTAGATGGTTTTCTACCCCTCATGATCAAAAAAGTCCTGACTATAGACAACATCTGTAATCTGTTTGCTACAGCCAATGGCCTTTACCAGCTGTTATTCTCATTCAGTTCTTCTTAATATTTCCCCAGGATAACTGGTCCTTGGCCCCTAACAGTCTCTTTCCCACTGCTCAGACCCTCCCATTTTGGGCTATTCCAGAAGCACAATCAGGAGTTCTTAGCTTGGTTCCATCTCTGCCATCAATTTACTGTGTATCTATAGGTAAATTACCTTACTTATCTAGGCCTTTATTTCCTCATTTCTAAAGTGAGAATTTGACACAAAATTACTCATTCAGCTCTAAAATCCTGCCATTTTATAGCAATAGAAAGTTGGAAGAAGAAATTGTGCATTAGAAGTTGCATAAACTTAAGCATATGCTTGATTCAAATGCAGATGCACTCAGGTGAAATAATTTTTAATTTCTCTTTTTAATATTTAAAATCATTATGTTCTACAATATGTGCACTTTTTTCCAAAACGAAGGAAGGAGATCTTTTTCTTAAAGCTATAAAGGATCCAACAATGCCCAGTGTTATTGTTGCTTGAATTCCAATTACTGGGGAAGCATTCTGCACATCTTTACTCATCACGTTTCAACATGTCATCCCCTCTAAGTGGAACCAATTGTATTAAAGCAGTTGTGAAACTCCAGTCATCCTCCTCCTTTTGCTAAAAATGTAATCATAAAAATTTTAAATGCACATATTCATTTTCCTCCCTTTCAACCATGCAAGTGCACCTCGGCAATATTCACTGCAAAAGTGGTTATCAGGTCTCTCTCTATGAAAATCTTAATGGAAAAATTAGATACACAACAGTCTCCTGCTAAACTAAACATCTGATTCTATTACTTGGAAAAACAGTTAATATTCATTTCTGCATCTGCCACTAAAAATCTTTCTAGCTTTGTTATTTTTCTTCCATTGCGTGTGTGTGTGAATTAGGGAAAAGAGAAAGGAAGCATTTCCCAGATATTCAAGCTAATACTGTACCAAATATTAAAACTTCAGAATTTCAAGATAATATCTACACACAGAAAGGGTCTTGCCTTACTCACATCTAAGAACCTTCCATTTCTTTGTTTCAAATTAAATGAAATCTGAGTCCAAGCCCCTATTTGTCACAGTAGATAAGAAATTTAATATCTTTTGTTGTGGAGAACTCTTACTTACCCTCTTGAAATTCATTTTGGAACCCTTAAGCACCACCAAATTCCAAAGCATTTGGCTCAGGCCCTATGGCCTGTCTACAATGGTCAGCAGGAATGTAGTTGTCTAAATCTGTGTGGTTTTTTGAAGTTCACTGCATTACTGTTTCTATATTAAACTTGTACAATGAGATTATTCATGAGGCTAGGAGCCTTACCTCCTCATGTGCAGCCTTTCTACTATGCAATATCACTAACAGAAGTCCTATCACCTTTCTCAGGAGGGCAGCAACTAACACTTTCACCTGTGGGATCTCTTCCCTCCTCCACTTGCTTCCTAGTTTAGACAGAAGTTTTAAAAAAATCTATATGCATCTATCTATCATCTGTCTATCTATCTATCATCTATCTATCTATCTATCTATCTATCTATCTATCTATCTATCTCTATCTATCTATCTATCTATCTATCTATCTATCTATCTATCTATCAACTTTGACCACACCTAATCTTTAAAGCCCTCCTTCTCTAGGTTTTGAAAACTAAGGCCAGGGAAGGTTGTTCTCTAAAAGTTGGTAAACTTCTATTTTGAGATAAGACAGAGAAAAACAATAAATAATCCTCTCAGTTAACAGCCTGGTCATATTTGGGGGCGCTTAGGGGAAGGAAGTGACCGTTACCTGTATTACTAATAGAGTGTAGTGGGCAGGAAGACAAACTGTTCATCTGGGTTCAAATTCCTACTCCTCCACTTCATTGTGTGACTTTGGGTTGATTATCTCAACTCTGTGCATGTTTCCTTATTTATAAAGTGAGGGTGTATTAGTACCGAACTGATTGGGTTGCTATAAGTTAAATAAGTTATTCCATGGAAAGGGCATAGGAAGTTGTCAGGTGCCTAGTGAGCACTCTGGAAATGTTTCTTATTATTCATCATATTCTGAGCCTGACTTATTTGAACTCAATAGCCCTCAACATATAATGTACAATCTCATAACATGGCCTTCAGAATCAGAGGTTTAAATCTTGACTCTATCAAGTGTCAGACTTTGGGGGAAGCCATGTAACCTCTGAGCCTTCTTTTCCTCATCTGGAAAATGGAGATATTAGTATCTATTCACAGGGTGATTGCAAATATTAAAAGAAATAATGCCTATGAATACTTTATTAGTTTATTAAAAAATGTTTAACCCTTGACCACAGTGAGGAATTTATTTCCTTCTCTCATTACACACTGTCCAACTTTAAGATCACACCTTTGTCAAAGGACGCCTTGGTTCATCTTTCTTCTGAATCTCTGATTGCCCATTTTCCTGATCACAGGGTTAGATAAAAAGTAGGCATACAATTATTATAAATCCTTGTTGAATTTATCTAACTCCTCTGGGACTGCAGAAGTAGGCCTAGATGATCTTTCAATCGGCTGTCCCCGGTCATTAGAAGAAGTACACCATCTGTAGACCAGATCTGCCAGCAGGACTCAACCTCCCCAGCTACATTCATTTTTCATGAAGTAGAGCCTCGCTGGGAGAGTGTTCGTTCTTGCCATGGATGCTCTGTCTCGAGCCAAGTGGCCAGGCTGCCTGAATGCAAGCAGATGCAGTGTGCCTGGCCTGGAGGAGTCATCAGAAGGGCCCCCAGGTTGCCTGGGAGGATGCATCTGGTGCCCGTGTTGGGCCAAGTTTAACACATGGACCTGTTAGCAATATTAATGACTGTCCTCACAAGGACCCAGCCAAATGTCATTTATATTCAGCAGTCTTCCAACTCACTCTGTGTGGCCAGGCTGAGTGGGAGGAGTAAGCAATGTGCTTTTAATAGAAATGGCATCTATTCTTTGAGGGAACCATGAGGAGCTCAGCTCACATCCATCAATTTGGTGTTTATTATTGTTTTTAGTCAATCAACTGTTAAAGGGTTATGGTTTTTGTACTGTGTGCCCATCCTTGGCCTAGGCACTTTGTGGAGTGGCACAGTTCTTCTCGAACTGTTTCCCCCGGAATATTGATTTACAAGCATTCATTCACTTCCCTCATTGTTATCAAAGAGTGACCATGTGTTAGGTATTGGTGATAACTGAAGAAATGAGAGAGAACAATGCAGCCTGAGACAGTCATAGAACATTTCACAGCAGGGAGGGATTTGGCATTGATTAAAGGATGGGACAGATTGGGATAGCTAATGTCTTTCCTGCTTTGGCCCTTTTAATTTAACCCAGCCCGTCAATACAAACCATCGGAGAGATAATGCAAACAGCTTCTTTAGGGACCCATTTTCTCTCTCAGTACTTTTCAGGCTACCTACTAACTGTTGTTGGAGCTGCAATTTGAGTGTGAGAATGTCTATTTCTCAAACCTAAGTTAACGTTTGGAGGCTGTTGGGTAAATAATGTGCTCTGGTTCTATTTCTGGGCATATGGTAGACATAAACTTTCTTCCCCTTTTGAAATTATGTGTGGTCATGTGACTAACTTTGGCAAATGAAATTGAAATGGAAGTGAACTGTGTTGCTTACAGATGGAAGCTTGAGAGCCAGTGTGTGACTCCCAACAGCCCTTTCTTCTAACATGTCATACAAGCGCATGCAGGGATGGAACCCCATTAATATTGGAGCTCCTGGTGGAACCGTACTGATGTTTATTGTGAAGGAAAAGGGCATGCTTGATGTGTTAAATCACAGAGATTTGGGGGCTGTTTGTTACCGAGGCATAACCTGGCCCAACCTGCCTGAACTGAAAGCATAAGACAAATACCAGTTATAATAGAGGACCAGTGTAGTCATGAGCAAAACAGATGGCTGCCTACCTCTGAGGACAAGGGAGTCTTAGAATTCCTCCAACATAAAAAAAAATTATCTCACATACCTGCAGTCACAAAGAACCTGTAATTCTCACTTCCTGTATCTTCTCCAAATTATGGCAACATACTTCCTGTCAGAATGCAAATGTGATCCTCTACAGCTGCTATTTAGGCAGCCTCACAGACTAAGTTTCCAGCTGTGTTTCTTTCTAGCTCAGTGGTTCTCATTCTCTGTGTTTGCATGGCCCTGTTGTCTAATGCTTCATCCAGACACAATGTGATTCACCTTTTTCCCTCCCTCAATTTTTAATGGGAAGAAGTTTATGAGAGTGATTTTCTTAATTAAAAAAGATCTTTTGTGCATTGTATTTAAACCTGTTACCTGGTACTGCTTATTGCTAGTAAAGTGTAGTCCTAAATACCATATATAATCATTTCAGTTACAAGTATTTGAATCTGACATTCTTCACAGTATCATAGAAAGAACAAGATGGTGTTTAGGTATTCTATGCCTTTAATCAGCTCAAGAAACATTGAATTATTACTCATTTCTGTCTCCTGGTTCAAGGATTCACAAACCTAGCTGTACACATCCTCTGGAAAAATATGTGATACATTAAAAATGAAGGGTTCCAGGAGAAAAGAAAAACTCCCCAGGGAATTAAAGCACAAGCAGCTCAGAGCAAGCTCACAGACAGGACTTGGAGACTGAGAGCTTTAAAGTGTTCAACTTCAGTGCTGTGCACTTGCAAGAGAGACAGGGCATGGGAATGGAATTTGCATTCTGTAGTTAAAGCAGAGTTCTGGCCCTGGGCAGAGAGCAGAAGAGTGTGGTACAAGGGAAAGGGCACTTGACATGGTATCAGGAGAGAAGGGACAACCTGTGTCTGCAGAGCTTCACTATCAGGATGGAGGACTGAGGCTGACTATAAACACATAACTTCACAATTTGTTGCAGGACATTCTTTTTTTTTTTAGTAAGATAAAGGCATAAATCAATAAATAACTTCCCACCTGCTTCAGGGAATTTCTGCAAATTGATTTTTCCATACAAATGGCTTGCTTACTGGCTTGCCTATCCAACCTAGTCTATTCCTCAGACTCACTTCAAGACCCCACTGGATTGTGCTACCAGTCCTAAACCATGACCTTATGAACCAAGCCCAATGACAATTGATTTCCTGCACTGAAAGATCTGCCTTAAGTCACTTGAGCTCAGACCCCAAAATTCTCTATTCTCCCGATCTCCTCCTTATAGGATACTACTATGGTTCTGTTGAGATAATATTTCCATTTCTTGCATTAAGTAAGAGTTGGTGAAATACAGTAGATTAGGATCATACATTCATCTAAGTCATATGTCACCTTCTCCTTCTTTAGAAATGTAAAAGCCGTCCCTTTGACTATTTGCCAAAAAATTGCAAAATCTAAATAGCAAATTTATTTTCTCTCACCTGTTTATTTACACTTGCTAATTAACTAGTCCAGTACCAACTGCACAGGGATTCTGGTTGTGTTGATGATACATCTGAACAAATTAAAAGGAAACAAATATGCATGTTTTGGCCAAGGAGTCCAAGTTTCAAAGCCAGTCTGCATTGCATCTTTTCCCAAGGGAAATTCAAACAGCTCTGTAAAGAGAAGGATAGCTAGTGCAAATGGAAATTCTATAGTCTCATATGCTGGTGCTCCCTGCTTAAATTATCATTTCCAGTTTCATTATTGTCAAAGAAGTAGATATTTTTGCCGTTGATGATGATCCTATCCTCACAAAATACAAAGATGGGTTTGGGGTATTTGGACTTTTCTTTATGAAAGCTCTGGCTGTAACACAATTTTGTTTGCAAACGAAGACTGCTTTTTGGGTTTTATCCATTCTAAAATTAATTAGGCCTTTTTATAATTGTAGCTGGCAAATCTCACACTCCAACAGACGGCAAGGCCACATTTCTGCTAACTCCCTCATTGCAATGGTTTCTGCAAATCAGATCCATCTCTAACAAACCAGACACCAATTTTAGAATTTTGCTGTCTAAACACAAACAGAGGAAAGAAATATCCCTTCCCACCCATCAACAAACACCCAGCACTTACTGAGCATCTACCATGGGCAGGAGATTCATTTCACGAATGCTCACAATAGCCCTATGAATTGAGTACTGTGATTAGGCTCATTTTAAGAGGAGAAAACAGAAGCAGAGAGAGCTTAAGTGAATTTCCCTGTGGCAGTCACTATAGGATGTGGGGACCCTGGGATGAGATCTTTACCCACTGTCCCCACAACCTGTGCACCTAACCACATTCTCCACGGTGGCCTCTAGTTGATGCACAACAGAATTTATCTTATTAAACAAACCTGAAATATCTGCATTTGGATTACTACACTGTTTCTGTTTTGTTTTGTTTTGTTGAGACAGAGTCTCGCTCTGTCGCCCAGGCTGGAGTGCAGTGGCACGATCTCGGCTCACTGCAACCTCTACCTCCTGGGTTCAAGTGACTCTCCTGCCTCAGCTTCCCGAGTAGCTGGGATTGCAGGCATGCACCACGATGACTGGCTGTTTTTGTATTTTAGTAGAGACAGGGTTTCACCATGTTGGCCAGGCTAGTCTTGAACTCCTGGCTTCAGGTGATCTGCCCGCCTCAGCCTCCCAGAGTGCTAAGATTACAGGTGTGAGCCACTGCACCCAGTCTTACACTGTTTTTCCTTAAGACACACAAACACACACACACACACACACACACACACACACTCTCTCTCTCTCTCTCTCTCTCTCTCTCTCTCTCTGTCTCTCAAGGGAATGGCTCTTTATTTTACATTGCATAACAAAAGAGGTAGTTTCTTCCAAATAAAGGGGTGGTCTGTCAGCAGGCAAAGGCAAATGGAAGCTTCTCCTTCTAGGAATTGACATGTATTACAGAATCCATAAACTGTTGTGACATGTGAACAAAGTTGAGCTCCACTTGCTAAGAGGGCTGCCCTCATCCTCCTGGGTCCCAAAGTCACCCAGACCAGAAACAGCATGTATTAAGTATACTGTCACTTTTTCTCTCCTCATGAGGGCTGGATGTTAGCTGGCCCTGACCAGCCCTTCTCGCAAGTCCTTTCAGGCACTCAATCAGCTGTCTGTTGCCATATCCTTGACCCTTTCCTCCCTTTCTGTACCGTTTTTCTGGGGGTCATGCATTTTATTGTTTATTTCCAAAATGGTGTGCCCAGTGGTTTTATGTACGTTTAAAATTATTTTTTCAAATAATATGATTAGTCCATTCTTTTTACTTGTATTAGATTATTTGTTCACTGGCACAATAAATGTAAAAGACAGATGAGATTAGATTAACTTTATTAGTCAGATTGTTACAAAGTCTCAAAGTCTTTGGAAGAAAACAGATTACTGTTTTTTACAACTGGAAATTTTTTCAGGTGGCTCAGATGCTCTAGAAAACAGGTAGAAATTATTTTACTTTTAATGTGTACCTCTTCAAGCTTCCTAATAAATCACTGTACTACACACTTTGGTTCTTATCCTCCCCACACACATCTATTTAATTTGCAAAATGCAAAGATGCATGTTTCATCTGTGGGTGAATGAGTCTGTTTAATTGGCAAGTTGTCATGATTTTTAGTAATTATGGTTTTTTAACTACGTGAGAAAAGACAAATGGTACATTATAGTAACATCATTTGTCATTTGGTGTAACGATGATCTCTGAATTATAAGTGCTGAGTGCATTAATGCATCTGTTATTTCTCTGTGACAAATAGGGTGATCAAAACCTCTAATAGATTGTACTCTTTTCTCTTGACAGTTTTGTTTATTCTTTTTTCTGTGTTTAGAAAATCCACTCCCACTCATCAGCCTCTACTAACACCCAAGGAAGGGATACAGAACAAGGACTGAGAACAAACCAGGCTCTCCTCTGGCAAGCAAACCAAAGTAAAACTGCGGTCATTACTGGTGCATAGGGTGCCCTTGCAGGAAACTTGAGGAGGAAAATTGAATAATTGAAGCCACCATTTACTTAGCATCAACTCTTTGCCAGGTATGCATTATTATCCTTGTCATCTCCAGGGAAAAGAAGGCTGGGGGTGGGAGGTCATGGGATGGATTTCAAACAAGGTTGTTCAGCAAAGACACAAACCTTGCTTGCAGCCTACAGACTTACACATTTTCGTTTGGGTTGACTCTGCCATTTGAGCCAACAGAAAAACTGTGTGTGTGTGTGTGTGTGTGTTTGTGGGTGTGTGTGTGTGTGTGTGTGTAACTATGCCTTAACAGTATATTTCATTAAAATATCAACATAAGGACTATAATACCAAAAACAAAAGTCAAAAAGGTTTTATGTTGGGGGAAGACTTTGGGAGAGAGAGAAGATGGGAGGACAATGGCAGGCACTTAAATTAATTTGCTACATCTTCTATTAATACAAGGAAAGGAAGAGAAGGAAAGAGAGTGAGTGACTAAAAGGATGTTATTATGCTTAGTGAAATAAAATATATTTAAATAGAATATTATATTCATGTCACATGTTTATTTCGTTTCTGCTGAGTCTCCTTTTCCCCACTGTCTGTCAGAACTTGGTTGGGATCCCACTTTTGTGGAGTTCCCCTTTCTCCCCTTCACTGGGGTAAGCTGTGGGGAGGCTGAGGGACTTGGACAAGTCACAGAGCATGAGCTCACCTTACAGTGATGAGATGATTCCATTCAGCGTAATTAGCTCTATGTGAAAATAAGATCAAAATACCCCTCTGTGAATGCATTCTTAGAAAACCTCATACACAATTAATTTCCAAAAAGGACAGATTAAAAAAAAATTACAAAAGAAGAAAGCCACATCAACATCTTAATGCAAGTAAGAATATGTTTATAGATCATTAACTGCTCAAGGGTGTGAAAAGAGGGAAATTAAAGCTAAGTGTTAGGAACCACTCTCTATTGAAGCTCATTCAGCAACGAGGATAAAATATTCTGAAATTATAATGAAACTCAACAAGAAAAGTTAATTTTATAATCAAAGGACAATTTTCCAACCATGCTTTACTAGGAAATAGGTTTTGCATAGTACAGCACCCTTTTATTAAAAACAAAAGTCAGCGGGTGACTATGATTCATTGTGCTATGACATCCTTCTTTTTAGAATTTGTAAGCATAGTTAATCTTATCCCCATTAACAATAAGGTTGTGATTTAAAATACTATGTTGGCTAAATGCGATGGGGTATTCTGGATTTGATCCTGAAACACATAAAGGGCCTTAGTGAAAAACTCGATGAAATCTGAATAAAGTCTGTAGTAATATGCCAATGTCAGTTTCTTAGTTTTGATGACTGTACTGTAGGGATGGAAAGGTGTGGTCCCTTTCCTCACCCATCATAAGGTCACAGCAGACACTCCTATAACAAAAGATGGGTTAACAAGAAAAGCATGCAAATTTATTTAATCAAAGTTTTATGTGACACGGGAGCCTTCAGAAATGAAGACCCAAAGACTCAGGGGAAATGTGCATTTTTATTCTGAGGTTTGATGAAAAACAGGCAGTCATGTAGAAATGTGACTGGGCCAAAGAGTGTGATCTAAAGGTGACAGCCTGAGGGGGAGTCTGGCAAGGCCTGTCTGTTTGGATTCTTCCTGGTCTCTGTGTGACCTTCCTTTCCTATGGGCATAAGACAGGACACCTGTCACATGAGGGTCTTCGAGAGAGAGGGAGAGGGTCAGGGAGTGAACTTTCTAAGTTTTATGGCTGAATTTGGGGAAGAGTTCAAGTTTCTATGACCTGGCTTAGGAGAGAAGAATTCTGATTTCTGTGAAACTCTTCAGGAGAAGGAACAGGGGTGGGAGTCAGGAGAAAAGGAAAAGGTCAGAAAGGGTTTGCTTCTGAGGCTCTTCCAGTCTCCTTTAGCTCAAAGTACTCTGCATGCCAGAGGATGATGCTTTGAGATATCATGTTCTGAGCCCCCACAGTCCATGGCAGTGAGAGCCACAGCACTAGTGAGAACTGGGTGAAGGGCATAGGGGAACTCTCGGTATATCTTTGTATATTTTCCATAAACCCAAAATTATTCCAAAATTAAAAGTTTATTAAATAATTCTATTATGAGGACGAGGGCTTAGGTTAAATGTCTAATCAATTACTTTGTACTCAAAAACTTTCTTTATGTCAGTGTTTGTTTTTAAAGGTCTTAAAACTTCTGGGATTTCATTCTTACCTTGTAACTATACTTGATTTTTTGTTTTTTGTTTTTTTTTTTTTTGAGATGGAGTCTTGCTCTATCACCCAGGCTGGAGTGCAGTGGCGTGATCTCGGCTCACTGCAACCTCCGCCTCCTGGGTTCAAGCGATTCTCTGCCTCAGCCTCCCTAGTAGCTGGGACAACAAGTGCGTGCCACCAAGCCTGGCTAATTTTTTCTATTTTTAGTAGAGACGAGGTTTCCCCATGTTAGCCAGGATGGTCTCAATCTCCTGACCTCGTGAATTTTATAAGTGATGATTAAATATCTTATCTTTTACTTTTTTTTTCAGTTCTCTTTGCTTATTGCTGCCAACCTAGTTGGGCAGGAGCATAGCCTGACCTCATTCAGTTTTCCCTTGCAGCAGCTGTTCCCTTGGGCTAGTACCGGTTCTTAAATTTGTCCTAGTGGTTTTCCTTCCCAAAGTAGATCGTCACGTATATGTACATTATCTCCTCTGGGAAGTCTCCCCAACAACAAACCTCTTCCCCATTCCTTACTATTCTATTCTTTCCTGACTGTCCACTGTCTCTTCTCTGTGTATGCGCCATTTATGCTGAGCCCGGGGCCTAGCACACAATTGCATCTTCACAAATGTCTGTTCACAGATTTGACTGTGGGGCATAACCTTCTTAAGGGATGGCAAATCCTGGCCCAGCTGCTAAGATGTACGTATGCTTTGCACAAAAGTGGAGCCCCACTATATTTTCAATTCATTGAGGTTTTAGTTAGTGGGTTCTGGGGCTTAATTGAATAATGTGTTATATTGCTTTCCAATTTAATGCAATGTGACTTGTTTTTAATGCAGTTTTAGATTGAATTTTGTCCACTCATTTTTTGAGAAGCGTCCATTTCTCCCAAGGTCCCAACACCTAGTGATTTTCAGTTTTGCTAAGGTGTCAGTGTAGATATCAATACATGGATTTATTATTCAGAAAATGTTTTTATGTATGTTGAAACAGTGAATGAAGATGGGATACAATGACTTTATTTCTTTATTTTTTATTCCAGCAATAATACTTGAATTACCTAATATTTTATAATTTATTTATTCAATTGATAATATTTATTATACACCTACTTTGTTCTAGGCACTTTACTGGGGGTAAAGCAGTGACAATGGACGGACCAGGACTCTCCTGGCTGACCATACATTCTAGTGTGTGTGTGTGTGTGTGTGTGTGTGTGTGTGTGTTGAGGGGAGGAGCATGCAAGTAATACATAAACAAAAGAAAAAAGCCAGGTGACATAAAAGACATGATGAGCCTGTGGTAGGGCTACTGATGTGAGAATGGTTGAGGATGATTCTTTAGGAAATACTATTTAAGCTCAGTGTTGAAGGAATCAAAAGAGCAGAGCTCTGAGGAGCAAGGGGCCGATGTTCCAAGCAGACAGCGCAACAGTTGTGAAGGCCCTGGGATGCGAATACGTTTGAGCAGGGCTTAAGGGTCAGAACGGAAGTCCAAGTGGCTGTAATTAAGTGACCATAGGAGAGACAGGTGCAGACAAAGATTGGAGCAGTGGGAAGGGCTGCTTGGCTTTGTTAGCTTGGGCTATGTAAGCAGAAGTTCTTTTCTGATGGATTCTGTGGAGGTTACAAAGAAAAGCAAAATATATTTCTTTTTCCCAAGAGGGTAGTTGGATTAGTAGACTACACAAGTAACTACCATATATACAGTGTTTGAGAGCAGTCCTTAGATATATCAAGAGTGGTGTAGGAGAAGAGGGAAGGAATCCTCAAGATTAAGGGGCAATCAGGCACACTTCATTTGGCTTTGACAGTGGGATTTGATCCTATTATGCCTGCAATGTGTCAGACATTGTCAAACATTCAATGTATAAAGAAGAGTAAGACATGGTCCTTGCCATGTTATTCTCCATGAACTGCTGGGTGATATAGGAAGACAAAGATGATGCAGTGTGGTGCATGAACCCACAGCAATGTGCATGGAAGTAATGTGGCCAGATGTGTTTATGTGTCAAGCAGCATGCACATGATTTCACCCCCATGGGGAGAGGAAGCCAAGGATCTGGTAGAATATTCAGGTGGAGGAAGGGTTTGAGGAATGTCCAGAAGTGAGAAAATGCTGAGCAGTCGTGGAAGATTAGATGGCTAAGATGGCAGGGTCACACTCGTGAATTGCTCATGCTGATAGCATTTGTACAGTAAAATCAGACTTCCTGTATTGCATTTTATGAATTTGCATACCTGCCTTTTCATTATTAGTTGTGCTTTGCACGTGGTGGGCAATTGGTATGGTTTTGTTGAACTGATAAGTAAGACGACATAGGAACTTCACCATCTGCCTCACACTTTCAATGGTTTGTAATTGCCACACTGCCATCTGAGTGATTTTTCAATACTTCCCCTCACTAATTAGTTTTGCAGAGCATTGCCAGGTGGCCTGTTAACTTTCTCAGGACTCTTGAGGGTATCTGAAAAACCAGCAATCCTACAACAAAGAATTTGACAGAATGCCATAAAACACGTTTCAGACATTGTATGGGTAGCCCACATAAAAAGATTACAAACCTTTGGGCAAAATGGATCATCTCAGCCTTGTTGATGTCCCCTGTCTTTTAGGTTTGGACCCCCGGGTTTTCTGGCGCTCACTGGGAGTGCTGGGAAGTACTGTGTCTGTGAATCAGTTAGGAACATTCTCTCACTTCTACTTCTAAAGGGCTCTTCTCTGCTGGTTCCAGTTAGATCCCTTGGTCGCTTGGTGAGCTTCACATCCCGCAGCAAATTCTGTCTGCTCTGCATACTGCATACAGTGACTTGCGCAACACTAAATTGCTCTCAAATGGCCCTTGAAGGGTTGAGAAACTCGGCAATTTTCTTTGGGAGTTAGTGTCTTGTCTCTCATCCTGCCTTTCTCTTATTTCTTTGTGTCTTCTTTAGAGATTTATCATCACTGGGCATATATATCCCTATGGACATGGGATTTTCCAGAGAGCCTGGATAGCTATAAGAAAATACATTTCTAGATTCTTAACTTCCATCTGTATTTGTCCCTAAGATTATTCTGCTCAAGAATCCCTCTGTCAGTTCTTCTTCTCCATTCCCCTTTGTTAATTGCTCTTTTTCTACTCTGCAGGAAACAGGGGGAAAAGACAGGCACTGCTGTCAGCTATCTGGACATTACTCCGACCCAGTGTGTAAAACCTCTTGGGCACTCAACAAAAGGACAGCTCAAGAATGTTTCCTTCCTGAGGACAAAGGCTTTGTTTCTGTGAGGAAGCATGTCCAGGCAAGGCACCATGCCAGAGCAAGGTGGTTAACATCTCAGAATTCTCACTCAGCAGCGAGGAGCTCATAGAAGGCATATGTAGCACCAAGTTGATTGACTCTAAAAATGAAGTCAGACGTTTTCTCTCAGAAATTTAATCTCTTTGGCTGATAGGTTTGATTGAAGACGGAGTTTTCCACTAATTGAATGAACAAACTCTGCTGATTTCAATCAAAATATATTTAAAGTATTATAAAACGTAATACACGGGAAACCATATCTTTTGCAGTTATTAGAATTATGATAAAAATTTCAGATGTCAACCTAAAAACTCATAAAGACCCCACTGGTTTCACAATTTTTCCGTGGGGTAAATGAACCAAACAGTTCTCGCTGTTCGGTCTCCAGTCCCCACTTGTCCATGTTCTCTCTTTTTAGATTTCCTCTTTCAGTCCTAGCAGCGGTTCCTCAAAGCTTGTACATGAGATAGAAATAATATTATGTTTAGAAAAGATTTGAGTACTTGGAATATAACAGTGGACTTTTTCATGTGAAATATGATACATTTATATGTTCTTTACACAAAGGAATAAAGTTGATTCCAAGGCTCTTTTTCATATCCTGATGTGATCTACTTTTGCAAATATTATACTTAAGGTATTCAGTTTGCATTTTTGAGGAATCAAAGCCTTAGGGACTTAAGTGGCTGCACAATCTAGTAGATTATTAATGAGCTTACAGCTAAGTAGAAAGATAATTAAGAACTTATTCAGAGAAAGACCTAATTCAGGGCTGCAGTCTAGGAGATGGGGGCACATATTCAGCCCCTAAGTCATGAACAGGGGGCTCCTTGGCAACAAGTTCCTTCTGGATGAAAGCAAATCAGAGTCAAGTCAGTTGTCAGAAATATTCTAGCCTAAAGGGAAAGTTATTTTAAAAGTATGTCTTATTTATTACCTAAGTGTCAAAGGAAAGTTGTGGCATAACCTGGGGATTAATTCAGTCATACGCTTGAGATGAAACATAGCCCCCAGGAATATTTCCGTGTGCTGAGATCCATCAAAGCCTTGGCACTAATGGGTACACCTTCCCCTCTGGTCAGCAACATGACAAATAAACTCTTGATATCAGAAGACTTGCTGAGATAGGACAGGCATGGTATAATTACATATTTTTTCTTTCTTTGAACTTTGGAACTAGAAGTGCATAAAGGAAAGTTATCTTAAGTGAAAAAAGTAGCTTGCCAAGCAGGACAGAGACAAGTGAATAGCATATGAGTGGACAATACCTTTGCCCAGCTGGAAGTCTTTGTGGCATGATGCAAAATGGGACTGCTGAGGATTTTGCAATGTGCTCAGAGAAGCAAAGATGCAAGAAAAGGCCTGAGAAGTGAAGAAGAGATTTACAAAGAGAGAGACAGAGGGAGAGAGAAAGAGGGTGGTTGATTTAGAATGACAAAAAATATTAGTACAAATCTGTCTAGGGGAGGAATGCAAATGTGACTGAAAAATATGAAGAGGTTTAGACATTAGAAGACCATACAGATTTTGCTAAAGCAGGAGGTAAGCTATTTGAAATAGAGTGGTAGAACAGAGTCACCATGAGATACAGAATAGCCCTGGGGTGACAGTGTCACTCAGTGCAGGGGTCAGCAAACTACACGGTCATGGGTCGTTCTGCCTGACTGCCTATTTTTGAATGGTCCAGGAGCTAGAAATATTTTTTACATTTTTAGAATGGCTAAGAAATATCAAAAGAAAAATATTCCATGACATGTAAAATAATATACATTTCAAATTTCAGAGCCCATAAGTAAAGTTTAACCTGGAACACAGTCCTGTTTGTGTGTGCATAACCTATAACTGCTGTAAGTGCAGTGTTGAGTAGTTATAATGGGGCCATAGGACGTGTGAAACCTAAAATATTTATTATAGGAAAAAATTTCCAACTCCTTGTCTGGAAACATTATGTTAAGCTTTCGGCCAGATATATATTTTGATTCTTTTACTTTTCCTCTATCACCTGGATTAGCTAGACTCCCTTGGTTTTGGTTTTATCATCTGTAAACTGGACAATAGATAAGTAGTATATTTTGGTGAATCTATGGTGATGACTGAAAACAGTAAAAATGTATGCATTAACTTGGCAGTAATTGTTAAAAGTTACCATTAGACACAAACCACTTATCACCTTCTTACCTAAATTTAATTATTTTCCTTTTCTATGGATTCCAACAGCTGTCCTTTTCTCCAGGAATTATAAATTATTGAAAAGTCCATACCTCTTATATAATAAACATCTCCTTCTGAAGTTAACACATCACATTGACTTAAAAATTATTTCAAAAAACAAAAAGCATCAAAAGAAAATTTAAAAAAATTTAAAAAGCTCTCTTCTCTATCTAAACATAAGAATAAATTACTTTTTCTTCCTCTTTACTGCCAATCTTCTATATTTGTAATCTCTATTTTTTTACTGTCTATTTTCTCTTCATTTTTATCTATCTTGTGAAGTCCTAATTGGTAGGTCAACATTGACTCCCAAATCACTAAATCTTATGGACAGTGCTTAGTCTTCATCAATCTTGACATCTTACAAGCAGTTGGTCTTGTTGACCATTCCTTCATATGAATCCTCTGCGCTTGGACCAACTCTGCCCTGCCTTGTTTTTCACTGACATCTCTTCTCCCTCTCTTACTGGCCATTAAATATTGTACATCCTAAAGACTCCTCCCATCCTCCCCTCTTCCCTGTCAGTAACACTTATAAATTTGGCCATATACATAAAACACAGACCTCATACACCAAACCTTTTTTCCATTGACTGCCTCCTTGACATCTCTTCTATGTCTTCAAGCTCTTTTTTTTTTTTTTTTAAATAAAAATCCTTTTATTTCAAAATCCACAGATACGTATTTACAACATAGTATTCATCAACTAATAAATGTCCTTTTTACCTTTCATTATTCTTTAGATTTTATTACAGTATCCTGATTAGTGTTTTTTTTTTATTATTATTATACTTTAGGTTTTAGGGTACATGTGCACAATGTGCAGGTTTGTTACATATGTATCCATGTGCCATGTTGATTTCCTGCACCCATTAGCTCGTCATTTAGCATTAGGTATATCTCCTAATGCTGTCCCCGCCCCCCCCACCCCCCACCCCACAACAGTACCCGGAATGTGATGTTCCCCTTCCTGTGTCCATGAGTTCTCATTGTTCAATTCCCACCTATGAGTGAGAACATGTGGTGTTTGGTTTTTTGTCCTTGCGATAGTTTACTGAGAATGATGTTTTCCAGTTTCATCCATGTCCCTACAAAGGACACGAACTCATCATTTTTTATGGCTGCATAGTATTCCATGGTGTATATGTGCCACATTTTCTTAATCCAGTCTATTGTTGTTGGACATTTGGGTTGGTTCCAAGTCTTTGCTATTGTGAATAGTGCCGCAATGAACATACGTGTGTATGTGTCTTTATAGCAGCATGATTTATACTCCTTTGGGTATATACCCAGTAATGGGATGGCTGGGTCAAATGGAATTTCTAGTTCTAGATCCCTGAGGAATCGCCACACTGACTTCCACAATGGTTGAACTAGTTTACAGTCCCACCAACAGTGTAAAAGTGTTCCTATTTCTCCACATCCTCTCCAGCACCTGTTGTTTCCTGATTTTTTAATGATGGCCATTCTAACTGGTGTGAGATGGTATCTCACTGTGGTTTTGATTTGCATTTCTCTGATGGCCAGTGATGATGAGCATTTTTTCATGTGTTTTTTGGCTGCATAAATGTCTTCTTTTGAGAAGTGTCTGTTCATGTCCTTTGCCCACTTTTTGATGGGGTTGTTTGTTTTTTTCTTGTAAATTTGTTTGAGTTCATTGTAGATTCTGGATATTAGCCCTTTGTCAGATGAGTAGGTTGCAAAAATTTTCTCCCATTCTGTAGGTTGCCTGTTCACTCTGATGGTAGTTTCAAACTCTTTTAAACTCAACCTCACTTGAACAGCACAAGATGAAAACAATTTACAAGTATGAAGCTCCTAAAATGTGAGTCTGTGTCATTTGTGTTTGAGGACAAAAGAACCAGGGCCAGCATGGTGTTTTAGAGTGAAAACGATGTTGTCATTTAGGCTTCTGGGCACATATCGATGGCTCTATCTTTCTGATTTCATGTAGCCTGTCAGATGTACTACACTATTTGTAACAGTGTTGTCCCATTCTCTGGTCAAGGGTTGTGCAGCAAATAATTTGATGCATGAGAAAAAGTTTAGGAAAGTCAAGAGTGTTTAATCACATGAAGAAATGATTGAGGGAGGCAATATTTAAGATGCTGGAGAAGAGGAGAGCATTTTCTTTAAGGCATAAATACTCAGCCATCACTCTCCTTATTCCTCTGGTCCTGTGGTCTAGATGTACACTTTGTTTCCTTGAAAATAAATTTTCTCTTAGGACTTTAATCTGTAGAAAATTTGTTGTTAACTTAAATAAGAACTGACTCATTTCCTAAGGTTTTGTAATCTGATTCAAATGTGGTAGATAGAAGATTTGTCTTGTGAAGAACATATCAGGATACACTAATATGGATTTGGACTGGAAACTCTTTTTGTAATTATCAAAAGAACTGACTAACAATTATGCATCCATGGAGCATGGGTGATCTAGAAGCTGGATACAGAAATGTCACTGTAAACCTGGAATAAAGATACTTTTTTCCACATTTAGAGAAACTTTGCTCCTGAATGACTACTGGGTAAATAATGAAAGTAAGACAGAAATAAGCAAGTTCTTTGAAACCAGTGAGAACAAAGACACAAAGTACCAGAATCTCTAGGACACAGCTAAAGCAGTGTTTAGAGGGAAATTTATAGCACTAAATGCCCACAGGAGAAAGCAGGAAAGATCTAAAATCGACACCCTAACATCACAATTAAAATAACTGGAGAAGCAAGAGTAAGCAAATTCAAAAGGTAGCAGAAGACAAGAAATAACTAATTTCTTGTTATTTCTGTTAGAGCAGAACTGAAAGAGATAGAGACACAAAAAAACCCTTCAAAAAATCAATGAATCCAGGAGCTCGGTTTTTGAAAAGATTAACAAAATAGATAGACCGCTAGCCAGATTAATAAAGAAGAAAAGAGAGAAGAATCAAATAGACACAACTTTTCTTGACTCTTAATTTTATTCTATTGATCTACATGCCCACCCTGTTACAAGTACCACACCATCTTGATTATTGTTGCATTGTAATAAGGTTGTTTTAGTTATTGTGGGCCCCTTGCAATTCCATATAAATTTTAGAATCAAATTATCAATTTCTACAAAGAAGACAGCTAGGATTCTGATAGGGATTGCATCAAGTTTGTAGATAAATTTGGAGACTATTGTTATCCTAACAATAATAAGCCTTCTCATACATGAACATGAGCTGTTTTTTCACTTATTTAGACATTTAAAAAAATTTTTAACATTATTTGTAGTTTTCAGTGTACATGTCTTGCATATTTTTCTTAAATTTATTCCTAATTATTTTTTGATGCTGTTGGAAATGAAGTTACTTTCTTAATTTTTGGATTGTTCATTGCAAGTGTATAGAAATCCTGCTGATTTGTGTGCACTGATGTGTCCTGCAGCCTTGACGAACTCACTTATTAGTTCTAATCGTTTTTTAGTGGATCACTTAGGATTTTCTATATACATTAACATGTGCTGTAGAGATAGTTTTGCATCGTTTTTCGCAATCTAGATGCTTTTTAATTCTCTTTCTTTCCCAACTGCTGACTAGTACCTCACATACAATGTTGAATAGAAAAGCCAAGAGCAGACATTCTTGATTTGTTTGTGACTTTATGAGGAAAGCATCCAGATTTTCACTATTAAGTGTGAGGTCTCTTATGGGTTTTTCACAGGTGACTTTCACAAGGTAAGAAAGTTTCCTTCTATTTCTAGTTTGCTTAGTGTTTTATCATGAAGGTGTGTTATGTTTCATCAATACGCTTTCTGTAGCTGTTTAGACGATATCATGCTTTTGGTTTCTTATTTTGTTTACATGATTTTTCAGATGTTAAATTTCCCTTGCATCTTTGGGATAGATCTCACTTGGTTATAATGTATTATTCTGTTTCTATGTTGCTAGATATGATTAGCTAGTATTGTGTTGAAGATTTCTGTCCTCTATAAACATAAGAGATAATGGTGGCTGGGCATGGTGGCTCACGCCTGTAATTCCAGCACTTTGGGAGGCCGAGGCGGGTGGATCACGAGGTCAGGAGATCGAGACCATCCTGGCTAACACGGTGAAACCCTGTCTCTACTAAAAATGCAAAAAATTAGCCTAGCGTGGTGGCAGGCGCCTGTAGTCCCAGCTACTCAGGAGGCTGAGGCAGGAGAATGGCATGAACCTGGGAGGCAGAGCTTGCAGTGAGCTGAGATCGTGCCACTGCACTCCAGCCTGGGTGACAGAGAGAGACTCCACCTCAAAAAAAAAAAAAAAAAAAAAAAAAAAGAAAGGAGATAATGCTTTGTAGAGTTTTTTGATCATGGTATCTTTGTGTAGTTTTGGTATCAGGATAACACTGGCTTCATATCATGCATTGGGAAGTGTTCCGTTCTCTTCTACTGTTTGGAAGAGCTTTTGAAGAATTAATGTTAATTATTTAAGTGTTTGATAGAAATAACCAGTGAACCTTGAATCAGTTTTGGTAGTTTATCTCTTTTTAATAATTTGTTTATTTTATCTAAGTTACCTAATTTATAGCTATGAATTTTTCATAGTATTTATTTATAATTCCTCTTATTTGTGCAAGGTTGTTGGTATTGTTTTCTCTTTCATTTCTGTTTCTAGTAATTTGAGCTTTTGCACTGTGTTCCTTGGTTAAACTGGCTAATAGTTTGCTGATTTTGTTAATCTTTTCAAAGAACTAGCTTTTGGTTTCATTAATTTTCTCTTGTTTTTCTATTCTCTATTTTATTAATTTCTGCCATAATTTTTATTCTATCCTTATTTTTGCTTTAATTTTTTCTTTTATTTTTCTCATAGATTAGTGATTTGAGTTTTTTTTTTAATGTAGACATTTTAGAGCTATAAGTTATCCTCTACACACTGCTTTGCTTGTATCACAAAAATTTTGGTATGCTGTATAATAATTATTATTAATATCATTAGTGCTTTCTAATTTCTCACTTAATTTCTTCTTTGAAATTCTAAAGTGTGTTTAATTTTTATATAATTAATAATTTTTCAAATTTCCTTCTGTTATTTTCTTATTGCATTCCACTGTAGTATGAAAATATATTTTGCATAATTTTATTATTTTAAATATTTATTGAGGTTTATTTTATGAGCTAGCACATGGCTTATTCTGGAGAGTGTTTCATGTGCTTTTGTGATTGGTTAAAAAATTACCTAGATATTTATTAAGTCTAGTTGGCTTAAAGTGTTTTCCCATTTCTCAGTTTTATTTTTGATATTCTGCCTTGTTGATCTATTCCTTATTTACAGGGTGATATTGAAGTACCTATTGCTGGAATGTCTATTTTTCACTTTGTTTATGTCAGTTTTTGATTCATAATTTTGGGACTCTGTTGTAAGGTGCATATATGTTGATAATTGTTATATTGTCCTGATTGATCATTTTATTACTATTAAATGGTCCTTTTTATCTCTGATGACATATTTTTATTTAAATGTCTATTTTGCCTGAAATTAACATAACAATTTCAGCTTTCTTGTATTTGTGCTTTCTATGATATATATGTGTATATTTATAACATTTCAGATTTTATTTTCAATGTATTATTGATAGTATACAGCTGAATCATAATTTTTAAAAATATCCATTCTACCTTTTGGTTAGATTTTTAAACCATTTACTTTTAATGTTATTATTGATATAGATGGATTTACATCTGCCATTTTACATTTTGTTTTCATCGTAGTAAAAATAAAATAATGTTCTACTACCTAGAGCATGGCACATCAAAGCAGCTGTCTTCTGCACTAATTTTTGATACAATATTTATTATAATAAAGGTTTGCATGCATGTGCGTGTCTGTTTTAGGTTGGTTACTTTCATCTTTATTTTTTCCATTTTGGTGCCAAAAAAGTATTGTTTAAATTACCATGGCCTAGAAGTATGTCTGAGTAGTTGGTAAGGTAACTTTAGTGAGATTACACTCACTATTTATGCCTAATTATTCCATATATATTTCATAAAATAATTTCTCAAATCCACAATATATTCATTGGGGATTTTATTGGAAGGACATTAAATTATAGATTAAGTTGATATAGAACTGACATCTTTATAACATTAAACCCTCTTATACACAAACACAGTATAATCTCTCTGGTTATAGGTTTTTATATATGTGAATAGATTTTAAAAGTTTCTTTAGGCTAAGCATGGTGATTTACACCTGTAATCCCAGTGCTTTCGGAGGCCAAGGCAGGTGGATCACTTGAGGCCAGGAGTTCGAGACCAGCCTGGCCAACATGATAAAACCTTGTCTCTACTAAAAATACAAAAATTATCCAGGCATGGTGGCACATCCCAGTAATCCCAGCTACTTGGGTAGCTGAGGCAGGAGAATCACTTGAACCCAGGAGGCAGAGGCTGCAGTCGGCCGAGATTGGCCACTGCAGTCCAGCCTGGGTAACAGAGCAAGACTCTGTCTCAAAAAAAAAATACCAACAAAAAATAAAAAACAAAGAAACAAACTTTTCTCCATAGAGCCCTTATCGTCTTTCTCTTGTTGGTAGGTTAATTCCTTAATACTATAGTGATTATTTTATTGTTGATATTGAATATAGTATTCTATTATAATTTTCCTTTTTCATTACGGTTATTGAGAAACACTTCAGAATTTTATAGGTTATTTTGTTACCTAGCAATCTTGCTGAATTTTTAAATTAGCTCTAATATCTTGTCAACATGACCATATAATCTGCATATACAGTAATTTTATTTTTCTTTCAATTTCTATAATTTTATTCTCTCATTAAAGACATTCTTATTTTACTACTTACTTTAAATGAAATGATTCTTCAGCTTCTGCATTACATGTGATGTTTGCTGTAAGGTTTTTGTAAATAGCATTTATCAGGTTAAGGAGATTCCCTTCTATTTCTACTTATCTTCAGATATTTTAAATTTGGGAGTATGTATTGAAGTTATTAAATGTCATTTTGACCTCTGTGATGTGATTTTGTGTTTTTCTGCTTTAACCTGTTAATTTCATGACATAAAATGATTGATAAGAATGTAATAATTTATTTGATTCTGCATCCCTGAGAAAAATCTACATGAAATTACATTTTGCTTCATATACTCATGGTTTGCATCAACTAATATATTATTTAAAATTTTTACATCTATGCTCAAAAGAAAAATGAGTCTGTATTTTTTATCTTTGCATTTTATTATCTCATCTAAGTGTTAAGCATTATTAATATCATTTAAAAAGCTGAGAATTTTCATTTTTTTTCTAGTTTGGGAACAACTCATTTGTGAGTGTGACTTAGCTTTTTGAAGTATGGGAAAATCTACTTGTAAGCCATTTAGACCTGGAAATTTTAGAGGTAGGGTGGTGGTGGAGGATTGTTGATGATCACTTCATGTTTTTATGGCTTTTATTAACTTAGTTTTTAAATCCATTCTCTATTCCTTTTTGTGGCAATTCTGGCAGTCTCTTATTCCTAATTTATTCCATATTTATTCCTGTTAAATGCATTTTTGGGTTGCGGCTTATTTTTTTTTTCCAAAATGTTCTATTATTTTAAGATTGTTTCTATATTTGTGTTTGGTTTTCTCTGTCTCTCTCTCTTTCTGGCTTTTGCTTTTTTGCTTTTTAGTAACTCTTCTCTCTGTTGTTATTGCTTTTTATGCTTACTTGTTTTTAAATGATCTGTGCTTTCAGAGGTTTATCTTATTAAATGTAGTGATCATTTGTATTGTTTTACTGTTTTCTAATTCATGGATTTGTGATATATTTCTTGATCTCTTTTCTAATTTCTTTAAATTTATGTTTATGGTTTATTTACTTTGTCTCCCTCCCTCCCTCCCTTCCTTCCTTCCTTTTCATAAGATAGGATCTCACTTTGTTGCCCAGACTGGAGTGAAGTGGTGAGATCATGGCTCACTGTAGCCTCGACCTCCTGGGCTCAAGCAATCCACATGGCTTAGACTATAGGCATGTGCCACAACACTGGCTAATTTTTTACTTTTTGTAGAGATAGTGTCTCTCTATATTGCACAGGCTGTTACCAAACTCCTGGGCTCAAGCAATCCTTCTGCCTCTGCCTACCAAAGTGTTGGGATTTCAAGTGTTAGCCACTGCACCCGGCATTTTTTTTTTTAAATAAACACATTTAGAATCACTGTTTTTCCCACTAAATAAACATTCTGATATTTTGAAATTTAACTGTCTTGCATGAAGAACTTAATACTCTCAAGATTCCACCTTTAACCCATTGGCTAGATGAAAGTATGATTTTAAATTTTCCAAACTTGAAAATGGTTTTTGTTATCTATTTGACAGTGATTTTCAGGTTAATTGGATTGTTGTCAGAAAAAAAAGTTTGTGCATTAAAATGTATTGAGATTTCCTGTATGAATTATTTCACCATTCTACATGCTTTTGAGAGAAATACAGAGTCTTAATGAATAGTACAAGAATTGTAAAATGTATCCACTAGATTATACTTGATAAGCATGCTGCTCAAATCTATAAACTAGCATAATTTTGAGAATAGTGTGTTTTGGGATGTGTGTATGTGAATATGTTTACATGTGTGTGTAAAAATTCCAACTACTTTTGTAGCTTATGTATTTTCCTTATTTTGTTGTTTGATATATTACATAGTTTAAGGCTACATAATTATGTAATGTAAGGTTATGAATATTGTATCTGCTTGGTATCATTTTTTTCCTTAAGTCACTATGCACTATTTTTTGTCATATTTTAATTTTTATTTGAATACTATTTTGTCATAATAAAATGATTAGCTTGTATTATTTCAATATTTGTTAATTATATTTTCCCATCTCTTTGTTTTCAATCTTGCCATATTTTCATCATCTTTTAAATATATATTATTAGTTCTATTTTATTAAAACTAATAAATGTGTCTTGTACTTGGTTAATCTATCTATATATGGATATCATAAAACCAGATAAAAGTGAACTTATTTCTACCACTTTTTCTCATATTTTATAATTAGTATGCTTTCTCTTTGCTTTGTTTTATTTCTTTTTCTGACTATTGTTAGGAAGATTTATTTTCTTTCTTTTTCTTTTTCTACCTATTTCTATTTCTACCTATAAATTGTGCCTCATTTATTAAGGCATGTATGTATATACATTTTGCTCAGTTATTGAAGGTTATTAATACTATATACTCTCCTAGGGGAAAAGAAATAGTTTTATAATGCTTTGCCACTCTCTTATCGTTACCTCCCCAAACCATCAATTTAAATGAGAGTTTTGCCTGAAGTTTTAATCTCAGATTGTTGCAGATATTCATGATGAGGTTATATTTTTCCTGTAGTCAAACATATACCTTACATTTGTACTTTGTGGGTTCTAAGACACGTTTAAAAATAACACTTGTAACTTTTAAATAAGTATCCCTCAGAATATAAATGTGAGAAGAGAGCATGTTGTCATAGTTTGATCTTTTTTTTTTCTTGGTGGCACAAAATGGTGCATCACTCAATATCATCTGTTGTTCAGTTAAAATGGTAATTTCTTTCCCAATTTTTGATTCTCCTTCTTCTTGTCTTCTCATGGAATCATTTATTACATTACTGTAACTCTTCTCCCAAAAGTTCTATCAGAGAAAGTCTCTGTATTATGCATTTTCTGGGACCTTGCATGACTTTGCAGGGAATGTCTCAAGTCTACTAAAAAGCTTGGCACTCTTTGAACTCTCACTAAAAACAATTAGAGAGTGCCAAGCTTATTTTAAGAGAATTGAAATCTAATATATTTTAAAAACACAAATATTGACTTAAAAATATATTATTATTCATTTGTCACTAGTTCTTCTCTTTAGACAGTTTGACACTTTTGCTTTTACATTTTTCTTAGCTTTTTTTTTTTAATACTTTTCATTCTCTGTTTCTTCATGCTGCTTTTGGAAAGATATTCTTAATCCTACTTTTAAGCTCACTAATTTTCATTTTGAACCCACCTGTTCTATAATTCAACCTATTATTATCAGTTTGAGCACTTTTTTTCAAGCATAAAATAAACAAATTTTATCTTAAAGATGAGAACTTAATGGCTTGTGCAACCAAAATGTAACAAGTCTTCAGCTGTAGTATCAGCAGGGCTCAGATCTGATCTTCATGTGTAGACCTTATGCTCAGGCTGACTTCAATAATGGTAGAGAAATGGTTTTAAGCTTCATACCACATCACCCAGAGAAAGTGAGAAGCATCTATGTCCCACAAGTCCCTGGAGGAATCTGACAGTCACATTGATTTGACCACTTTAGATTACATGCCAATGCACAAATCAGTCACTGTAGCAAGGGAGACAACACATATTTGTTAGTTATCCAAGGCCATGTTCTTTGAAAACCACACATAGGCCAGTAGGAATCATGGGCCACTGGGCATGGGAGACATTGTGTGCTAGAGAGGCAGCTAATTGGTGTTCATGAATTCTTTCAAAAACATTATTTTTCGTGTCCAATATCTCCCAACTGTTTCTTATCCATAACAACTTGTTCTATTTGATGTTTGTAGGTGCCTCTATATCCTTCCTAAATACTAATAATGTGTGTTTAAAATCCCTCCTCCAATACTCACCTCTTGTGTTATAGATAGGCCTCTTTTTGCTTGTCTTTCTCAATGCTTGAGTTTTATCAATACTGTAAGATTGTTTTTGTCCCAAGCTCAGGTTTGTTCTCTTGAGTCTGTTTGCTCTCTAGACTTTTCCTCTTCTGTCTTGGTAAAAGTGGGGGCTGAAGAGCAAGACAGATGTCTGAACCAAGTACTCTAATATGAGCTTCAACCATTTCAATTTTTCATGGAATTTTTTTGCACCCAAGATGTCTTCTTCTTATGTCCCAAAGCACTACTTTTGTCTGATAACACCTTTCTTTAGTCTCAATTGCCAGATAAATGGTATAGCTATACAACAGCTGTTCTATGTGTATCTATTCTTTTCATAGCCTTGTTCTGTCATTGTCTTCCTGCATCTGGGTGACACTACTGCTCTCACACCAGGAACATGTACAAGGTGGACCTTCAGGTAATATCATACTCCTGTACTTATTTGTATAGCTCACTATTCTGAGTGTTTACCTGGCCAGCAACAACAACCAGTATGCCCACATATCATGTGAGAATATCCATGGGGATATGAGCGTGTGGGGCATCCATCAGCTCATGCCCAGGGTGCTCTGTCAGAAGGCAAAGGGTGTAGCTCCAAACTGCTACAGGTTTCCTACTCCAGCTGAGCTCAGGCCCTATTCACGTCTGTAAGGCCCTAGCTCTGTTCTTCTCCAAGCCACCATTTTTCTGTACAGTGAGACCCACGTATCTTCAGTTTTCCAAGTATTTCTGTTTTCTTCTAGTTTACATCCATTCTGACACCTTATATTTTTATTTTCTAATGTCTCCAGGCTTGCTGTGAGGGACAGCGCAGGCAGATGTAGCAAAATTTGCCATTTTGATCCAAATTGTAAGCTGCCCTTTATCCTTTCCTGATAAACTTGGATCTCTTCTATCATTTATACCTTCTCTTCCCACTGACATGATGGATGAGTTTGACTTCTTATCACTCCATGGGAGGTGATACTTATAAAAAGACTCCTTTATTCAGAGAAAGGGAAAAACATAATGGTGTGAAATTTTAGGCACAAATGTGAGACATACCTATTATTATGGGATAACTGTGACTTCTGAATCTCACATTTAGGTAGGAGAATACCTACAGCATTTGCTGGTAAGACTGTCCAGCCATAACATATAATGACATCTAATGAAAAGAATTGTTTTTCTTTTTCTCGATACTGGACATTTTAAAAGTAAACAAATAAAATTTGGAGAATCTTCTTATGACCCCTGAATAACATCCAACAAGGGCAATGATAAAGAGCTTTGATCATAAGAGTGAACTGAAATTTGCAGCCAGAAAAAGTTAATATGCTTGTAATATAATATTAGAGAATATTATACCAAACATAAAATGTGTTGCTATTTCCTATTCTCATTGTTGATTTACTTTTAAAAATTTATTCTCCTTGTTGCTGATATTTAAAGTCAGTTCCTTCAGTAAACTATTAAAATAAATGCGATGTAGAAATGAATTCTATGACTTTTTGTTTCAGCAAATGAAAGTCTATTTGATTTTCAAGTTTTACATTAGGTTGAAGATGCAAGTTGAATTAGTTAATGGAGTAGTATGAAGATTTGCAGGATATTTTGGTGACAGCAATTTTGTCAAAGGTTTTGTGTGTTTTTTCCTTCTTTGTTCTGATCCACATATGTGTACACATTTAGAATATTATATCAGGAAGTGTAAAAATAAACCATATAAATTACTTTATTCTTTTTCATTTCTCATTTGCAGTTTAACCCCCTCTAATCCTTTCCATGAAGATTACTCAGTCAAATTACTTTACTTACTTGCTTTCTTTCCAGCATGCTTTGTGCTTTCCTTCTCCATTAATTTCTTCATGAGAGTTTTGAGCAGGGAACACCTTTATTCCTTTTTACTTGCATCTTAGCCATGTCTCACTTCCCTCCATTTCCCTCCCTTCTCAGAAACTTTTCCACAGCATTCTAACTCTAATTCATTGTGACATCGTTCTTATTTCAGTTCCCAAAATTTCTTATGGCCATTCTAAAGCTGATCACTGGCATCATATGCTCTCATAACTTATGGTGGGGAGCCTGTGATCTGAGTGATTATGCTGGGCGGGGGGCAAGTGTTGTGGTAAGAGGAAGATCAGACAAGAAAAGCTTGAAGGAGTACCCTTTGATTAAAAAATGCAAAGTCAAATCAGTAGTCAATCAAATGGAGAAGACTGAGGCATAAGATATTGAGACAAAATCGGAGATGACAAAAATAAAGTAGAAAAGATAGAATAGTGGTGTGAGTAGGGAAAGATAGGGTAACTCAGATTACTTTAGAAATTGTGATCTAACATCACATACATTTTATTGTATAACATTTGTTACTTACACATGTAATTGTATGTTCAGAGGTTGCTTTCTCAGAGACTATAAACATCATGAGGGCAGAGATAATGTCTGTTGATTCAGGACTGTGATTCAGTGCCTAGAAGAGTGCCTGTGTGGGGCTGCACCCATTTAAAAAGCATCAGAACCAGAAAAATCGTGTTTAGTTAAAAGTAAAACAAAACTATCTTACTTCAAATATTATGATCTTATTGTGAGAAGAAACTAGTATACCTAGTACCTCACTTGATGGGTGCTTAATAAACATTGCTTCACTGTGATGAGGAGGAATTCAGCTCATCATAGAGGTCAAATGATTGCCTTATGCATCGAAACCACATGGAAAAACCAACTTCAGACTAAATCCAAAGCCACTTAGTAAATAGGAATCAGCACATCCACGGACTAAATGCCCTCTAATTTGTGTTGCCAACACAAATCTTCTGTTTGTTTGTATAAACACAATCCCATTTATGCCTACAGTGCCCTTATGTGTTTACATTTCCTGCTTGTTTTAATTTCAAAAAACTTTATTTTCAATTTTATTTCAATTTTCAAAAAACTTTAAGATTGTGACTAGGTATAAAAACTTACCATCCAACAGAATCACAAACAAGACTCTAACTAATGACTTGAAAATTGCTCTTTCCTGTCATTTACGGGAGCCAAGGCTTTTGGTTGTAAGGATGCCAGCACCTCAACCCCTCTAGGGGAATATTACTCTCATCACTGTCATGACTGTGTGTTTGGAATGTGAGAAAAAAAAAAGCGTGGCTATGTCTGGTATGTGAAGATGAAAAGCAAGGTCAAGCTAGTGGGAACTCTGAAACATAAATAGTAATAGTGCAAGATGTTTTGTATCACCCTTTAAAGAAATAGAGTTATACCAGCTACATTGATGATAATAATTATGAATAACAAATAATAGAAACCCTAAAATTTTACCATTAAATGTTGACAATAATTGTGGTACAAAAACTAAAATGGTTGATAGAGAATAATCTCAGTTGTGAAAACTAAAATGTTTTTGGCTAAGCATTTTTGAATTAAAATTTTCAAACAATGCAAATAGTTACACAGTGACAATATGGTCCCACTGCAGTGCCCTAGAAATGACCCAATACTGAGGTATCTTTCAGAATTTCTCATTCATCATTACAAAAATCATATGTACACATACACACACACGTTATGTACCTGTAGCTTGATTTTATTATAAATACCATTTTACTTATGTTTATAATTTCTTTAATGCATATTGCTAGATATCTAGATTTATCTTGATTGTTTTAATTACAGAGAATGTGAAAAAATCTTTGCATTTAGACTTTTGTGCCCGTGTATCTTTAGCATAAATTTCTATAAATTGAATAACTAGTTTACTGGGAATATGTAATTGAAATGGTAGATGTCATAACATTTCCTTGGGAAAAGTTTTATGTATTTCAGGTCACATTACTTAATAACAGGGCATTGGCACATAGATTTTTATGTACCTTTTCAAAGATATATAAAAATTTTGATCTTTCACAGTTTCATCTGTGAAAAATGATTTATTCATTCATTTCTGTTTATTTAGTTGTCAGTATACTTGAGCATGTTTTTACATGTGTATAAATCGCTTTATTATTTGGGGAGTGAATATCATTTTTATGAAAATAGATTGGAGTCTTTTACATATTGCTATATATTTTCAAGAAATTTATTTTTCATCACACAACAAAAGAAAAATAGAGTTAGGCCAGCTACACTGGTGAGACCTGCTTAGAGGCAGAGGAAACCTCAAAAAACTTTGTCAGGGAAAAAAGGTAAAATGTGGAAGAAAAACAAAGGCATGTAGCTAAGTATGAAGAACTAAATTCACTTTCACAACTAAAAGGAGCCACACACCATCAAAGTACAAAGTAAAAAAAACAAAGAAGGCTACCATATAAAGCAAGAGTATTTTTTTCTTTATATACAATAGTTAATTTTTTTTTTTTTTGAGACAGGGTCTCTCTCTGTTGCCCAGGCTGGAGTGCAGTGGTGTGATCTAGGCTCACTGCAAGCTCCGCCTCCCAGGTTCACGCCATTCCCCTGCCTCAGCCTCCCGAGTAGCTGGGACTACAGGCATCTGCCACCACGCCTGGCTAATTTTTTTGTATTTTTAGTAGAGACAGGGTTTTACCGTGTTAACCAGGATGGTCTCGATCCCCTGACCTCATGATCTGCCTTCCTCGGCCTCCCAAAGTGCTGGGATTACAGGCGTGAGCCACCATGCCTGGCCTACAATAGTTAATATTTTATATTTCAGATTGATGTAAAAATTTTGTTTTTTCCTCAAATTCTTCAGAAGTTATTCACTCCTACTTTTTCAAAACCATTTAAAACTCTCAAAAACATGATTAGTAACACATCCAAAAGCAAAATAGAAACGACAAACACAAATTTAAACTCTAGTATATAAAAACGTATTATGCATTTCAAAATCACAAAGAGAGTGAATTTCAAATGTTTCATGACAAAAAATAATTATTTGAGGCCATGGATATGTTAATTGGCTTCAATTATTCCACACTATATTCATAAATCATAAACCACTTTGTAGCCCATAAATTTATATATACAGCTATAATCTGTCCACTTATAATTAAAAATAAAAACTAAAAAAATTCAAATGATTTTCTTAAACTGTAAGAAAGCTGAAGATATCAAACTATAACGCAGATGGAAGAATTATGAAATAAAAGCACTGCTGATCAGGCAGAACTGCACATAAGTGGAGGTGGAAGGACCAACACTATTCTGTCTTCATTATATATTGTATTCACCAATGCAAATTGATCTCAAAAAACCTATAGGGTCATCTGGCCAGAGCTCTCCTGTACTTATTTGGTTCAAATAAATCAGAAAAAAAGGCCTAAGTAAAGACTCAGGTACACAATAACAGTAACAGAGGTTTATGTATATTTGATGTTAACAGGAAAAACTAAGAAAATGAAAATGATTAGCTTTTGTTGGTGAGGAGAAAGGAGAGGGATAGGAAAAGATTTATACTAATTTCTTTTTCCCTCTAACTATGGTGTTAATAAACACTGTCTAAAGAAATAAAGACATAAATTCTGTCACTTATTTATTGCTGCATACCAGTTAATATAGTTTGGCTGGCTGGGTGCAATGGCTCACACCTGTAATCCCAGCACTTTGGGAGGCCGAGGCGGGTGGATCACGAGGTCAGGAGATCGAGACCATCCTGGCTAACACTGTGAAACCCCATCTCTACTAAAAATACAAAAAATTAGCCAGGCGTGGTGGTGGGTGCCTGTAGTCCCAGCTACTCAGGAGGCTGAAGCAGGAGAAAGGCATGAACCCGGGAGGCAGAGGTTGCAGTGAGCCGAGATCACGCCACTGCACTCCAGCCTGGGTGACAGAGCGAGACTCCATCTCAAAAAAAAAAAAAAAATCTATCATCTATCTATCTATCTATCTATCTATCTATCTATCTATCTATCATCTATCTATCATCTATCTATCTATAATCTATACATATAGTTTGGCTGTGTCCCCACCCAAATCTTAACTTGAATTGTATCTCCCAGAAATTCCAAATGCTGTGCTGGGAGGGACCCAGATGGAGGTAATTGAATCATGGTGGCCGGTCTTTCTTGTGCTATTCTTGTGGTGGTCTCATTAAGTCTCACAAGATCTGATGGGTTTATTATCAAGGGTTTCTGCTTTTGCTTCTTTTCTATTTTTCTCTTGCTGCTGCCATGTAAGAAGTGCCTTTCACCTCCTGCCATGATTCTGAGGCCTCCCCAGTCTTGTGGAACTGTAAGTCCAATTAAACAACTTTTTATTCCCAGTTTCGGGTATGTCTTTATCAGCAGCATGAAAATGAACTAATACAGTAAATTGTTACTAGTAGAGTGGGGTGTTGCTGAAAAGATACCCAAAAATCTGAAAGCGACTTTGGAACTGGGTAACAGGCAGAAGTTGGAACAGTTTGGAAGGCTCAGAAGAAGACAGGAAAATGTGGGAAAATTTGGAACTTCCTAGAGAGTTGTTGAATGGCTTTGCCCAAAATGCCAATAGTGATATGGGCAATAAGGTCCAGGCTGAGGTGGTCTCAGATGGAGATGAGGAACTTGTTGGGAACTGAAGTAAAGGTAACTCTTGTTATGTTTTAGCAAAGAGACTTATGGCATTTTGCGCCTACCCTAGAGATTTGTGGAACTTTGAGCTTAAGAAAGATGATTTAGGGTACCTGGTGGAAGAAATTTCTAAGCAGCAAAGCATTCAAGAGGAGACTTGGGTGCTATTAAAGGCATTCAGTTTTATAAGGGAAGCAGAGCATAAAAGTTTGGAAAATTTACAGCCTGACTATGAGATAGAAAAGAAAAACCCATTATCTGTGGAGAAATTCAGCCAGCTGCAGAAATTTGCATAAGTAGCAAGGAATATAATGTTAATCCCCAAGACCATAGGGAAAATGTCTCCAGGCCATGTCAGTGACCTTCATAGCAGTCCCTCCCATCACAGGCCCAGAGGCCCAGGAGGAAAAAATGTTATCATGAGAGAGGCCCAGCATCCCCATGCTGTCTAGGACTTGGTGCCATGTGTCCCAGCCACTCTAGCTGTGGCTAATTGGGGCCAATGTAGAGCTCAGGCTGTGGCTTCAGAGGGTGGAAGGCCCAAGCCTTGGCAGCTTCCACATGGTGTTGAGCCTATGGGTTCACAGATGTCAAGAATTGAGGTTTGGGAACCTCCACCTAGATTTCAAAAGATGTATGGAAATGCATGGATGTTCAGGCAAAAGTTTGCTGCATGGGCAGGGTCCTCATGGAAAACCTCTGCTAGTGCAGTGTAGAAGGGAAATGTGGGATTGGAGCCCCCACACAGAGTCCCTACTGGGGCACTGCCTAGTGGAGCTGTGAGAAGAGGGCCACCATCCTCCAGAAACCAGAATAGTAGATCCACCAGCAGCTTGCACCGTGTGCCTGGAAAAGCTGCAGACACTATACTCATAATGTATAAAGAACTTTCAAATCTAGTAAAAACACAAATAACCCTGTTAGAAATGGACAAAAGACATGAGCTGCTATTTCACCAAAAGAGATACACAGATGCCAAGTAAGCACATGAAAAGCTGTTCAACACTATTAGCCATTAGAGAAATGCAAATTAAAACCACAATAAGGTATCACTACACACTTGGCTAAAAGGCTAAAAAAATCAAAATTACTAACACCAAATGCTGACAAGGATTCAGAGAAACTTATGAGTGAAGTTTCAAGGATGAAACATTATGGGTATTTTGCATTTTGCTTGATATTCTCAAAAATATTTTATCAGTTATATTATCACCAATAGTAGAGGAGAGCCCCAATTTCCCCAAATCTTGAAAACTGGATTCCACATACTTTATTCTTTATCTTTTAGTAAAGAATTGTTTGGGGCTGGGCACGGTCCAGCATTTGTAGTTTCCCCTGTACAGATCTTTTACTTCCTTCATTAAATTTATTTCTAAGTATTTTAATTTTTGATTTTTGCTAAATGGGATTGCCTTCGTTGTTTCCTTGTATTGCTGTTACATTTTTGATGTATAGAACCATTAGTGATTTTTTTGTATGTTGATTTTATAACCTGTAACTTTACTGAATCTGTTTACCAGTTCAAAGAGTTTACTGTGGAGACTTTTGATTTTTCTAGATATATGATCATGTCATCTGTAAAGAAGATAAATTGACTTCCTCTTTTCCAATTTGAACGCCTTTTATTTTTTTTCTTGCCTGATTTTTCTGGCTAGGACTTCCAGTACTATGTTGAAAAAGAGTGGTGAAAGTGAGCATCCTTGTCTCCTCTTGGTTCTTACAGGAAAGGCTTTTAATATTTCTCCATTCAGTATAATGTTGTGTGTTTGTCATATATGGCCTTTATTATCTTAATGGCATCCTTACAACCAAAAGCCTTGGCTCCTATAAATGACAGGAAAGAGCCTCCAGGCTGGAATGGTTGAGTCATCTAGTTAAGATGGCAGCCTGCCCCTCCCCTGGGGAACTTTGTCCCATCCCAGGAAAGTTCAACACTGTTGCCAGGGGCTGGCTGGAATTCCAAGCCACTGAGTCTTATCCTTTGAGGCACCATGGAAGGAGGGCCTGCAGACTGACACTGCTCAGCCTTCTGGATTCAACTTCCTGTGGGTATATATGCAGTTCCAACTTCCCTCCTTGCCTGAGTTGTAGTCAGCTTTGCTGGGGATCCCAGAGTCAGAGTTTGTAAAGCTCCTGGGACTTTGTGTGTGCCTAAGCAGCTGCTCTGCTGAGACTTCATGCAGCTCTATGTGTCAGACCAAAGGTCCTGGTGGATTGGGTTCACAAGGGGATCTCCTGGCCAGAGGGTTGCAAAGATCCATGAGATAACTGTGGTTGCACATTCACTCACCGTTTCTCTGCGTGTTTGTGTAGTTTTAAAAGTTCCTCTTGGTATTGATTTCTAGTTTTTATCCATTATCATTTCAGAAGATACTTGATACAATTTCAATTTTTAAAATTTTGTTGAGACTTGTTTTTTATCCTAACATATGGTCTTCCCTGGAGAATGTTTCGGGCACTGATGAGAGGAATGTGTATTCTGCAGTTGTTAGATAAAATGTTCTGTAAATGTCTATTAAGTCTATTTGGTCAAAAGTCCAATTTAAGTGCATGTTTATTTGTTTATTTTATGTCCAGGTGATCTGTCTAATGTGGAGAGTGGGGTGTTGAAATCCCCCACTATTATTGTATTATAGTCTATCTCTTGCTTTAGATCTAGTAATATTTGTTTTATGTATCTGGGTACTCCAGCATTGGGTGCATATATATTTAAAAATTGTTATACTCACTTGTTGAATTGATTATTTCTCATTATGCAATGACCTTCTTTTTCTTTTTTGTATTTTTTTTTTACTTAAAATCTGTTTTATCTGATATAACTACTCCTGCTTACATTTAGTTTTCATTTGTGTGGAATATTATTTTCCATCCCCTTACTTTTACTCTATATGTGTCTTTACAGGTAAAGCTCATTTCATGTAGCAACATATAGTTGGACCATTTTTTTAAACCATGCAGGCAGTCTCTATCCTTTAAGTGGAGAGTTTAATTCATTTACCCTTAAGGTATTTTTAATATAAGAGGCTTTGTTCCTGGTATATATTTAATTGTTTTCTGGTTCTTTTGTATATTCTTTGTTCTTTTCTTTTTCTCTTGATTGCCTTTGTGGTTTGTGAATTTTCTGTGGTGGTAGCACTTGAGTCACCTTCTTCCTCATTTGTGTGTTTGCTTTACCAGTCAGTTTTATATTTGGATATGTTTTCACAATGGTAACTGTTGCCGTTTCACTTCCAGGTTTAGGACTCCCCTAAGCATTTCTTGTAAGGCAGGTCTAGTGGTAGTGAATTCCCTCAATATTTGCTTATCTGGGAAAGACTTTATTTTTCCTTCATTTATGAAAGATAATTTTGCTGAGTGTAATATCCTTGGGTGGCAGACTTTTTTAAAAAACAATTTCAGCACTTATTTAAAGTGCTCCCATTCTCTCCTGGCCTGTAAGGTTTCTGTTGAGAAGTCCACTGCTAGTCTGATGAAAACTCTCTTATAAATGTCTATACCGTTTTTTCTTGCTGTTTTTAGAATTTTCTCTTTGTTATTGACTTTAGATAGTTTGATTATAATGTATGGTGAAGAAGTCATTTTTCCTTGGTATATGATTGAAGATCACTGGGCCTCCCATATCTGAATTTCTAAATCTCTAGGTAAACTTTGAAAGTTTGCATGTATTATTTTGTTAATTAGGTTTTGAATCCTTTGGTTTTATCCTCACTTTCAGGGATAGTGATAATTTGTATATTTGGCCACTTTGCGTTGGTCCATATATCAAAATTTTTGTTCATTCAGGGATGGAGCTTATGGTTCTAGTGCAGGGTGCATTCCCAGTACTGCTGTGCTCTCACAGTGACACTTCAGCCACTTACATCCCAGGGGAATATGTGGCCCTACATGAGTTTCCATACCCTTGTAGGGTGTCCAAACCACTGCCCACACTAGTGTCAGGGTTTCTGTGGGTAGAAGAGCTCTCCTGTGGTTCAGATTGCAATAATACAGACGTGGACCACTAAAGTTCTCTCACTTACCCTTTCTCCACACTACCAAGCCCCTCCACGCTCCCAGCAAACCTTGGCCAAGCTGGTCATTTGCTTCCTTCTTTTCTATTCCTCAGATGTTTCCCATGACTTCTCTGTTGGACTCTAGTGTTCTGTCCTAGATATTCTGTTTGAGGTATGATTGTTTGTTCATAATTTTGGTTCTTCTTTCTAGAGAGGGCAAGTGTCTAATGTCTTTAGTCAGGCATCTTGAACTGGGATACAATTGGTGCCCTTTAATATGTATGTATTTCATTTTTTAATGATATTACTTCAGTCCTACTAATGCTTTGTTGTAAGAACATATGATTTTATAGTTTGTCTGTAGTGAGAACTGCTGTAATGAGTAGATTCTAAGCTCTTAGGGAAAAGCCCTTGACTTACGTTTCAAAAATCTTTATCACAAATAGTTAACACAATGTGCATCTTACAAAATAAATTTGGAAATATGTATCTCACTTTATTAGCATAATCTGCAGAATCATTGTATTTAAATAATCCTATAAAGTTATTGGAAGATAAAATCTGCTTTGCCAAAATCAAAACATAAAGAATATTCTGAGCGGATGGCAAAGTAAGAAGCAGCAATAATCCATCTTTCCACCTAGACAATAATTGCAGGGACAGAATTTGTCTGATGTAACTATTTTGGTACTCCAGAGTCTATTATAATGCTTGCAAGATCCAGGCCAAAGCTTAGACTGTAAATTGTGGTTAATTTCTGTTTTTAGTTCAGCAGTGGCTATTCATCTCCCACACTTTACCTTCATGATAGGCAGCTGTGCACATGTTCCAGGAGCAGCCTGCACTAAGTCTGCAGTAATCATGGTGAGCAATAAGAACGCTGCCCCCAAATATCAGGAGTTTTCACTTGGCTGATTTGTACTTCTGATAGCACAACTTCAGATACAAATGCAGGTAGCCATCATTGCAACCCCTTCTTGTTGTTGCATACCTACAAACCCCACCTCATTATGTTGAAGCATTTTCTAGAGTATTTAAACAGAAATATTTTTTTTCCTCCTTTATTTTTCTCTTATACACTATTTAAGAGCCAGACAGCTAAGAACTAAGACATTCAAAAGTAACTGCATCTACTGAAGGATTTAGAAAGTCACTGTGCATACCAACGGAAGGATGGAGATTCAGAAAAGGCCTAAGAAGACCTTAACTTTATACTTTAGGCTGATCCTTAGCACGAAGATAGCCTATAATAATTTAAAACAACAAACCCTGTAGATGAGGGAGAATCTGATTTCTAGAGTTAATATATCATTAAATTTAAATGTTCAGTTTTTTTACAACAACAACAAAATCATAAGGCGTACAAAGAACCAGGAACATGTGATCCATTAAAAGGAAAAAAAAATAAACGGAAACTATTCCTGAGAAAGACCAGATAGTATGCCTACCAGACAAGAATTTAAAACCACTGTCTTAAAGATATTCGAATAACTAAAGAAAGAAATGGAGAAAGTCGATGATAATGTGTGCACAAAATAGGAATATCAATAAAGATACCAAAACCATAAAAAGGAACCAAGGAATTCTGTAGTTGAAAATTACAGTTACAAATAAAAGATTCACTAGAGGGACACAAAAACAAATTTGAGCAGAAAAAAAGAATTGGAGAACTTGAATATCAGACAACTGAAATTATTAAGTCTGAAGAAGGCAAAGAAAAAAAGATTGAAGAAAAGTAAATCGAGCCTAAGAGACCTGTTTGACTACATCAAGCAGATCACATATGTATTTTAAGACTTCCAGAAATAGAAAAGAATGAGAAAGGGATCTATAAGTTATTTGGAACAAATAATGGTTGAAAATTTCCTTAATGTGATGAAAGACATGAATATAAAGATCTAGGAATTTCAATGAACTTCAAGTAGAATAAACTCAAAAGATCTACAGTAAGACACATTGTAATTAAACTGTCAATGGACAGAGACAAAGACAGAATCTTGAAGGCAGCAAATGAGAAGTGGCTGGTCATATACCAGAGACCTAAATAAGCTCATCAGTCAATTTTTCATTTAGAGGCCAGAGGGCAGTGAGCTGATATATTCAAAGTGCCAATATTTTTTGAAAAAATAGTCAAGAATCCTATATCCAGCGAAACTCTCCATTGGTAGTAACAGGAAAATTAAGACAGATGTAGATAAATATAATCAGAGGAAGTTTGTTACCACTAACCTGTCCTGCAAAAATTGCTAGAGGGAGTACTTTAGGTTGAAAGGAAAGGACACTAGACAGTAACTTGAGGCCATATGAAGACATAAAAATCTTGATAAAGTAAATACATGGGCAATTATAAAATCTAGTATTATTGTGACTTTGATTTGTAATTTCATGTTATTTTATATGTGACTTAAAAGACAATAGAATGAAAATCTGTTAGTCTAAAAGCCAGAATTATTGTAACTTTGGTTTGAAATTCTACTTTTTTTATATGATTTTAGAGACTAATTTGTAGAAACTCAATTATTAGTCTACAGTTTTGAACACACAAAGCATAAAAAAGTAATTTTGTAACACCAAAAACTGAAATGTGGTGGGTAATGAACTGTATAGAAACAGTTTTGCATGTTATTAAATTCAAGCTCTTGTACATTCAAATTAGGGTGTTATAATTTTAGGATGATAAATATAATCCCCACAGAAATCACAAAGAAAATGGCTGCAGAATATACACAAAAACAAATGAGAGAGAGATTAAGATATTTCACACATACACACACACACACACACACACACACAAACACACCACCACCACCACCACCACCACCAAAACCAAATACAAAAGGAGACAGTAATGCAGAAAATGAGGGACAAAATGCTTCAATATACAAAATAAATAATAAAATGGCTCTAAATGTCAATGAATTAAATTATCCAATAAAAAACAGAGATTGACATAATGGATAAGAAAAACTTGATGGAACTCTATGCTATCTATAAGAGGCCACTTTTAATCCAAAGACATATCAGGTTGAAAGTGAAAGAGTGGAAAAATATATTACATGCAAGTAGGAACCAAAATAGATCAGGGTGGCAATACTAATATGGGACAAAATCAAATTTATATAAAAAAATTATAATAGACCAAAAAACACCTTATATATTAATACAAGTTTTAAGACAGCAAAAAAACTAACACTTATAAACATTAATCTACCTAATAACAGACCATCACAAAATACGAAGTAAAAATTGATAGAATTATAGAAAGAAACAGATAATTCTATAATAATAGTCAGAAACTTTTATGTCCCACTGTAAATAATGGATCAAAAACCAAACAAAAGATAAGTAAGAAAATAGAGAACTTGGAGAATTCTATAGACCAACAGAATATACATTATTCTCAAGTGCACAAGGACTATTCTCCAGGATAATATATTAGGCCAATGCTCACTAGATTTAAAAATATGTGTATTATGCAAAGTATCTTTCCTGACCACAACAGGATGAAGTTAGATATAAGTAATAGACGGGACAGTAAAAAATTCACAAATTGGTGGATATTAAACAACACACTCCTAAGTAACCAATGGTTAAAAAAATAAAAGAAAATATAAAATAGATACGAATGAGAAGATACACAGTAAATTGAAATTCATGAGACACAGCAAAGAAGTGTAAAAAAAGAAATTTATATCCATAAACACATTTAAAAAAAAGATCTCAAATCAACACCTACCTTTAAAACTTAAGGAACTAGAAAAGAAAGAACAAACTAAATGAAAATTAGCAGAAGAAAAAACTAAAGACTAAAGCAGAGGTAAACAAAATAGAGAATAGAAATTTTTTAAAAAAATCGATGAAATAAAAGATATCTTTAAAAAGATAACAAAATTGACAAATTTTTAGTTAGATTGAACAAGGGTAAAAGAGAAAAGACTCAAATAACTAAAATCAGAAATCGAAGTGAAAACATTGCTACAGATGTTATAGATATTAAAAAATATATAGGAAAATACTATAAACAATTATACACCAACACATTGGATAACCTAGATAAAATAGACAGATTCCTAGATACAAAACACCTGCCAGAATTGAATTACAAAGAACAGAAAATCTGAATAGATCTATAACTGGTAAGGAGATTGAATCACTAATAAATACATATCTCCTGACATAGAAAAGCTCTATACCTGATAGCTTCATTGTTGGATTTTATAAAATATTTAAATAAAAATTAACACCAATCCTTCTCAAACCTTTTCAAAAGAATTAAAGAAGAGGCTGAGCACAGTGGGTTTATTTAAAGTGATCTACAGTTTTAATTCAATCTCTTTCAAAATCCAACAATTTTCCTTGCAGAAAGAAAAATACATCTTAAAATTTGAATGGAATTTCAATTGATCCATAATTGCCAAAATAATCTTATAAAAGAAGAAAATAGGTCAAGGTCTCACACTTCATAGTTTCAAAACTAACTATAAAGCTACAGCAATATGTAAAATGTGTAGTGTTGGCATTAAGATAGACATGTAGAACTGTGGAATAGAATAAAGAGCCCAGAAGTAAACCCTTGTGTATATGGTCAAATAATTTTTAAGAAGAGAGTCAAAAACATTCAATAGTGGAAAGTATAGTCTTTTCAACAAATGCTACTGGAAAAACTGGATATTACATATAAAAGAATGAACTCTTGCCTAATATCATATACAAAAATTAACTCCAAATGGATCAAAAACCTAAATATCAGAGTTAAAACTACACAACCCCTAGAAGAAAACACAGGCAAAATATTCACAACATTATATTTAGTAATGATTTCTTAGACATGACAACAAAGGCACAGGAAACAAAAGAAAAATATAGACCAAAAATGTGCTTCATGAAAATTAAACACTTTATACATCAAAATACACTGTCACTAGGGTAAAGCAACAACCCACAAAATGGGAGAATATACCTGTAAATAATACATCTGCTAAGGTATTAATATCAAGAATATATAGAAAACCCCTGAAACTTGAAACAAAAAAAATACAATTAAAAAATGGATAATGGACTTAAATAGACATTTCTCCAAGTAAGATATATAAAAGACCATTAAGCAGATGAAAACAATGGACAATGGACTTAAATAGACATTTCTTCAAGTAAGATATACAAATGGTCATTAAGCACATGAAAACATTCTCAACATCACTAATTACTAAGGAAATGCATATAAAAACCACAAGGAGATACCACTCTATTTGGATGGCTACTATCAAAAAACAAAACATTGGTGATGTCCAGTTGGTGAAAGCATTGGAATGTTGCACACTGCTAGTACAAATGTAAAATTGTGCAGCTAGTATGGTGCAGCCAGTGTGGTGTTCCTCAGAAAATTAGAAATAGAATTACCCTATAATCTAGCTATTTTATCTCTAGGTATATACCCAAAAACATTGAAAGCAGAATCTCAAAGAGACATTTGTACAAATGTTCCTAGTAGCTTTATTCACATAGCCCAAAGCTACAAAACACACAATTATTTAATGAATGGATAAGAAAATGTGAAATTGACAATGAATGGAAAATAAAATATATACATATACACACAATAAAATACTATTTAGCCTTTAAAAGGAAGTATATTCTGATACATAGTATAATCTGAATCAACCTTGAGAACATTATGGAAAATGAAATAAGCCAATTACAACAAGGACAAATACTACATGATGCTATTTATAGTTAGCCAGAATAGTCAAATTCATACAGAATGAAAGTGATTGTCAGAAACTAAAGACAGGGAGGAATGGGGGGCTAGTATGAACACCTCTATGCACACAAACTAGAAAATCTAGAAGAGATGAATGAATTTCTGGACATATACACTCTCCCAAGACAAGGGAGGAGGAAATTGATTCCCTGAAGAGAACAATAACTAGCTCCAAAGTTGAATCAGTACTAAAGAGCCTACCAACAAAAAGAGCCCAAGACCAGATGGACTCACAGCTAAATCCTACCAGATGTACAAAGAAGAGCTAGTACTAGTCATACTGAAACTATTCCAAAAAATTGGCTAGGAGGGACTCCTCCTCAGCTCAATCTATGAGGCCAGTATCATCCTGATACCAAAACCTGGAAGAGACACAACAAAAAAGAAAACTTCAGACCAATAACCATGATGAACATTGATTCAAAAATCCTCAACAAAATGCTTGCAAATTGAATCCAGCAGTACATGAAAAAGCTAATACACCATGATCAAGTAGGCTTTGTCCCTGGGATGCAAGGTTGCAAGGTTGGTTCAACATATGCAAATCATTGATTCAACATATGCAAATAATATGCAAATAAATGATTCATCACATAAACAGAACTAAAGACCAAAAGCACATAATTATCTCAATAGATGCAGAAAAGGTTTTTGATAAAATTCAATATCCCTTCATGTTACAAACTCTCAATAAACTAGGTATTGAAGAAACATCTCAAAATAATTAGAGTCATCTATGACAAACCCACAGCCAACATCATACTGAATGGGGGAAAGCTGAAAACATATCCCTTGAAAACCAGCACAAGACAAGGATGACTTTGCTCACCACTCCTATTTAACATAATATGGGAAGTCCTGGCCAGGGTAGTAAGGCAAGAGAAAGAAATAAAGGGCATTTGAATAGGAAGAGAGTAAGTCAAACTATCCCTGTTAGCAGGTGACATGAATCTACATCTAAAATGCCCCATAGTCTCTTCCCAAAAGCTCCTCGACCTAAAAAGCAGCTTTAGCAAACTTTTAGGATACAAAATCAATTTACACAAATAAGTGGCATTCCTATACACAAACAGTACTCAAACTGAGAGCCAAATCGGGAATGCAATCTCATTCACAACTGACACAAAAACAATAAAGTACCCAGGAATACAGCTAACCAGGGTGGTGAGAGACCTCTATAGGAAGAATTTCAAAACACTGCTCAAAGAAATCAGAGATGAAACAAACAAATGGAAAAAAATTCCATGCTCATGGATAGAAAGAATCAGTATCATTAAAATGGCCATACTGCCCAAAGCAATTGATAGATTTAGTGCAATTCCTATTAAACTATAAATGACATTCTTCAGAGACTAGAAAAAATGATTTAAAAATTTATATGGAACCAAAAAAGAGCCCAGATAGCCCCAAGGCAATCCTAAGCAAAAAGAACAAAGCTGGATGTATCACGTTACCTGACTTCAAATTATACTACAGGGCTACAGTAACCAAAAGAGCATGGTGCTGGTACAAAAACAGACACATAGACCAATGGAATAGAATAGAGAGCCCAGAAATAATACTGCACACCTATGACCATCTGATCTTCTACAAAGGTGACAAAAACAAGCAATGGGAGAAAGTCTCTCTATTCAATAAATGGTGCTGAGGTAACCAGCTAGCCATATGCAGAAGATTGAAACTGGACCCCTTCCTTACACCATATACAAAAATTAACTCAAAATGGATTAAAGATCAAATATAAAACCCTAAACTATAAGAACTCTGGAAGAAGACTTAGGCAATACTTTTCTGTATATAGGAACAGGCAAAAATTTCATGATAAAGACACCAAAAACAATTGCAACAAAATAAAAGATTGACCAACAGGATCTAATTAAACTAAAGAGCCTCTGCACAGCAAAAGAAACCATCAAGAGAGTAAAGACAGTAAATGCAAGGGAAATTTTGCAAACTATGCATCTGACAAAGGTTTAATACCTAGCATCCATTAGGAACTTAAATTTATAAGAAAAAAAAACCCATTTAAAAATAAAGGAAAAAACAATCCCATTGAAAAGGGCCAAAGAACATGAACAGACACCTTGCAAAAGAAGACATACAAAGAGCCAACAAGCATATGAAAAAGAAAGCTCAATATCACTGATCATTACCAAAACGCAAATCAAAACCACAAAAAGATACCATCTCACACCAGTCAGAATAAGTATTATTTAAAAGTCAAAAATTTGCATATACTGGCAAGGCCATGGAGAAAAGGGAACACTTATACACTGTTGGTGGGAGTGTAAATTAGTTCAACCATTTTGGAGAGCAGGGTGGCAATTTCTTGAAAAGCTAAACAGAACTACCATTTCTTCTGGCAATCCCATTACAGAGTATATACCCAGAAGAGTATAAATCATTCCATTATAAAGACACATGCACATAAATATTCATTGCAGCACTATTCACAATAGCAAAGACATGGAATCAACCTATGCTCATCAATGACAGATTGGATAAAGAAATGTGGTACATATACATGGAATACTATGCAGCCATACAAAAAAATGAGATCACGTCCTTTGGAGAAACATGAATGGGGCTGGGGAACATTATCCTTAGCAAACTAATGCAGGAACAGGAAACCAAATATGACATGTTCTCACTTATAAGTGGGAGCTTAATGATGATAACTTAATGGACACAAAGAAGGAAACAACTGACACTGGGGCCTACTTGAGGGTGGAGGTTGGGAAGAGGGGGAGGAGCAGTAAAAATAACTATTGTGTATTAGGTTTAGTACCTGGGTGATTAAATAATCTGTACAAAACCCAGTGACATGAGTTTGCCTATATAGCAAACCTGCACATGTATCCCTGAACCTAAAATAAAAGTTAAAAAGAAGAAAATGTGTTATATACATACAATGAAATACTATTTAGCCTTTTAAAGTAAGTATATTCTGATTTGTGCTATAACCTGAATGAACCTTGAGAACATTATGCAAAATGAAATAAGCCAATTATAATAAAGACAGATACTGCAATGATTGCACTTACGTGAGACAGCTAGAGTAGTCAAATTCAAATTCAGAGAGAATGAAAGTATAGTGGTGGTTGCCAGGGACTGAAGACAGGAAGGAATGGGGAGTTTGTGTTAATGGGTACAGAGTTTCAGTTTTATAAGATGAAGAGTTCTGGAGATGGGTGGTTTTCATGGCTGCACAGCAACATGAATGTACATAACGCCACTAAGCTGTACGCTTAAAAATGGTTAAGATGATAAATTTCATGTCGTGTGTATTTTGCCGTAATAAAGAATACAAATATGGGAAGTTATTATTTAATGAGTACAGCGTCTCAGTTTTGCAATATGAAAACTGTTCTGGAGATGAATGATAGTGATGGTTGTACAACAATGTGAATATGCTTAATACCACTGCGCACTTAAGCATGGTTAGGATGGTAGGTTTTATATTATGTGTCTTTTACCACAATAAAAAATAATACAAAAAATAATCACAGAAAACCTTTAGGTGATAAGACAAGAGTTTAAAACACGTGGCTGAACTAAATCCTTTGACCATGTTAAGATGTACATTTATTTTGTACCAAATTGAAGGCTAGAGTAGCAAGCATAATAAGCAATCAACAGGTATTCCTTTATCTCTTTCACTTAAAGAAATACATAGGATGAGGAAATTTGGATGTTGACACACATTTCAGCCTTATCAGAAGCAGCATGAGTTATTCTCCCATATGATACGTGGGAAACATGCTTCCCATTGCCAAAAATACCACATGAGAAACCTAGTTAATGCTGAAGCTAGGAATTTTGCATGGGAATTTAGAAACTGTGAATCATTTTATTAAAAATATGAAAGGTTTGAAAACAAATTCCTAGTACCAAGTAAGTCTTAAGAAAATCGTGGTGGAAATATACAAAAGTAAAGTCTTTTCAAAGTTCAGTTCAGGATTCCAGAATTTTTTTAGGTTTATTTTTAAATGTATGTTTGTTAAAGAAATTGGAAGGAAAGCTACAAAAGTGTAGAAATTGGAAGAAACTTTTATAGTTCCGTCATTCAAATGCAATCACAGTTGCGTTTTTGTGAACTTGTTTCCAGAATATTTTAATGCACTTTCAAGTTGTATTAAATGTACTGTAAAATATGTAATTGTTTCCAGCTTTTTTTACTTAATATAATAAGCATTTGTCACAAGGATTTATTCATGGAACTGTGAGCTGTTTTATATATATATATACAGTTAGTTTGTTTTAATTAAGAGGATATTAAGGCTGGGTACGGGGGTTCATGCCTATAATTCCAGCACTGTGGGGGGCTTAGGCATGTGGATTGCTTGAGCTCAGGAGTTTGAGACCAGACTGGGCAACCTGGTGAAACCCCATCTCTACCAAGAAGGAATTGAAAAGTTAGCTGAGCATGGTGGCACATGCCTGTAGTACCAGCTACTTGAGGGGCTGAGACAGGGGGATTGCTTGAGCCTTGGAGGTGGAGGTTGCAGTGAACTGAGATCGCACCACTGCACTCCAGCCTGGGCAAAGAGAGTGAAACTTGGTCTCAAAAAAGAGAGTATTAAGCGTCCAGTGTATTCCAAACCAATCTATATTCTGAGAAAGGTACAAGAAGAACAGAAGTCAAGAATTATGGAGTTCTGAATTTGCAAAGCAAATGAACAGATAAAGTTACAAATGAAACAGAAGTTTCCAGAAGCCAAAATCTTTAATATTCCTAAGTGAAGTTAATCAGTTCCTTCTACTCTACTTTCTTATTCAGGTCTGCATATTTACATATTTTATCCTGTATTCTACAATTTCCAGAATTTTCTAACTGATTTAATGGTGAGACCAGAGCTAACCTTAACTTATTTGGGAACAAATATGAGCTGAACAGATGTGAGGTTATTAATCAACTCCCTGAAGAAACATTAATGTATTTGCTTATTGAGTACTGTCTTAGGCAAAGAACATTGCAATGCTTGTATGCCACCTTTGCCAGACTCTGAGCTTTTTGAAAGCAGACACCTTTGTCTCCCCAGTACCTTGTACATAACAGATGTTCAATTAATGATTGCTGTGGCCTGCTGTACGTGACAGAAGAATTAGGCACTGGAATGTCAATAGCAGGTACAAGCAGATGAATCATGGGACCCCATTTCTTAGCCTGTGGATCCCCAGAGATCATCCTGTGGTAACATTTCAGGGTATGCTCATCACTAGCTTGGACACATTTTTTTTTCTTTGAAGGTTGAACTCCAGCCAAATTTGAGATTTGTAATGTTACTTAGCAGCAGTGTTGAAGGATGTAAAATTCTCATAGACTTATGTAATTTACTGTATTTCTAGATGATCACACCATCTGGATTGACAAACATCATATTTTGAACTTTTGCTTTTACTGTCTCTTAAATCTGCTACTTTAAGTCAGGGGCTCATGTATGGATAATCTTTTATTTTGCTTCAGGGTCACCGCAGCAAAGATATGCTATTTAAGTGTAAACCTATTTTTTTGCAAATATGAGCACATGTCTCTTTTGATTAAATCCAAAATTACCTTTCATTTCGGTCTTTCCAAATTTCCTCAAAGTTCTAGTAGCTTTCTTTCTTTCTTTCTTTACGTTGACAAATCACTTTCTCCAAACTCTGAGCTCCTTAAGGAGAAAGACCTAATTCCAGTGTTCAGAATCCTATTTGATGTATGTAGTACTCAGTAATTTTTGGTCAAAATTTTAAAAGTTATTGCCACTGTTCTTTTATGTACATTGAGCTTATACTCATAAACTTCTGATACATGGAAAGCAAACAGGAGAGCAACTAGGAGTGTCAGTATATTTAAAATATTTATATAATAACCAGGGGCACCTTAAATACCACCCAGCTCCGCTTTTCTCATTGACCATGTAGGTGGAAAGTGTGTTCTAAGTGACTGGCAGAACCAAGTGTCAAGCTGAGACCTAGCACCCAGGCTGTTGTCCTCTTGTCTTGATTTTGCTTCAGGTTAAGCTGCAAATTGCAGTAGGCTCTAGATAAGTGAATCTTTTGAACATAGTAGGCACTCATAAAACATCTATTGATTCAAATGTCACCATGAGAAAACAGACCACTAGTAAAAAGAAATGCCCAGATTGGCAGGAAGGACATTACAAAGCAAGATCCCATTCTTGGAATCAGTTGTATCCCTTTAGTCACGAACCTCTATTTGAAAACCAGTCTGGACTTCATTCAAACTCCACAATGAGATGGTAGTTTCTATTCTTCATCTTTTAGGGTCTGAAGGGGAATAGGACCCCAATATAAGAATGATTTAGAATCATTCTTATATTTGTTCTTTATATATAATATATAACTTTTTTCTGGCTGCTTTTAAGATTTTTTTCTCTACTATCAGTTTTCAGCAAATTGCTTATAACATACCTTAGTGTAGTTTTGTTTGATTTTTGCTTAGAATTCATTGAGAGTCTAAGATCTATGAGCTTAAAGTTTTCATTAAATTTGGAGACGTTTCAGTCATTGTTTCTCCAAATACTGTTTTTTTGCCCTTTCCCTCTCTTCTCTTCTGAGTACTCCAATTATATTAGGCTGCTTGAAATTACCCCACAGTTCACTGATGCTCTATCCCGTTTTGTTCTCCTGCTCTTTTTTTCTTTCTGTTTCATTTTGGACAGTTTCTATTGCCATGTCTTCAAGTTTACTAATCTTTCCTTTTGCAAGGTCTAATCTGCTGGTGATCTTATTAAGTGTATTTTTAACCACAGATGTTGTAGTTTGCACCTCTAGAAGTCAAACTTTCATCTACTTTTTATCTTTCTGTGTTTTCTTAACATACTTAGGCTTTTCTCTAGCTTCCTGATTATATGCAGTATAGTTATAATGATTTTTATTGTCTTTGTCTGTTAATTCTGTCATCTATGTCATTTCTAGATTAGTTTGGATTGATTTATTTTTCTCATAATTTTGGATCATTGGTTCCTGATTCTGTGCATGCCTAGTGAATTTTTTTTTTTTTTTTTTTTTTTTGAGACAGAGTCTCACTCTGTCACCCGGGCTGGAATGCAGGGGCACAATCTCGGCTCACTGCAACCTCTGCATCCCAGGTTCAAGTGATTCTCCTGCCTCAGCTTCCCAAGTAGCTGGGACTACAGGTGCGTGCCACCATGCCCCGCTAATTTTTGTATTTTTAGTTGAGATGGGGTTTCACCATATTGGCCAGGATGGTCTCGATCTCTTAACCTCATGATCTGCCTGCCTCAAACTCCCAAAGTGCTGGGATTACAGGCGTGAGCCACGGCACCCAGCCATGATTTTTTAATTGAATGCTTGTCACTGTAAAATTTACTTTGTTTGGTGCTGAATATTTTGTGTATCTATAAATACAGCATTCTTCAGTTCTGTTCTGGCATGCAGTTATGCTACTTGGAAACAGTTTTACCCTTTCTCATTTTTCTTGTATGTTTTGTTGGGCAAAATCAGAACAATGTTTAGTTTAGCACGAGTTTTACCCACGAATGAAGCAGAATCTTTCTGAGTACTTTACCCGCTGCTCTTTGAGTTATAAGTCTTTCTACTCTGGGTGGTGAGAAGGGGAATTATTTCTATACCTGTGTGAGTTCCAGGTATCATTTCCTCTAATTTGGGGGGCATGGCTATTTCCTTGGCCTCAGTAGTTTCTCTACACACATGTCCTGATCAGTAGACAGCTCAAGATTTGAGTGAGACCATTTGCATACTTCTGGAACACTCTCTGGGGGCAGCTCTCTCCTTTCTGGAATTTGGACATGTAAATTCTAGCTGCCTGGTCCTCTGTAGCCTCCCAGTTCCATCTCCTCAATTCAGGGGCACTTCCAAGCATCACCTGGGTTCCCTATCTTGTCTTTGTGATCTAGAAATTGTCTCCAAGGGGAAAATTGGTACATGTGCTGGCCTACCTTATTTGTTTTTCAAAGATGATGGCTTTTTGTTGCCTACTGTCCATTGCCTCTAAAACCATTGCATCCAGTGTCTTAGTTGTTCTGGCAGGAGAATGACTCTAATCCCTGTTGCTCCATCTTTCTAGAAGTGGACATCTAAAAGAAGTATTTAGAATAAATCTACAGATAATTTGGTTGGATCATAGGGAATTTCAAGAAAAAAAGTTGAATTGAGGTATACTTTCACAAAGATATTTTGGAGCAAACTTTCAAATAGCCCTAAAGTTATCATAAGAAACAACAACATTTCACTTAATGGAGTCAGGGAAAGCTTCTCTCAAGTTAGCGAACACAGCCACAGCTCAGTACAAGATTAACCTGCCAGCTGGCAGTGAGCCAGTGGCCTGAACTGTGGAGCCACACAAGGCCGAGAGATCACCTAGGACCTTGACTACAGCCCAGGCAAGGAGTTGTGAGGACTTCGAGTGGAGGTGAAAATCAGGAAAGTAGAATAACCAAGAGATAGATAATCCATAGGTGGCCAGCGTGAGGGGGAGATAGGAATTAAGGATAGCTCTGGAGTCTGATTCTGGCTGACCAGGAGGATAATGTGCAACTAATTAAAACTAGAGGTGCTGGATAAAGGGTAGTTTTTGAGAAAAGAGACTTTTTTTGTATATTACTTATGCTTTATTACTTAGGGCTTTGAGACCAAAATAATTAAATGACATCCCAAGGCACATTTTTTACCAGCGAGACAAGAATATAACTTTCTTTCTCCTAGTTCACAGTATGTTTCACTTTATGCCTTCTTTCTGCTTAATGATTTGTCTGGATTAGCTATTGTTTAAGCTTCCTCCTTATGTATAACTTGAATTTTTTGTAGGTAAAGCAAATCACTGTTTTTATTTATTTTTGTTCTTCCCTCAGAACAGAGATAGGTCTTTTACCTAGGGATAATTATTTAATTGACACTTTGTATTATTTTTCTTGGACTGAACAGACTGATCTATTTTTCTATTTCTCTATATCTGGTGGAAACTAGCTTGAATTAACTATGCGTTTGCCATTAGTGAGGACCAAAATTGCACTTTGAAATTTCATTTCAAAAATTAAATGCTTACAAATGGATTTTCTCTAGTTTCAGTGGATTATTACTGATCAGTCTGAGTACATAATGCCAATTACTGGCACCTTATGTGATCAGCAGTGTTAGGTAGTAACCCAGTGCAGCCTGAAGGAGAGGCAAGAACTTTATGTCTTCTCAAACCCTGGATTCTCCCTTCCCTCCCATGTCTTGTCTTTCAGAACTATGTCTATTAGAGTCTATGCCCAAAAGTATTTTAGGTTTCAGAACAAATGGATGAGGGCTTCCCCTTGAAATGTGAACTTCTATAGAATGCACGTTAATTTTAAATCACTTTCACGTGCTCTTATTTGGAACCCCCAGTAAGAAAACAAAATTGTCCCATAGTGATAATAATGAAGAAACTGAGTCTAGGAAAATTCCAGCAAGTCATCAGAGGTCATATCACTAGGCAGTGATAGAAGAATCAATATAGTTTCTAGTCTAGGACTTTCCATCATCTCTAGTGTGTCATTAAATCCCCAGTAATTTTATTTTGAGCTTACTTGATCATGTGCATCTCCGTTTAAATCTTTGCAAGGACTCTCCACAACTGACAATGTCAAATTTTGAAACTAGGGATAGCTTAGAGATTTTTGTGTCTATTTTGCTTTCACCTTTCCGTGAAAGCCTTTTTGTATGTGGAGACACATAAGTGCGTGAGTATGTGGATGTGTGTAGGCATATATGAGTTTATACGTGTGCATGCGTGTATAGACATATGTATGTGTGTATGTGGGGGCACATGTATGTGAATGTGTGGGCAAGTCTATTTGCGAAGAAGAGGCAGAGGTGTTACTTTACTTGTGATTTCTTCTCAATGTTCAGATTTTGGGAACAACAGAATGACTTTCAGGGTGCAGAGGGCAGTCCACTGACCTGGGGTGGGTTGCAGCTGATAGAATTAAATGATCAAACAACACTCTGTATGACTGCCACTGCTCAGCATCTCCAGTGTCATCTCTTCTGTCCTGTGGACTCAGTACCAGTCATCAAAAACAGCGAGAAGCTTCCTGGGTCGGCATGCCATTACTGTTTTCTGTGGGTTTTCCTTAATGTTTTTCTCCTTCCCTCTTTTTACCTAAAAATTCTCATTCACCTTTTAATGCCTGTTTCTCCTTATTTCCCTTTTGGAGATTAGTTTCTCTTTCTCTTGCATGTGGTATTGGTGGGCTATAAATCAAGATGCTCTGTCTTCATCTGGGCAACATGTGACATCTCTCAAGTGAAGAGACGTAAAGAAAGAAAAATGGTGTTCGTTCACTCCAGCAGGAGGGGTCTTGATGAGATGGTCAAGTTCCCTAGGGTGTCCTGGTTGCATTCTTGCCTCATATCCGCTGCTGTCATCTTACTGTTAGTTCTGCAAACCAGAGTGCTCCTGCCCACCAGTCATCTCATCCTTCTTTGAAGTTAATTTGGGGCATGTGACTGGTTCTGGCCAGTAGACTGTGAGAAGGTATGACATGTTAGCTTCTGGACCCAAGTAGATAAAAACCAATATGCCTCCTCTATCATTCTCTTCCTTCAAAACCACTTGGAGGCCGAACTGCAATGTGGAAGCAGCCTAATTCCCTGGGTCACTGTTTGGCAGATACCCCACTGTATCAGATTATGACATCAACAATAATCAAGCCTCTGCTGAGTTCATCCACTGTGACTTAAGTGTGTTGTCCTTATACGACTATTCTCTATTTTTCTGTTCAGATCATTTCCTGCTTTAGTTGCCCAGAGTTCATTTATTTGCCTTGTACATAAAGCACCTAGATTGAGATACTATCCATTATGTACCAAAATTAAAACACATACAAATATTTGTTTATGACTTTGCTTCCCTACTAGACTGTGGGCAACCTGAAGGCAGAGACTTTTTCTTCATTTTTGTACTGCTAGTGCTTCACATAGTGCTTGGTGCAAAAAAGGGCTGTATTCAGGCTTTTTATAAGAATAATTTATGTTCTCCTTGGTTTGTTTAATTTGATTTTCATGTGGCTGGGTAAAAATAATAATTTGATCCTTTGGGAAAAAATAAAGCTAGGCTTGCTTTCTAGTTCAGTCATTTGTTGATTTTCATCAAGTTACTCAACATTTCTGATATTCTGATTTCTTATCTACAAAATGAGAACACACATATTACCAATGCTATGGCGCTACTGGTAAAATGAAATAAGAAAATGTATAGAAAATGCTCGGCATAGTATCTGATAAACAGTAAAAACTGAATAAATAGTAGCTGTTGTTATTATTATTGTGGTAATGATCATGATTCTTGTATTTAATCCACTTTTGTCTTCTCTAATTATTGATAACAATACAGTCTAGTTGGCAAGAGAATCCAATGGGCTTTCTCTTAGACCTTCTTGCTTATGTAAGTGTAGAGGGAATGCTTCCTCTCTGCCCACTGAAGTTTCACTGAAATGACTAACAATAGACAGATTAATAGGGGAAAACGTCACAACAAATTTATTAATGTGTATATACACTTGGGAGTCCCACAGAAAGGAGACTCAAAGAGGGGCTAGATGGTTGAGGCTTAAATGTGAGGTCTGTAGGCAATATTTAGAGGGGTTTAAATAATATGGGGGGTAAATGAATGAGCTCAAAGAATGATGGCTTGGAACAAAGTTTCTCTGAGCTCTGGGAGATCTCGTGGGAATGTAAGAACTTCACTGTGAACAAAGCTTGTCTTATTATGCAAATGAAGTATTTCAGGTAATCTCTCAGAGCTGCCCTCAGAAAAACAGACAAAAAATCTGTCTGGGTATGGTGACGATTTTTAGCCTCTTCTCTTCTCTGGTGATAAATCTTTCGTTGTTATTTGATGAGATTCCTAGGCAGTGGGGCAAAGGCAATTGCATTTCTTTGGGGACAAAAGTTTCCTTAATCAGATTAGGGAATTCCAGAGAAAGTCCCTCTGTGTGCTTAGGGGTTGGGAGGTGGGTGAGAAACAAGAGAAGGTTAGAAAATTTTTGGTTCTGAGGCAGCTTCTAAGGCCTCCCAATTTCTTTTAATTTAAAGCACTTATCATGCCAAAGTTCCATACTTTGAAGTATCCTTCTCTGCTGATTCCAATAGTTGAATCAAATCTTCCTAAAACAATGCCATTTCCCTCATTCTCTCCCCTTTTCTTCCGTAGTGTTGTAACTCTCTGCTAAGATGGTTTCTCTATTGATCTAAGAGTAAATGGCAATTCCTCAGGACCTTTTTCGTCACAAGTACAAACTCTTTTATTCTTCAAATCAAATCTTTGTTATAAATAATTTAGAGATTTTGTAAATGAGAAAAGATAATTTTTTCAATGTCTAAACATGGAGTCTTTTTTTCCCCACATACCAGCTTCCTGGCAGCTAACCTGTTGGAAGCACTAACTGTTGAGTGGTTTGCATTCAGTAATGTGACCAGAAGTAATGACTCATATTCAATAGAGGCCAGAAATGATCAGAAGTTATGATTCCTTGGCAGCCGCTCGATGTTCAATGTTAAGCTTACTTTTGTGACAAGATACCACAGGGCATTAAAAAAAAATGTAATGAAACAAAAATATCCCCCCTTTCTCATACCTGCTGCCCTGCTACCTACTCTAAGTGGAAGTCACAATGAAAGTGATTCAAATGAGCTGAGAGACCTCACTGAGCTCCCCTGGGTCAGAGGTGGGTGCATTTTCACACCTACAGGAGCTTGCTTTGCTAATGTACCTGTTCCATAAATTACTCTGGAGGAAATCACTTCATTATTCATGACTTGAACATTCCTGTTGCAAAATGGTGATCTATGTCATGTACTGTTGCATTACCAATTCAATTATTCTTTTGTCATGCAAACTCTGAGCTGTGACAAGGGGTGGGGCAGGCTCTTCACAGCTGGCAATCTGTAATGCTGTCTAGGAGTAGATTTCTTCTGGGTGCATTGAGCTGGAGAATTTATGAAAGGACTGTCAGGGAAGATGTCTGCCAATGATGGCAAATTGATGACTACTATCTAAACATTTAGCAGCCCTTCATCAGTTATAATATGGCCATCTTTAACTTTCCTCCCTTAACTGATAGCATTTCATGCTTTTTGAAATGAGTTTGGAGTTATGGGAGAGAACAAAGCCTGACTCACAGAATCTACCACAATAATCATTTTCTTTTCATTTTCTATTATCTTAGCATTCTGAATCCGACTTTGCATGAAGAGATACTCCAACGTTTCTGAAGACACCTTTTTTAATTTCGGTAATATAAAGATGGCTTTTAAGGTTATTATCAGCCTGATGGCAAAACAAACATGTGACAAGAGTTAACTTCAGTCACTCCGGTGGTTTGAGCCTTATGGTTCAAGGATTCGTTTTGTATAATGGCATGGTACGTCATCTGCTTTGTCTTCTGGACTGATTGAAATGTCAGATGTGTTGGTGGAGTGGACAAAGCCAGTGGAATATATTTTTAATTTTAAGCACAATAGTGCCCTACATACCTGTGAATCAGAGTTATCAAAATTTACTGATGCCTTCATAATAACAGAGAAATAGAATGCTTGATTAGGAACCTCATGACCTGGAAGTGAGGGGGTGGGGGTCAGTGTGATTTATATTCTTTTGCTCTCATGTTTTTCTGCACGCCTCCCCCACTGCTGCCCCTCAGTTTTCTCTTGGGAACTTCACCAGAAGCAGGTTGAGAAGGAGTAAGTCAATTCAGTTCTACAATGAACCTATTTTCAACTGGAAGTTGGGTAGAAATTTTTAACATTTAGTCACTTTCATCTTTGTGGGAAGTTACATTTAATCCTCAAAATTATCCCATGATATTTCAGTTTTGCTCTTGAGAAGATAGATTTTCAGAGAAATCAATGACTTGCTCAAGATCAACAAATGTGATCAATTTCCAAAACTCTCATCCTTTGTGTACACTCACATAACGCTGAGTACTGTAAATAGATAGACTTTCAAATAAGTGTAAGAGAAGGTCTTTTAAATTTAATACTTGGAACTATTAAACTAAATACTGATTAGTCTATGATTAATGCAGGGGTAGACCCAGTTTTTGTGAGATCTGAAGCTTGTTCAAATTTGGGAGCTCCTTTTAACAAAAATCATACCAAAATGATAAACTCAACGTTAAATTCAAAGCCTTGAGAAGAGCCCATCAAGTGAGGTGCAATGAAGATTAAGCTGATTAACCGCATGAAAAATCCACCTCTGAAGAAATGTTAAGAAAGAAGATAAAAATATTTCCAAGTGTGTTTCCTGTAGCCCAGGGTTCCTTCAGGTAAATCAGTGCAGCTGCAGGTTGATCCATCTGTGTGGTTTCGGTCAAGCAGTCAGTTACTCCACAGCCAATCAATGCCGCTTTCTCATGGGTGAACTTAGCTGCATGTCATTAGTGATGTGGAAAGAAGGTACCTGCCTTCAGAAGGAACCAGTAGTTCTTGCTGAAGGGACCAATGTTCTCAATAGAGGGATTTAAGCTTTTTTGAAAGAGTTAATCATCTCTTTACAAACTTATACAGCATTTTAAGGTCATATTTCAAAGTAGCTCCAGTTCCTGAAGTTTCATGTATTTTAAAGCAAAACAAACAACAGCAACCAAAACTAATTTCAAATTATTCAAAAACTTCTCCTCTTGGTTAAGATAAGCCCTTTAGATCATGATACAGCTATATGTGTGTGTGTGTTTGTGTGTGATTGTGTGTGTATACATATATGTATACACACATATATATGGATTTGTGTTTATATATATAGGCCAACATAAAATATATTCTAGGCGCTAAAATCTAATAACTTTGAATCTATTTTACTCTAATTTGTTTAAAAATTCCAGTTTTTTCAAATTTCTGGCTTAGAAGAAACAACATTTTAGGAGAGCTTTAATGGTCTTTAAAAAATCAGTTTCCCTTTCTATTGATTGCTCATTGTGGAAGCATTTTACATGATCTCCACATGACCTACTAACTATCAAGTTCAGTAAACTAGTGGCTTGAGGCTTTCTCTGCCTAATAACCATTTTTTTCTTCTATCTCCCAATTTCAAACTCTCCTTTGACTTATTGTATTCTTAGGGAGGGCATATTCTAAGTCTTGTCTCTACAAAATGAAAGTCAGTCTTTTCTTTAACTGAGACTTCACTAACCAGGGGGATAAATTTAGGACGGAAAAGGGCATTCCTGCATGTAGCATGCAGCATACGTTTCTACAGCATGTGAAGTTTATTCTGCTTTATCTGCCTGTGCATGAGAATGACCAGGTTGATCATGCTCATTTTATTTAGAAGACAAGGGAGCAAGGGATTGGTATAACCTTGGAGTGCACTCCCCCTCCAGGTCAACTAGCAGTAACTACCAAATATATGGAACTGCAGTAGGTAGGTACTAAGCCACATACATTACCTGTAAGTCCATAACGAATCTCAAAGGTAGGGATCATAACTCCCCATTTGACTGAAGCATATTTGACTCTTAATGTTAAGTGCAATATTCCATGGGCCCTTTCCAAGGAATACTTAAGAGTTGAAGCCAGGTTTTTTCTATAACTTTGTCTTAGAATCAGAGCTAAAATGGTCAACTTTTCCCATAGAAGTAGAGAGTAGAATAGTGGTAACCAGAGGCTGGAAAAGATAGTGAGGAGGGGTGAATATGAGAGAGGAGAAAGGAAGAAACAGGTCAGGCAGGCAGGTAAGGTGGGTCCTTGGTTGAATTCTTTCAAATAAAAGAAAAACCTGCAGGCACAGATAAGGGAGCTTGCAGAGGGGGTCTTGCCTAAGACATGCCCACAGTTGCACAGATAAGAAAGGTTACACAGGTAACTTGCCCAGACATGCCTGCAATGGAAAATTCCATCCCCTGACACATATGCAGTATAAGAGTATAAGGAACAAAGCAATATGCAGTAACTCAAGCTAGTGGTCCCCATGAGTATTAAGAGGACAGGGTGGAGCTATCAGAAGTTCACACCTTATGCAAATGAGATGTCCAGGCCTCATCAATTTCTTATAAAAGCCTTTGCATTGAACTGTAAAAATGGTAACCCTCTTCTGGGTCCCCTCTTAGCAGCAGAAAACTTTCTTTTTTTCCTTGTTAAACTTTTACTCCAACTTCACCCTTGGTGTTTGTGCTCCTTAACTTTCTTGGTCGTGAGACAAAGAACTCTGGGTACTAACCCAGGCAATGAGAGACTGCTACATTGTGGTGCATTGGCGAGACTGTAACAATAGGGAGGGGTTGGTTAATGGGTATAAAATTACAGTTAGATAGGAGGAATAGGTTCCTTCTATAGCACAATAGGATGACCATTTTTAACAATAATGTATTATATATTTCAAAATAGCTAGAGGAGAGGATTTTTAATGCCCTAACACAAAGAAATGATAAATGTTTCAGGCGATGGATATCCCAATTACCCTGATTTAATCATTACACAGAATATACATATATCTAAATATCACATGTGCTCCATAAATACGTACAATTATTATATATCAATTAAAAATTAAAACATAAGATTTTCAACCATGTACAGGAGAGAGTCTACTTTGTCCTTCTCTGACTACAGGCTGGAGATAAAAATCTGTTCAATGCTTAAACTAATACAACGTTTTCAAGAAAACTAAGTGAATAACTGTAAATCAAAAGCTTATTAAATTGAACCCAAAACAATTAAATGTATCCTTTTAATTTATTTCTTCCTTCATATATATGCCTTGAATTTGAGGCAATTGGCAAAAAATCCGCAACTATATTATCTCTTGTAAGCCTCTCACTTTTACTTTTATTTATCTTTTGGTTAGCTTATAAATCACTCTATGTGCCATCAGTGGCTTCAGTTTTGTTTTAAGGTTTGTTAGAAACACAGGGCATTATATTAAAATGAAAAATGTTTAGGTCTTTTAAAGGCTCCAAGTCCAAAACCTGAAATAAAGAGAGAACATTATTACAGATATTAGAGCCTTAGCACTTTGGAGTTGTATCTGAAGGAGGTGAGTGTGGTCTCTCTATTCCTTGTGGCTCCATGCAGTACACCTTGGCAGTATGAAGAAAGTCAGCGAGGGCAGGCTGTCATCTGGAAAAGGGGTAGGTGGTCAGCCCAGGCAGCTGAGTCCAACAACTATTTATTTTGTCAACAAGGGACAGTCACTTCCACATAGACTTCCATGTACATGAAATATTATTTGAGATTATAATTCAGGGATACTTTAACGGCCAAAATATGAATAAAAATGAGATTATCTCAAAATTCATCTCAAGGTGTTATTTAAAACTTGTGAAAGAGTTGAAATAAAGGTTCAATTTTTTTCTAATTTGGAAAAAAAATCTCTTCCTATGCAGAAGCTATTTAAATGAGCAGGTTAATTGGATTTTGAAAAATAGCATTTCTCCAATAAAAAATAATTCACTTAATTTTAAACACATGGAAGCTTTGTAATAATAACATGAATGGTTTAGGAGATTAAAGAGGAATAAAAAGAAGATAAAGAGACAAAGCCAATGTATGAAGAAAAATAAAGAAACCTGAAGATTAAAAAGTCTTAGGGATATTTGAATCAGTGCAGAGATAAAGCCATTGAAGGAAGACAAGTGATGGATAAATTATTACATTTTAACATCCCAAGTTAGAAAAAGTCAAAAGATGACAATAAATGCACATAAGCTATAGAGCAAAATATATGAGGAGTTTTGTTTTATATATTAATGAAACAATAATTTACTGAATGCTTATGAGCTACCAAGTGCTCTGCTAAACATTGACAATGTTAAAATAGAATTCCCAGTCTAGAATCTCATGAAGTTTATCACCTAGTGAAGAGACAGATATACAAATAAGCTACTAAAGTACAATAAATAAAATTCTTAAACATATTTAAAGATTGTATCTAAAATTCAATAGCGACATTATCCTAGTTATCAATATGATCAACTTTATAATTGACCTTCTGATAAACTGTTGGGAGACAAATTCTCATTGGATTTCTTGTGTTTCTGCATAGTGCAGCCTTTCTGACCCAAAGGCATGTTTGCATAGTCAATAGCATTGGAGGCTACAGATAACGTATCCTTCCTGAGATATGTGGCAACTTTTTCTCCCTGGAGAAGTCCCAGGGTAGTAAAGATAAAGCCCTCGTCTCCCTCTCTCTAGAGGCATTTGCTTACAGTTCAGTGTTAGGAGTCAAGGGATGCCTTTTAGAGGAGAATTACTGGCATTTTGGGGTATTTTGAAATCTTTCTCTCCAGAGGGTAGAATGGGCAGATATTCAAGCAGAACCCTCATCACTCAGTCTCCTAACTTGGTGGTTCTTCTCCTGAGTTATATGCACCCCTTTGTGTGCAGCTAACATCCTGCCCTCATTGTGTCATCCTGTGGGGATGAGGACTGGGGAACCTGGGCAAGATGCCGCTCTGGCTGCTGTTTCTTGTGTGAAAACAAACATGGGCTTCTGTGCGTCTCTGACCCAGGAATCTTGAGGTCTCACACAAGTGCCCATGTGTGTGTCAGTGTATGTTTATATACGTATACAGGTGTTTATATTTATATCATCAGCCAATCATATATTTCAGCTTTACTCATTGTTAAGAGAAGCTAATTGTTATGAGTTAAATTGTGTCTTCCCTGAAATCATAGGCTAAAGTTTTAAACTGCAGTATTTTAGAATGGGACCCTGTTTATAAACAGTTATTGCCAATGTAATTAGTTAAGATGAGGTCATTAGGATGTGCTCTAATCCACCATGACTGGTGTTCTTATACAAAGGGGGAAATTTAGACATAGAGACACACAGGCAGGAAAACCATGAGAAGATGAAGACAGACATCAGAGTGCTGTGTCTGCAAGTCAAGTAATTCCACAGATTGCTAGAAAACCACCAGAACCATCCCCAGTAGAGACACATGAAACAGATCTTCCCTCACAGCTTTCCAAAGGAAGCCACCTTAGCCCCTGGAAATGTGAGAACTCTGAGAAAATACATTTCTGTTGTTTAAGCCACCTAGCTTGTGGAACTTTCTATAGCAGTCCCATTTATCAATACCTATTTGACACCATTGTTTTGAGCATATGGAACTCATGTTTTCAAAGGGGGCAATGTGCTCCACTCACTAAACCACTAAAGCCCGTCCTCCCACCACCAAATGGTGGGCACATCTCATTACATCTGCCTGTGTTCTCGCTGCTCCGTGACTGGAAGTCTTACCCTGTCAGGAGGCTGACCCTGTCAATACCTGGCTGAATATGTGGCAGGTGTCTGGTTGAAAGAAGCCTTAGGGACACTGTTACACTGTTCTTCATGTAATGCAGGTCCTACAGGGTCTGGACTATATTATCTATGTCTACTTGGTCTGTCTGTATATCTGGCTCTCACTCCCTTTTTTTCTACTAGACTCACAGTTAATTCACTGTCGCTGGCAAGAGAGTAAATTGTAAATTGTTTGTGGGAAACATGGAAAAAACCCTGCACCAGGAGGTTGTCAGCAGTGAGTCTGAGCTCTAGTGTGGCTACTCCGTTGCTGGATGGGTGACTCACTTCGCATATCTAAGCCTCATGGTCCCTGTGCAAAATTGATCAACAATAGCTGTTGAATCCATTTCTAACATTGGGTAGGACTCAAAAGAGATAATGCACACAAAAAAGTGTATGCAATATAAATATGACAATTTTTCTATAATTATAATTTTCAATGTTTTTAAACTGAAAAGAAATGTTTGATTCTTACTCTTTTTGACTTACCAAATTTGACATTGTCAACCTCTTTTGTTTTTGTAACTCTCTTGCATTGTCAATCTCTCTCTCCTTGTAACTCTCTCTCCTCTGGATTTCTGTGGCACAGTATGCTCCTGGTTTCCTTCTGCATCTTTGACTACTGTTCTTGGCTACATTCATAGGCTCGTTTTCCTCTATGTAAACATTAATATTAAACATTGAAGTTTTCCAGGCTTGGCCTTAGGCTATCGTCTCTGTGCATTTCCACTAGGCTAGCCAATCTATGGCCACAAATCATCACCTTTGCCCCCATAACTTGCAAATAGATATCTCCACTCCAGACACCTTCTCTGAACTGCAGACATGTATATCCAACTGCCCACTTGAAATCTCTCTGTATATTATTCAAGGCACCTAAAACTCAAAAATATCCAAGAAGCAAATTTTGCTGTTCCTAATTAAACCTTGTATTCTTCTAGTGTTCATGTGTCCATTAAGGCCACCAAATCCCACCCGTTACCAACCCAGAAATCTAAGTCTCCTGTTCTTCCCCTATATGTATTCCATCACAATCCAGTATATTTTAAATTATGTATCATTGAAGATGGTTTAGCTACGTGTAATATAAATATTTGTCGATTTAAATTTATTTAAGTTTTTTTTTAATGTCAAGTAATAAGAAGTCCTAGTATAAGAGATATCCAGGGTTAATTGAGTCAGAATCAGCATTCTTCTCTACTTTTCTCTCTGTTATCATTAACAAGTCTGCCTTGTTCTGAGACTATTTCTATTACAGTAGCAAGATGACTGCAGCATACTTCAGTTTCACACACAATTTCAACAACGCCCAGCGGATAAAAAGGCATCTCTTCTTAAGTATCTCCTTTTAGGAATGCAGAAACATTTTTCCAGAAGGCTCCCAGTGGCCTCTCCCTTACATATCATTTGCCTGAATTGTATTACATGCCCATGCCTAAATCAATTACTGGCAAGGGAACTGGAACCAGTTTACCCTGAAGCGCAGAGGAGGGAAAGCACCTGAACAAAATCCACTCATTATTGGCAAAGAAGATAACGCAAAATAGAGTTGAGAAAGAGCAATAGTATTTGCATCACTTTCTAAATATCTCCCAAAACTGATCATTCTTTTTATCCCAATTTCAAACACTTGCGATAGACATTACTGCTACTGACTAACAGTTTGGGTTCTCTTGCAGTGGTACTGATCACCACACCTACAAGATATAATAGGCTTCATTTGCACAAAATGTGTGCAGCATTAAGAAAGGATATACACAGGTAACAATACAGTATTGCGGATTATAACCTCCAGGCATAGCTTCCAACTTTCCAGCATTGCTGTACGCTTGGCATGAAAGATGATGCTGAGAGGGTGTGGGTGCCTTCAGTTCAGGGAAGCATCAACTATGGCATCTTTCATATTACTTACTATTACATTTTATTCCTTGCAAAGCACACAGCTCTGTTAGGCCTAAGTGACTAGTACACATGCCCCAGTGCAGCTACAGATGATCAAGTATGGGTTACTCAGTAAACTTCTTGGATACAGCTGCTTGGCTTAGTGCTTAGCCAGCTCAGCAAGATACCATATACGGCTATACATTACTTGAGTCTGAACTGCATTGAAAATACAACCATCCATCAAGTTTTCCGTTGTTCATGGGCCTAGAGCAGGGTTTCTCAACCTCAGCACTATTGATATTTGGCCCAGATAATGTTTTGTTGTGGTTCTTTGCTGTGGGGGGAGTGTCCTGTGCATTTTAGGATGTTTAACAGCATCTTTGGCCTCTGCCCATTAGACACCAAGAGGAACCACTCCAGTTGTAACAACCAAAACGGTTTCCAGACATTGTAAAATGTCACCTTGGGCAAAATTGTACCCAACTGAGAACTACTGGGTTAGAATAAAGGCTACATATGAGCCATTAGCTTTGTTTCTGCCAACATAGGTGCATTCCCCACCCCTTGAAGTAAGAAAGCATGGCACAAGTGACTTTTTATTTTTTCCAGTGAAATATGAGCAAAGGTTATGTGGTCACTTCCTTAAAAAAGTACTTAAGGCCGGGCGCAGTGGCTCACACCTGTAATCCCAGCACTTTGGGAGGCTGAAGCGGACAGATCACAAGGTCAGGAGATCGAGACCATCTTGGCTAACACGGTGAAACCCCGTCTCTACTAAAACAATACCAAAAAAAAAAAATTAGCCAGGCATGGTGGCAGGCGCCTGTAGTCCCAGCTACTTGGGAGGCTGAGGCAGGAGAATGGAGTGAACCAAGGGGGCAGAGCCTGCAGTGAGCCAAGATTGTGCCACTGCACTCCAGCCTGGGTGACAGAGTGAGACTCCATCTCAAAAAAAAAAAAAAAAAAGAAATTACTTAAAATCAGTGTACTGTTTTTCAGTCTCTCTCTCCTGCTTGGGATTTGTGTAAGCACTTGAAATGGAGTGCCCATGAGGTCAAAGCAACCTGAGAGACTGTGCTTGGAGGACAGCTATGCTGGATGGTCAGCTGGGCTCACAGCAGACACAGAATAAATAGCAGATACACATTTGTTTGTTTGTTTGTTTTATTCCACTGAAATTTTAGGGTTGTTTGTTACTTCAGTGTAAACCTATCCTAACTGGTACCCCACCCCACTCCAAGGTGCCATCATCTTCGGATCAGAGATCTACAATAGTCTCTAAATTGGTCTTCCTCAAACACACTTACTCTCTTCCGATGCAGTAATCCTACTGCCAGGTATGTTGTCTTAAAAATTCAAATCTGATCATGCCGTCCCTCAGATGATAACGCTTTACTGATCTCAATAACTTTCTATTGTGTTTAGAATCAAGTCCAAACTTGATAGATATTGCTAGCCCATGCTAGCAAGGCCCTGCATCATTGGATCTCCCTCTTTTTCTCCAGACTTATTTTATGCATTTGTCTCTCTCAATCTCCTTATTCCAGATTTTTCCCTCACAACCTTCAAAAGGAACATTGATTTTTAGTTTCTGGAAATTTTCAGAATCTCACCTGTTACCCGAGCTTTGCATATGCTGTATCCCTCCTCCTTGTATGCCCAGGTAACCCTGACCCTCTCCTCAGAGCTTGAATCAGTTGTGATTTCTTCAGAGATCCATTCCAGTATCTTCCTAAGTCTTTTAATTAAAAGGTCTTTCTCATCATACTGTGTACCTCCCTCTATAGTAAATGTTCTGTTGTAATATTTACCTTAATTTGTAAGACTACATCGTTAATGTCTAGGTTGTCCAGGAGACCATAAGCCCCTTGAGGTCATGGCCAATTTTTACTCAACACTGTTGCCCCTACTATGTGTCCAAGGCATCACATATAGTAGATTCCCATCTATGTTGAATGATGAAAGGGCTTTTAAACAACTGACAGTCTCACTGTTAGGAAAGAAATCTTTAAGCCTTGATGTTAACCTTCCATATGGTTTCTAGTTGTGTAAATGAGATTATTTTCAAAGCTATAAATCTGTCTTACTGCTTTAATGTCTGAATGAATTTGTGGGCCTGTAGACATTTAATGGAACACACATCTAGAATAATCACTGGAACCACGAACTCCATGTATTTACAAGAACAAATGAAAGATGACCTTAGTTGTATTCAACACCCTATTACAATTGAAGTAAGGAATATAGCAATTCTGACCCAGTTGAATTACTGATAACCATTAAGTATAGCTGGAGAGTAGAGGTTAGAAATATATGACCATGTCCTTTGTCTTTGCTCATTCACTTTGCTTAAGAGCAATACCTCATATTGGCCGGGCGTGGTGGCTTACGCCTGTAATCCCAGCACTTTGGGAGGCCGAGGCGGGTGGATCACAAGGTCAGGAGATCGAGACCATCCTGGCTAACACGGTGAAACCCCATCTCTACTAAAAATACAAAAAATTAGCCAGGTGTGGTAGTGGGTGCCTGTAGTCCCAGCTACTTGGGAGGCTGAGGCAGGAGAATGGCATGAACCTGGGAGGCGGAGCTTGCTGTGAGCCGAGATTGTGCCACTGCACTCCAGCCTGGGTGACAGAGCAAGACTTTGTCTCAAAAAAAAAAAAAAAAAAAGAACAATACCTCCTATCAGTATAATTCTTTTAAATTGTAAGATCACTTTCATTCCAGTTGATCCTCATAAATAACCCTGGTCGAGTTAGGACAGGAAATGTATCTTCATTGTGCAAAAGAGTAACCATGTCACAGAAAAGTTAAGTAATTTCAATAGTTCAAAAATCTAAGTAAATAGTAGAGTCAAGATGTAGTCCAGGCTTCCTGTCCCCCTATCTGGGGTTATATGATTATTTATGTACTTGTGGATATTTGTGGTGGGATAAATTTGTGGTTGGCAAAACAGGGACAGGAGAAAGAAGCTGGAGATGAAGTCATCAAAGTCTTGAACTTTATATTAATTTTCACTTACTAAAACAAAACTGTAAAAACAATGTATTTTGTAAAATGACATTGTCATATTCCAATACAATTAATGTTTATCCCGTAACAAATTTCCATTTAGCAAGCATTCATTGTGTTGGCTTAGCTGATAGTATTATTATAATTATTTACTAAAACTTAATTCCAAGAAACATTTAAAAATTACCTCTACTGCTGTTTCAATAATTTTCTTATACAATAATTTTACATAGAACATTTGAGAGAAGAATGAGAAAAAATGAAAAGGTTTTTAGTAGTTATCTGCATCTAAGCAAATTGCCCAAGTCCTGTTGCTCTGTAGAAGAGAGATACCTTCCTAAGGGAGAATTAACTGGGTGACATAGTAGTCTTTTTAAATGTAATTTTAGGATAGTTTGTGATATACACAAATAACGTGAGTTCCAGTGTGGGGAAAAGATAACCAGAAGTAAATCAATGTGAGAGAGTTTCAGTTAGGGACCCTCAATGCTGGGGACTGGATCACTGTACCCTCTATACCCTTTTAATTTTGCCATGGAGAACTTGGTCTAACAGAATAGAGCACAAGTTTTGAGTCACAGTGACCCGAATTTGATTCCTGGTGCTGCTATTTATGGCTGTGTTCAGGCAAATCTCCTGCAGTGTCAGACTCAGGGAGCTCATCTGTAAATGGGACAAAAATGGGGCCAGCATGACTGAAAGACGTGGGCGAGGAGCTGAGCACTGTGCCTGGCACATACTAACTACTCCTCATACCACCACCCCACGCTGCGGCAGTAGCCTTGACAACTAGGCTGAGTGAATGAGGTGCCAACTACAGCATGCTCTGTCTTCTGTAATGCCGATCATCCTGGGGCTCCCCCAAAGCCTGGGCTGAAAGAGGGCACAGACCACCACTTCCCCCTCAGTAGGGGAGACCCAGGCAGCCAAGTCAGTGCACCGCATGAAGTCCGCGTGACTTAAAAGGCAGTAAGGACTGCAAAATGTTGCCTAAACTCGTTTGTGGTTGTTTTAGGTTTGTCTGTACAGAGATTTATTTCCCCCCTTTGTCCAACCATTTATGTTTTATAACTCACTCATTTCTGCCCAAACAACTCTCTCCCTCAACATGGTCTCGGCAGACTTCCACATATGTGAGCTACATGAAAGCCAGCCAAATATGCTCCCACATTCTGAATATATGTAGGATGAGTGTAGAAGCCATCTCTTTCAAAGAATACTTAGCATTTTCAGGATAATTTTTATATCAAATAGTTCATATCTCTGAAGAAACATTATCTGTATATAGAAGAAATACCATTTCAGTGTAAACCAGATGAATACATTGAGCTACAGATATATTCTACTCATTGACTGAAGTCACCCAAAAGACCTCATATCCCAAGAAAACAATCAAGGAAGGGAAAGGGGGGTGGAAATAATTTTTATTGTGCCCTTTCCTTGGGCCTGTTTCTTTGTCAGACTCTTTACATGCCTTTCTTCATTATTTTTCAAGTCATATTATTTGAAATATTTTGATATTGGCAAATACTACTTCTCTTACCACCCCCCATTGATATTTGAACATAACTAAATTTTTCAAATCATATATCTAATGAGTTTGATATTCAGAATATATAAAAACTCATACAACTCAATAATAAAAAGACAAATAACCTAATTTAAAAAAGAGCAAAACTTTTGGTTAGATATTTCTCCTAAGAAGATACACAAATGGCCAACAAACACATGAAAAGATTCTCAGCATCGTCAGTACTTTATCCCATTTAATAAGTACAACAATGTTACATAGGTTTTAATGTTATTTTCTTACAACCAAGAAAACAATCAAAATAAGGAGGATATTGGTTTAATTCAGATTTAATTTAGTGACTATCAATATTTTTATTGTATTTTATCATTTAAGAAATGATGAAGTTTTTATTCCAATCCAAAATGACTTTTTAGTTTATCTATGGGTGTGCTTTTAACATCAAAGATTTTCATAGTTAGAGCTGGGCGTGGTGGCTCACACCTGTAATCCCAGCATTTTGGGAGGCCGAGGTGGGTGGATCACCTGAGGTCAGGAGTTCGAGACCAGTCTGGCCAACATGGCGAAACCCCGTCTCTACTAAAAATACAAAAAATTAGCCAGGCATGGCGGGTGCCTGTAATCCCAGCTACTTGGGAGGCTGAGGCAGGAGGATCGCTTGAGCCTGGGAGGTGGAGGTTGCAGTGAGCCGAAATCCTACCATTGCACTCCAGCCTGGGCGACAGAGTGAGACTCTGTCTTAAAAAAAAAAAAAAAAAAAAGAGAGATTTTCATTGTTGAATAAAATGTATATGTTGGAATTCAGCAAATCTGAACAATTCATTTAAAGTTTTAATTCATAGTTCTATTTGATTGCAAGTTACTTAAAAATAATTATATTTCTTCATTAAAATGAACTGTAATCTATCATCTAATCCAGACTTCTATCCACAGAAATTTCCTCCACACTATTTTTGAAATGTGGCATCCAGGCACTGCTTGTTGGCTTCTGGTGACCAGGAGCCTATCACTAGAAGAGATAACCCAGAGGATATTCTATTAGTTTATTGGCTGGCCTTATTCCTGTCCTACAGATCTAAACAGATACAGTGACTTCCTTTTTCCACATATGATAGAACTGAAAGTGAGAATTCTTGCCCTTATTTTAGTGATGGTATAAGCTGAAAAATGACAATGTTCTAACATACCTCACAGCATCACCTGTCTAATTTGAGAACGCTACACAGGAGAGAGGCCTGGGGCAAGAAGAGAGGAAAACAGTTTGAGGTTAAGAGGTCAGGAAAGCAACAAAGAGGAATTCTATGAGCTGAATCTTTATGTCTGTGACTTTTTCTTTTTATTGATTTCAAAAAGATCATTTTATTCCTTTTTTTTTTCCCCACTTTCCTGGTCTTCTTTTCATTATTGTACTGAATTTGAATTAGAATTTCCAATGGGAAACAGCTATTTGCCCACGGTGGAACTGGTGCCTAGGGTAGGAGGGGAGTGGTCTAAGAATACAACCAGTGGGCCTGCCTGGCTAGGAACACGGAGATAATGAGATTCCTGGACTCCTTGTTAACATTAAGAAAGAACAGCATCTGAAAAAGAGGCCAATTCTCCAAACTGGCAGCAGAAACTATCCTCAGAGAAATTCCTCCCAATACAGTAAGAATTAAAACTCAAACTGAGAAAACTAGCAAAAGCAGCAGTAATCCTCAGGGGGAAGCCAGATCGGAGCCACAAATCAAAGAGCAATATTAGAAAATGCTGCAAAAATAAGAAAGAAACATAGCGGGACAGCAGGAGGGAGCCGGGGGACCGTGCGTTTTTTTTTGTTGGACACACAAGCCTGGAGTGTGTTCTTTGAAAACTTCCCAAGAGATCAAAACAAGAAATTACAGCCTGCAGAACAAATGGTTGGGAAGACGAGGAGAGAGCTGAGATGAACAGCAAAGTCTCTTAGAACTGGGTCTGAGCTTTAATCCCTCCCCAGCCTGCATCTGGCAGCATCCTCCTCCTCTCGCAGCAGCCCGCTGCCAATGCAGTTGTCGCACGTGCCTGAGGAGGGCGCCCTCCTCTGCTCTGCTAGATGCCGCCCTTGTCCTTGGACAGTCCGCTGGGAGCGGAGAAGTAGTGGCCCTACCCAGTCAGGAGCCCAGCACTGTATACAACAAAGAATGGTTATTTATTTATTTATTTATTTATTTATTTATTTATTTATTGTTTTAAACTTAAAAAATTGTATGTAACGTGTGTACAAGGTGATTTTTGATATACACATACTTAGTGAAAGTGATTACTATGATCAAGAATGCTTTTTTTTAAATGAACATAAATTGACATTTTAACCACAATCTTGCACCTCTTCCTATTCCAACTTCTCCTGACATTCTTACCCACTAATTGAGTGGTGCAAGAGGGGCACTGATATTTTCAGAATCCAACTAAAAGACGGTTAAGTCAGAAGCACAATTAGTTTGGTGTATTTATAGTTGTTTAGTTGTCGCTTCAGTAGACAGTGTAGGAAAAGCTTCTAGACATGGCCCCACCACTCACCACATCAGATCAACTGGCATGACAAAAAGACACAGAGACCGAAGTATGTCACAAAATGAAGGGGTCATTGAGTGCCAAAAAAGAAATGTGTATGTAGCCAAGGGGAAACAAGGTTTGATACATTGAGTAGTTGGAAGCTACTCTAAGGAAATTCTTCTAAGTCTCATGGTTCATACAACAAATAAGCTTGATATATTATTCCCCAAACTTGAAAGCAATCCCAAAAATGTTTGTGGTATTACCAATAACAATTTGTGCAGCTAAAATAAACTTTTTTATATGATGAAAAACTAAGAAAAAATAACTTGGATCAACTTGCTAGAAGCAATATTGGATTGTTTTTCTGTCCCCTTTATAGATAATTGTGCTACAAAATTGATGCCATACAAATAGACAAAGAATTTGCAGCCAAAATTGTACAAAAAAGGTATTATAGAGATATGTCAGTTTGTTAATTAATCAAAACACTATGTTCTTTTTCTGGATTTTATAATGTTTATGAAATTTTTTATGTTTTAATAATTTGTATTGTGTTTGGAATTTTACCATTAACATTCCAACTAATTTTATATTTGGGGATTATGTATTCTTTTTTCTTCAAGGGTGCACTCCAAATTGTTAAGCTTCTGGCTCTACAAATCCTGCATCTGCCTTTGCTTCTTTCATTGCACTTGATATATTGTGTCATCTTTTACTTGATTACACATCTCTGTTGCCTCCCGGGTGTCAAGGATGAAAATCTAATTATTTCTATCTAATATCCCCAGCACCTAACGTAGTAAAAGCTAGCAGTTGTTCAATATATTGTTGTTCATTGAAGTCTAATTGATGGCTATTGCAAAGAAAGTGGAGACTGGTGATGCTATGCCTCAGATAGAAACCCTAAGGCAACATCAAGACCTGAAGTGGTATTTTTCCTCCCGAAAGACCCAGACACTTCTGAGACCCCATTTCGACTTTGCAGCATTGAAAATCAGGAATAGAAGCATATTTGGCAGTCATGAAGGGGGAAAATGCCACCACAGAGCCTCTGCAAACCTGGACATCCGTGCGCCTCCATTGGAAAGAGATGCCCAAGAAAGAAGTTTCCCTGTAGGTAGAGGACTGGGTTGGAGAAGGTGTGGACCCTCCTAGTTGCCAGCTGTTTTCAAGCCTTGGGAATCTGGCCCAGCGTTTGTGTTTGGGTCATATTTGATGCCTCCCAGAACACCTAAGTGCGGTTTGCACTATGTGTTCATAGAGATAACAAGCAGCATCACTGGGGGCAGAGTGGGAGAGCTGGAGACTCACACTGTGAATACCTGAACCAGGACAACTTTTAGAGGAGCAGCACGCTCAGGTAGGAAGATATGAAAGGATATCAGAAACAGCTCTCGCAAGCCATTCCCTGGCTGCCCTCTCTAGTAAGCAGAGAAATCTGTACTTACCAGGTACAATTATATAAGCCTGATGCTCATACATGGCATGTGTGATGTACTAATTAAGTTCTTTCTATATTCTTAGAGTAAGAGACTTATGGGATAGGCGAAAGATCCCGTCTTTCTACTTAGGTAGGACCCCAGTTAAATTTGAATTTCAGATAAACAATTAACAATTTTTAATTGTAAATGTGTCCCTTATATTTCATGGGACATATTCATACTAAAAAAATTATCTAAAATTGAAATTTAACTGGATATTCTGTATTTCCTAAGTTTGGCAACCTTACCTAAGAACTAAATCTGCCCTGCTAAGCCATTTTTAAACCTGCGACCAGGGGATCTAGTGGAGATAGATGACGAAAGACCGTCCCAAGGTAACACCTTCTCTGGAGGGCAAGGACTATGCCCTTAATACTTGTTTCCTTTAATATATATGCATCTTGTATTCTGTGCAAAATGTTGTAGTTAAATGGTAACTCTTATGGGAGCAAGTTTGAAATGGGGGAAGGAACAACCACACACACAAAAGATTAATACAAGATGTCTCTAATTTCCAATCCAGGGGACATTTTTGTCTCCAGAACAATGAATCTAAGTACCTTAAAATTGCTCTGTGGCAAAATGCCTCTTCCTTAGACGTGGCTGTATACTAGTATACACTATTATAGGTTTGCTCCCAGTTAGATGTTGATTTCCATTGACAAGAAGATGTTGATTTTGGTTATAAGAATAGGATGACTGAATATGCAAGTATGTATTTTTTATTATAATTAACATATTTTAGATACACTCTCTAGAAAAGTGATGTACTTGAGGGGGTATAGAGACGAACCTTGGTTCTGTCTCTTACAGAACCCTTGGTGCCTCAGTTTTCTCATATGTAATTTTGGTTGAAAATGATACTGGTATCAATGAGTTATAAGCAAAAATAAAATAACATATTCCATGAAAGTTTTTTATTCAGGGCTTGAAATATATAACCAGGTCCAGCAAATATTAAAGATTATTAGGCATTAAGCCAGGATTGGAGAGAGAATGTGAAACATTATATAAAAACAGAAAAGAAGCATGGCGCGGTGGCTCACACCTGTAATCCCAGCACTTTGGGAGGCCGAAGAGGGGAGATTACTTGAGGTCAGGAGTTTAAGATCAGCCTGGCCAACACTGTGAAACCTCATCTCTACTAAAACTACAAAAATTAGCTGGGCGTGGTGGCAGGTACCTGTAATTCCAGCTACTCGGGAGACTGAGGCCGGAGAATCGCTCAAACCTGGGAGGCAGAGGTTTCAGTGAGCCAAGACCACGCCACTGCACTTCAGCCTGGGTGACAGAGCGAGACTGTGTCTCAAAAACAAACAAACAAACAACAAACAAACAAAGAACAGAAAAGGAGCTAGAAAGAGAGAGGAAAGCTTGGGAGAGCATACAGAAGATGCTCTAACTTGGAGGTCAAAGACACAGAACAATGGAGAAGGAAAACCCTGTTAAAAACGGAGGTGGGTGGAGGTACAGCAAATATTGCAGGGTACTGAATAGTAGATGAATAGTAGGGGAGACTACGGGAAAGATCCTGCAGAAAAAAAATAACCAGTTTATAGGAAATTCCAGTAAGGAATGTATTTGGGAACAAATGGTAGAAAAATAGAAAGCCTAAAATCAATAGCTTTACTTCCTCTGAAGGAGGGAGATTTATTTTCTTTTTCTTTTTTTTTCCTTTTTTGTTGGAATTAAATGTAATAGCATGTAAAGCATTTAGGCATTTAGCTTCAAATTGGTCACATAGCAAAACTGATCAACAAACACCATTTTACCCCACCCTGATTTCCCTTTAAGAGCACAGATTTGGACCCAGAAACTGGAAGGGAACGTAAACCAACCATACACAAGTAGGATGCTTTAAAGTTATGAATCTATTTCAGGTGAAGTGAACAGAATCAGAATATATATATCTATAAAATTTATATATATATATAATTTTTATGTGTGTGTGTATATATATATATATATATATATATTATATATTATGAGGTGGTTGAGTATTGGAAATGATTGTGTGGCCCGAAGTAGGCAGAGTGGGACAAAGAGGCCCTAAAGGAAAAGAAAGAGAAGCCAGGGCCCAGAACCTCACTCATCTCCTATCTGCAAAGTCAGGCAGCCTCTCCTCCAATTTCATCCTCATCTGGCAGTGGTCCTTCATAGCCATCCAGCGACAACATAGGGCTCTTGGTTCCATCTCCCTAGAAGCTCATTTTTGAAGGGAGCTCTTTAAGGAATCGTCTTTAATTGCAGTGTGCCTTAATGGATTTTACATTTAGTCAGGCATATCCTCCCACCCATAATTCCCTCCCAACAATGGCAGCTCATCCACTTACCAGCATTATGGCAATTTTCCCTTCACTGGAAATCTCCCCTAAGTGTCTACTTAGGAAGCTCTTTGTTTGATGTGGTTGACATGTTAACAGGAATAGCTCTGTGTTCTCTGAGGTAGTAAACACCGAAAGCTGAAGGAAATTTCAGAGAAGCTGGCAGGGGCCTTCCTTATTCCAAGTTCCTTTATTGAATTCTAAGTGGAAAAGGATTTGGAGCAATAATTAAAAAGTTTTGAACACAAAGTTTTGTACATGTTAGAATGGAAGAGGCTGGAGTAACCGGCTGCTCTAAATACATGCAGTTGGTTAGAACTGAGGAGGAGCGGCTGGCTCACCTGTGAGTCCTCTTTTGTACGGTCTATAACTAGGAGTGTTCTCACTTCTACATTAGAACTAAGCTGAAGCCCATTCACTAATCTGATTAGTGATAAATCACCATTTATTCTTGAGCCAGGGACTTTGGGGGATAAGTAAGGCACAGAAGCTTACAGTCAAAGTGCTGAGGAGATTACAGTCAAACAAAAGAGAGCAATTTCGGACACAAACGAATAGATGATGGAATGTGATCAGGGTCACAGTCAGAAACAATGGAGGGCTCTTTGGGTTTCTGTGAGTGCCAGACCAATTTGAATTGCTTTGGTTCAGAGCCCTATGCATGGCGGGAGTGGGGGGAATAAAAATGGATATTTATCTAAGTTTTGCAAGAATCCTGGTCCCGTTCCCTTCTGTGTTTTGCTAGTTTAGGAATGAAAACAGACTGTTGTTTTCTACATCCTAGTCCAAGGAAGGAAATGTTGACCACGTGGAACTTTTCCCTAGAGCTAGCAGTTGGGTTAAGGTGTGGACCCTCAGCGTGGCTGACAGTTATATATAAACTGCCTTAGGACAGCTGTGAGCTGCCTGGGAGCAATCATCAATGCCAGAAATGCTACCCCAAACCCATCTGTGTGTCTTCAGAAGACCAAGAGAGACAGGTAAATGAAGTTGACTTCCTTGATTGGAAAGAATGTAGATTTGAGAGTCAGACAGACCTGGTTTCACGTCTTAGCTTTGTCCTTATTTACTACTTAATCTTGTGCAAGTTGCTTATCTTTTACATATCTCAGTTTTGTCAAGGATAATATGGGGTTTTAATCTCTGTTTCATACTGTTCATCTTAAGTCGCATAATAGACCTGCAAAGGGGAGCCATTCCCAAAATTGGCCCCATGAATCATGATACCGTGAACAACATGAAAAAAGTCACTATTGGTAACTTCAAGCAGTTTCATTTTCCTGGAGGTAGGAAGCTTTAAAATTCCTATTGTGTCTTTGCTGTATGAGAGTTGCAGAAAGAATTTTTTCTTTCTTTTAGAAAGAAGAGGAAAATACTATTTTACTCAAGAAAAGCTCAAAAGTCACTATTAACCAGAATGCAGATGTTCTAAGCTACGAAAGTGTTCCATTTGGTAATAATTGTAGGATGTGATTTAATCAGTAGTATATATGTTTGGAATTTTGTTCTTTTGAGACATTTCGAGAAAAGCATTTCTTTTCTCTTTTGCTTATGTTATATACTGTGTTTATACAGTTATTTTGTTGTAGTTTGTTAGGTTATAAACAGTTTATTGTTAGTAATGAAGAAATTAGGATAGCATTATACAAAGCCATAGTAGAAATTACTATTTGTTATTTAATATTTTAGATCTTATTCTACTTAACTATTTTAAAAAATATTTATATATAGCTTAAAGCCCTAATTGGGAATTTTTCTTAGTTCATTGCATTTTTTTTTTTTTGTCTAGGTTGGATGTGTTATTTATTTTATGTCTGATATTCCTTTTTTTCCTCTTTTTTGAATCCTTTTTTTTCTGTATTAGGCTTGCATTGTTTTTTATTTTTTTTATTTCACTGATGCTTCATATGAGCAGTTTTACCTTCTAGAAGCTCTGATAATGCAACTCATTCATCTTTCCTTCTGAGCTATAATCCATATTTCATCCTATGCACATTTTATTGTAGATGCCTTGGGTTGTTGGAGTGTAGGAAGGGTAGAGAGAACATAGCTGCTGCTCTATCCAACACTGGTTGGAGACGTGGGCTCTGTCCACCTGTTTTGCTAACTGTCCTACATCAGAGTTTATTCTTCCCAGGGTTGAATGTGTGTGTGTGTGTGTGTGTGTGTGTGTGTGTGTGTGTGTGTGTGTTGTGTGTGTGTGTGTGTGTGTGTGTGTGTGTGTGTGTGTGTGTGTGTATGTGTGTGTCTGTGTCAGTGAGTATGCTATAAAGGTATACCCTGGACTTTGCTTGGTTCTCCCAGTCCATTCTGGGACACTGAAAAAATTTAAAAAATTCCTACTGTCATTTTCTCCATTTTTGATAAGATGGGCCCATTATAGGGGGAGTTTAGTATTAAGAAAAAAAATTCAACTTTTTTTCTGAGTTGTTTTCTAATCCTTCAGTTTAGTTCTCTTCAAATTGGAGATTTTGGTTAGATTCCTCAGGCTTTGTCAGATGTCTCTTCTTCCTACAGTCAATTTTTCAGAAGTAGAGACAGAACTGAGCTCTGTACTAAGCCGCACTCCCTCCTGGTGTCTCTTAATTTGTGCATAAAATTACAAAGTTTTAAAAATAATATTTTAGACATTTTCCTAGTTAATTTTTTACAGTGACCTTTTTCTAAAATGCATTTTATATTGGGAAGAGATTCTATGATTGTTTCATTCTGCAATGCTTACCCATGAGTTACAGTTTTATATATAGAAGCAAATAAGGAAGTTTATATATAGCTAGATAAAGGAAACAAATATTCTATGAGAAGTTATGTAAATTGAAGTGAAACTGTATTATGAAACAGCGTACAACCATCAAAACCATATTTAAGGAGATTTAAAAAAATAACATAGGAAATGCTGTGTTAAATTTTGAAATGTTCAAGTAATACATACAGAGGAGAGTAACCTTAACTATGTAAAAAATACAGTTTATTGTTCAAGAAGCCCGACTAAACATATGTGTTTACCTCTCCTTCATCCAAAAATCCCATTGAAAGGACAGAAGGAAATATAACAATAGCAATAAATCACAAGCAATGTGGCAATGATAAATAGCCAGGAAAGGAGCCTCTTGCATTTCAAACCAGAATAAAATTTTTAGTTTTTAGTTTTTGGTCAACTGTGGTCTGAAAACATAAAATGAAAAATTCCAGAAATAAATGATTCATAAGTTTTAAATTGCTTGCCGTTCTAAGCAGCATGGTAAAATTTCACAATGTCCCCATGCCATCATGAATCATGTCTTTGTCCAGCATATCCACACTGTGTACACTCTCTGCCTATCACTTAGTAGTTCTGTCAGTTATGAGATAGAGAAAACACAGTTTACATAGGATTTGATACTTTCTGCTGTTTCAGGCATCCACTGGGGGTCTTGGAACACATCTCCTGCAGACAAGAAGGGATTCTGTACGTGCTTTGATAAACTCACCTGGTTAAAACACCTTTTCTTTATTAATAACATGTATGATATACAATAGCAGTATTTGTTTTATGGTCCTAGTTACTAGGCTTGTATTCAACAATTATCAAGCCTTTATGATGTACCTGTCCTCTTGTAGGTAGGTAAAATGAGACAGTGTACAAAATAGGCAAAAATCTTGGCCCTCATAGGTGAGCAAAAACAATACAAAAATAAACCATATGCATATACACACACATACTCATATGTATATGTACACACATATATGTGTGCATATATATATGTATATAATTTGTTAGAAGGTGATTCATGCAGTGAGGAAAAGAAACCATAGGTCCCAGTAAAGGATATTAAGAACATTGGTGTGGGACTTGCGGAACAGGTTGTGATTTTAAACAGGATGGTAAACATGAATGTCATTTAGCAGATGGCATTTGAGCAAACACTTGCAAAAGGTGAGGGAGATAGCCATTATAGGTGATGGAACAAGCAACACAAAAGTCATAAGGAAGAATTGTACTCGTGTGTTTGAAGACATCAAGGAATCCAGGGCAACAGACATAGCAAGTGAGGGGAGGGTATGAGAGGAACTGGGTGGGAGGCCAGGGCATTTAAGATGTTGAGGACTTTGGGCTTCATGCAGCATAACTGAGTGTATTTAAGAAAGAATGCTCATTGAATGTTCCCGTTATACGATGCACTGAGGTAAGCGCTTTATTGATATTTCTCTGTGATTTTTTTGGTTAGTCTTCATAAGAACCCTATGTATAAAATAGTATATCAATATCTATATTTTATTAACAAGCATGTATAGTCCTAAAGAAGTCGATTCACTCACCCAAGGTCACATAGATGGTAAATGATGAGAACTGTATCTAGGCTTTCTGACACCTGTCTGTTTGATCATAGCATTATCCTGAGTCCAAGATGAATGGCTTCTATTTGATTTTGTAATGTCAAATTACCTGAAATGATGTAGATGTGCAATTCAAACTTCTGCTGCTGTGCAAACACTTAATTCTTGCTATGGTCTGAAAATTTCCATTCCCCTCAAATTAATGTTATACTGCTAACCCCCAAAGTTATGGTATTAGGAGCTGGGGAATTTGGGGAGGTGATGAAGTCATTGGGCAGAATCCTCATGAGTGAGATTAGTGCCCTTTTAAAAGAGGCCTAAAAAAGACTCCTGCTCACCTCTTCCACCATGTGAGGGCACAGCAAGAAGGTGCCATCAGTGAACAAGAAAGTGAGCCCTGGTGAGGCATGGAATCTGCCAGTGCTTTGATCTGGGACTTCCCAGCATCCAGGGCTGTATGAAATTTCTGTAGTCTGTGAGCCATCCAATTTATGGTATTTTGTTATAGCAGCCCAAATGCTGTACGGACTTAGCCCATGTGGACTAAGATAACTGGTAAGAAGCCTTCACACTTTCTCAGCTACCAGAAAGTACATTTGAATTCAACTGAGGAAATCTATTTAGTCATTGTTTTGCCATGTTACCTCCACCCAACAAGCATGTTATATTTTCATGTCGCAAGTTGGATTCTCGGAGAGGCCTTTGGGATCAACCCCTGTGAAAACGAGGGAAGAGAAGGGGGAATAGGTAGAAGAGGAATGAGCTGTAATGGAGGCCCACTGATGGCCTCAGCTGATCTCACCAGAAGCTTGGCACTCTGGTGGCTCTCAGCAAGACTTTATTCCTTTACATCAATCTATCGTTGGTTGTGGGCCTCTGAAGGAGTATTGAGGCACAACACCTTACAGCATCCACCACAATCTATAGCATCAAAATGCTTTCTGATTACTTGAGTTGCCCTGGGTTCTACAAGGGAAATGCAAGCAGACTCTAAGTGTGGTTTTATTGATGCTGAAGTAGCTTCCTTTCATGGAAAAAGAGGCAAAAACCTTGACATTTCCCCTATTTCCCCTTCTGGTGTACAGAAATGCATTTGGTGTGGATCTATAAATTTAAAGCTAATAAGATTTCTATTCTACTGATGCTATAACTGTTTGATAATCTAAAAAGATTCTCAAATGATTTTTGTGGTGGGGATAACCTAGATTTGTGAAGGTGCACATATTGGTTTGTGAGTGTGTATGTGTTTTAAAGTTATAATAGAAATAGAGGAGAGATAACATAAGGAAATGTATCACTTTTCCCAATTTTTTTTCTCATGAATGCTCACTTCTTCCTTTCGCTTTCATGGTTGCTGAGGGTTATTTGCTGGCGGGACAATAGTCCCTGTGTCAAAGGGCCTGGTGAGTCAACTCGCCAAGCTAAGCTGCTGCTGACAGATGAGTGATGGAAAGATGTACTGTTGTATCTGTCAGCTTTGATGAGAAAAAGTGGATCTTAGCTTAGAATCATTCTCATTTCCAGATTTTTATTTTTATTGTTATTTTATTCCTGAAAAGAGGATTGATTTCTTTCTGCATTATGTAGGTCTCTTTTTCAATGCTCCTGGGTAAACCAATCTCAAAGCACAAAGACTGAAATTCCTCTACTTTCCACAGTTTGTAGGCAAACAATTTAGAATGTGTCTCATCACCACTTTATTCTTCTCATCACCTCGAAAAGTGACTAGCAGAATTCCCACTTGGTTTATAATAAAAGAAAGCAACAATTTCATCTATGAATTAGCATACTAGTATGAATGCACACTCTTGAAAATAAATGTGATATTTTGTATAGTCTTGTTTCCTGAGAGAGCAGTGACTTGCATTTTTATATAAACATGCTGAATTTTATGTGTGCTTAGAAAAATTTGGCATACATATTTCCAGAATACTGAAAATCTGACAAACCCTTGTGCCCTACTGTCATTACCCAACGTTCCTTCCCTCAGAACTGCCTATTAAAAAATCTTGCAGATTGTCTCCCTTCCCTTATTAAATGTGCAGGAAATAAGCCTAACTGTTAAGTGCATGAAGGTCTTGAAAACCATACTCTGCTGGCTATTGTCATTGACATTAAACTCCCTAAAATCTTTTAAAACGAGGACATTCAAGTTAACCTTACTTCATTATTTAACACTTCAGAAGGCAACATGGATTCTCCAATCTCTGAGATTGTTAGGAGATAAGAGCTTCCAGAACCTTATCACTCAATCATAGAATCAAAGAATGTGCTCAGCTAAGACACATTGATTGACAAATCCTTTATGCACATGAGTGACAATGTCAGCTTTCAGGAAGCAGAGAAAAGATGAAGAGAAACAAAATCTCTAGATGACTCACAATTAACTAGGAAAAATTTTCTGGACATATAGAGTTCATAGGTTCCTTGGGAGGAGTTTATAATGTTTGCCCATTAATTGAAGCATTTATTTATTTAATAAGCAAACATTTTTTGAATGCCTATGGGGATCCAGGATTTAAAGAGACAGAGGTTAAAAACTCAGACCTTGCCTCTGCTATAGGGATTTACAGGAAAAGAAATGAATTTATAATGCGATAGAATGAAGGTATCCTTGGAAGTACGCTCAGGAATATGGAAGGATAAGGGCTGGAAACCAAACCCAGATAGCAGACATGGAGGAAGATGTTTTGTTTTTTCTCCAGGAATTCCATGTGACTTCAAATAAGCTTGAAATATGAGTATAGATAGGCCAGGAGGCCCAGGAACAGGGATTGGTGAAGTGGTAGTGATGGTGGGTTGGGGTTACCTAAAGGAGAGAAAGGACAGCACATTCGGAGTCACCAAGAGGCAGGATTGAGAAACTGCAAGCCATTCAAGATGATGGGAATAGAACTGATGAGGCTAGAAATAAAGAGGTTGATCTATAAGAGGAGGACGAGGGCCAGATCGAGGCCTTATAAGCCCTGCTAAGGAATTTGAATTTTATCATGAAGGCAATAGGGACCTAATGAAGGCTAAGTAGGGAAATCCTATGGAGGTTTCTGCTTTAGAGCTGGGAGTTACACACAGGGGTTTTAAATCCATTAGGGCCATGGAATTAGATATCCAGACCAGTATATTTTCTTAATGAAATAGCATCAATTATAATAAAAAGGAAATCTTAAAATACATTGCAAGTAGTAAGAGTAATTAATTTGTTTTGTAAAATGTGTGTAGTAGGTCACAGAGTAAGTTTTTGTTATTGAGGGTGTGGCCAAAATAATTTGAGAAGCAGTATTTTAGAAAGATCTTTCAGGCAGCTGAAAGCAGGGAGACCAGTTAAAAGATTATTCCTAGAACCATATTATACAAGAGGAGAGAAGAGGGTCCTGCAGAATCGTGGGAAGATGGGAAGACGCGTCATTTCATTCCTGTTATGCCTCTGAGGTGAGTAAAGCCTCCAGACTCTGCATTTCACAGATTGAAACATGAGACATGGATGCCTGTGACCTCTCAAAAGAAGGGCTTCCACCGTGTTTGCAGTGCTGCTTTGCTGTTCCCTCCACCTGAGATGATAGTGCTCCATTTCTACATGAAACATCCATTATTCAAAGGACAGCTAAAAATGCTGCTTTTTTCCATGAAATTTCCTCAGATCTCCCTATCTAGAAATAACCTAGCATCAATCCTTTCTTCCACTGTATTACAGTCAACTGACTGTAGCATGCCCCATAAATCCCTTCTGCTGCATCACCCTGTTGAATGGCCTTCAGAATAATCACACTATTTGAAAAGTGCTTACAAGTGTCTTTGCATTTCTTCCTTCTCTTCCCTCTTCTAGAATGTAAGACACTTGAGGGCAGGAATGGAACTGTCTTCTTCACTATTTCAAGGGTGAGGAAAGGGAGTGACATTGAGAAGAGACTGAATAAAAAGTTGTTAAATGAAGGAATGGATTTAAAAGCACCCTGATCTGCAGTGTACCTGAAACTGCATATACTTCATATCACAACTGTAGTATCTTCATCCTTGCTCATGTTTTTTCCACTGCACTAAAGTGCTTCTTTAAATCAATAGAAGAATCAAAATAGTGAGATTCAATGATAAGTAGATGCTATTTTGAAATTTTATTTTGATTAGAAATGGATTGCAGTAATATTTTTACTTTCTGTGGAATGGTTATATACATAATAAATACTCTGCCTGTGTTATATTTGCAAAACATCAATGTCTTTGATTTCGTGGCTTTAGAAACTTTTTCAAATACAAATTCAATCTGCCATTGTTTGTGTGAGTTGGAGAAAGAAGGTCCCACACATTTTGGAGCTTCCCAAATGGACATGTTGGCAATGATTCCATGAGTCCTGTCCCTGAAGTCTTTGGGAAGGTCTCCAACCTCCTACCCACTTATTTTTTTCGTTGTTTATTTTTATGAAGGAAGCCAAATCAAGTTGAGGATATTTAATTATAGGCTGTGGCTTTCTTTAGAATTAAGATAATCAGTGATACATTACCGTTTTGCCAAACATCTCATGACGCTCGTTTTTAAGGATGACAACAATTTTTAATTTAATATGCAAACAAACCTGCTGCTTAGCCCTTTGTGCTCTACCTGTTGAGGGTATTTGGAAACCTGACATTGGAAGGCTTGTGTTACCTTTCATCAAGTTCAACAAGGCAGTAGCAACATAAAGAAAACCCTGGGGAGTCAGACTCATGATACATTCATAGGCTTATTTAGCATTAAGATACAAGTATCTAGGGTATGATGTCCACGCTAATGGTTGATGGAAGAATTTAAATTATTGCTATAACCTGACCATGCACAATTGTCTAACTCTTACTTTGGATTGATTATTTATATGTGATGTCATAATGTGGTTAAGAAAGGCAAAAAAGTTACTGAATCAAAATACCTGCGTTGTAATCGCTGTTCTGCTATAAATTAGTTGTGCAATAAGTAGAGGATTCTAAAACAAAGCTATAACAACAACAACAGCAACAAATATAGGACAAATGTAGTTGAATTCAATGAATTATAGACAAATTTAAAATTAAATTCTACTTTCAGCACTTACCATTTTTGTTAGATTGAGCAAGGCCCTGCACCTCTCAGAGCCTCAGTTTTCTCATTTGTGAAAAATGTTGCATCAGGAGCTTGTCAGAATTCACTGAGTTGTGTTATTGAAATGCCTAGGAAAAATGCTGGGGATTTTTTTTTTTTTGTATAACTAAACTCAGGTGAACTGAAGCACTGCTGGAGCTGTTTTGGGAGAAAGTGATCAAGATCTAGAAAAGGTGGGAAAAGAGTCTTGAACAAAGAGTACTTGGAGGATGAAATTCAGTAATTCAAACTTAAAATAATTCACACGTAAAGCTGTTGGAACTTTACTGTGAGGAATGTGGCTGTGAAGCCTGAGTCGCATGGTATGCAGATGCAACTTCTGTCTTTTTTCTGTAAATATTTAAGACCAAATAGTGCCAAGGAAAAGACACCCCCTCCCCCTCAGATTATCCTCCTCATGGAGTAATAAAGTCCTCTTCCTTGTAGTGTAGAAATCAGTAGCTAATCAAATCACTGGGGTGTTTGCACTGGTCTTGTATAAAAAATATAATCCTGCTAAAATTTTTTTTTTTTTTTGAGACGGAGTCTCGCTCTGTCGCCCAGGCTGGAGTGCAGTGGCACGATCTCGGCTCACTGTGCAAGCTCCGCCTCCCGGGTTCACGCCATTCTCCTGCCTCAGCCTCTCTGAGTAGCTGGGACTACAGGCACCCGCCACCACGCCTAGCTAATTTTTTTGTATTTTTAGCAGAGACAGGGTTTCACCGTGGTGTCGATCTCCTGACCTCGTGATCCGCCCGCCTCGGCCTCCCAAAGTGCTGGGATTACAAGCGTGAGCCACCGCGCCCAGCCTATGTAAAGGAAACCATACGTTCTCTACTTTGGAATGCTGACCCCATTCCTTTGGAGTCGATGTTTCTGGGTGGCCAGCCTCAAACTTTGCCTCAAAGAAACTCTATACTTAATCATATTTTCTGAATCTCATTATTTAAAGTTGACAGGAGGAACTGGGAAGTTCACAATGGAGAAGAGAAGGGAGCATATTAAAAAGAGAAGTGGGCTGAGAGTTGGAAATATGATTTATCCACTCAGCACTGCCACTAAATATATATGCCATGGGAGGCTGGTGACTGTCCTATTCTGGACCAATTTTTCTTGGCTTAAAAAATGAGAAAGTTGAAGTGGATGACCTTTGAAGTCTCTCACTGCTCTCACAATCATTTGAGTCTAAGGATAAACCGAGCAGCTACTTGCACATTTTTTAAAGTATTAATATATGGTAGGAGGAATAGACTTATTCAGTGCTGCTATGGAAGGCGGAACAAGTCATGAAAGTTATACTGAGAAAGAATATTTGCTTAACATAAAAAAGGGCCTCTCAAAAAATTAGAATTATTTAATGATAGAAAAGCTGCCTTAGAAGGTGGTAAGCTCCAATGCTGAGATTTTAAGTCTCTGTATTTCCTCTGAATGTTTAGAATGTTCTTCCTTTCACTTTTTCACTAAGCCGGTTCATATTAAGATACAACCAACTTATCACCTTTTTGGGGGAAACTTCCTAGGGTCTCTCTATCTGGTAAAATCATCCCCTTTCTTTTCCCTCAGACTTTTGTGCTTATCTCTATTTTGGGGGCCTATTTGGGGGCAAAAATTTGTCATGATGAGAAATTGAAACCTCTCCAAAATGGAAGAATACTTGAAAAATTATGGGATATCCATGTGATAAAATACTTCACAATCATTTAAAATTTTGTTGATGAAAAGATTGTTTTGAAATACAAAATTATGTTATTTTATAATGCTACCTGAGAAAAGCAAGGTACAAATTGTATATGTAAGCGTAGTCTTTTTTTTTTTTTTTTTTTTTTAGCGTTGTTTCACTCTTGTTGTCCAGGCTGGCATGCAATGGTGCAATCTCGGCTCACCACAACCTCTGTCTCCCGGGTTCAAGCAATTCTCTGGCCTCAGCCTCCTGAGCAGCTGGGATTACAGGCATGCGCCACCATGCCTGGCTAATTTTTTGTATTTTTAGTAGAGACGGGGTTTCTCCATGTTGGTCAGGCTGATCTCAAACTCCCAACCTCAGGTGATCCATCTGCCTCAGCCTCCCAAAGTGCTGGGATTATAGGCGTGAGCCACTGCACCCGGTCTAACTCCAACTGTTTTAAATGTGCTTATAAACACTTGAATAGAAGGGTATGTATATTAAAATACTAACTTATTTTCAAAGTGAGCAAATCTTTACAGGCAAATATTTATTATTTTAGCTACATTTTTCTTTATTTTCTTATGTTCCCAAGTGAGCATGTCTGCTTTTATAATATAAAAATTGTTAAAATAGAAAAACAATAAATTGTATTTTGAAAACCAAGAAAATAGTTGATATTCAATTATCTGGACTTCTGGATTGGGTTTTGTGCTGTAGGTAGGAATACAAAACTGTCATGCATGATTCCTAATTAACAATCTTTTTATTTTGCAAGCATCTTTTGCCCTTCATCCTCATCCAGTATCCAGCATCACAGGCCACTGCAGGAAAGCTGAGGCCCCGTGGACAATGAAACCACATAAACTGAGCTCAGAGAAATGCAGCTTGATGAAATAAAGTAGTTGAAATGGAAAAATAGTTCCCTATATTCTTCCTGATTCCTTCAGGTTACCTGCTCCAACTATGGCTAAAGTGCTGGAGAGTTTTGATTGCCAGCCACTTCTTGATCATTTCTTTGAGTCTCTATTCTTTCCTGGTTTAAGCCTTTAACCCTATCCTTCCAGAGCTCCTGGCATGAAAGGGGCTAAGGTCCTAGTGATTATAACACAACAAAACTCTGATGTTGACTCCAGGGAGGGAAAGAATTCAACAGCAATGTGCTATAATCCAAAGAAAGGATTTGGTTTTATTGTGAGCAGGTGACTCAAGTCAGGTACCTGCAATAAGCTAGAAAAAGGCAACTTTGTGAAAGTTATCAAGCTGTTAATCTAGTTTAATCTCCTCAACCAGAAAACATTGGGAAAGAGCATACAATATTCCAGTCCCAGTGCTAGGCATTTAGGGTAACATAAAGGTAAATAAATCTCCAGGTACTCATCAGGGATGGCAGCAAGCAGAGATGTGAAGAAACAATTACGATGCTGAGCCATGGGCACAACTCTACACATTATCCACAGTGTATACACATCATACACATACATGTGCACGTGAACGTGTCTTCCAACTTAGGCAGACATGAACAATGAGAAAAAGAGTTTTAAGATTGAATGAGAATTTACCGAAAAATATGAGCAAAGGAAAAAAGAGGTTTTTAGGGGCTGAAAGTGCCCAGGTAGATCCTCAGACATATGAATAGGTATATGCAATGGGAGATTAATTGTTTACTTTCATTAATATTTAGTGGGAGCCTATGCATATTAGGAACTATACCAGGAACTGTTTTAGGCAATGAGAATCCCAAGCTGAGCTTATATTGTGTCAGGAAGGGAGAAAATAAACCTATTAACAAATAAAAGTATAATTCCTACTCTGCCCTCAAGGAGGTGGAGCTTGTCTTCCTACCCCGTAAGTGTGGGTAGCACATAGTGCCTTTCTTTCAAAGAACACAGCGCGGAAAGGAGTAGGAGGAGAGCAACTTCCCAGTGGAGAAACCTGACAAACTTTTCCTCCACCAGGTCATGAAGGTCAGCATCAACAGTCATAAATCATGTGTGTAACATTTACCTTTGATATACTGCGATGAAAAGGGCACTTCACCTCTGCAGTCTTTCTCCCCAGAACACATAACCCTAGTCTAATCATGAGAAAAAATCAGACAAATTTCAAAAGAGAAAAATTTTATAGAATACATGGCCAATGCTTCTGAAAACATTAAAAATCATCAAAAAGCAGTAACGTGTGAGGAATTATCCCAGCAGAGAGGAGACCAAGGAGACATACATGACAGCTGAATGTAATGTGTTGTCCTGGATGGGATCCTGGAAGGGAAAAAGGACACTAAGTAAAAACTAAAGAAATGTGAATAAAGTATGGACGTTAGTTAATCATAATGCATTGATATTGTTTTATTCACTGTGACATATGTACCCCTAATGTAAGTTGCTAATAATAGGGGGAACTGAGTGTATGCAATATGGACTGTATAACATCTTCATAATTTTTCTGTGAATCTAAACTATTTTTTAAAAATATGTAATTCAAAGTTAGTTGATGATAAGTGCTATGAAACATAGTAAGGCAAGGAATGGGGTCAGGAAGGGGCTGGGGAGTGAGGAGTCTTTTGGCAAAAGTCCTAAGGGAGGCCTCCATGAGCAGGTGTATTTGAAAGAGGCCTGAGTGAAGAGGAAGAGTGAATGCCAGCACATGGGAATGCAGATCCTAAGTCCACAAGGCGGAGACACGCTGGTTGTGTTTGAAGGACAGCATGCATGCAAGCATGCATAGATCGCAGTGAGCTAGCGGGAGTATGATGAGGTTAGAGAGGAAGCTGAGGCTAGATTATGTAAAACTTTGGGGGCCACAGTAAAGGATTTGAATTTTACTTGGGGTAAGATTGAACAATGTTCCATGATTTGCCTTGTATATTCCTAAGATTTACCTGGTTGTTGCCTGGACTATAGATAGTAGAGGGCAGAGTAGAAACAGGTGAACACTTAGCAACCTATTGCAGTGGACTAGTTAAATGTTGATGGCTACCTGGGCCAGGATGGCAGTGGTGGCACTGGTGAGTAGTAGTCAGGTCTTGGATGTGTTTTGAAGAAACATGGCACGCTGATGCATGAGAATCAGGGAAAAGGAAAAAATTAAGGATGTTTTAAAATTCTTTGGGAAATTGGGTGGATGGTGGATAGGTGGTCTGAGTCCATAAACTGAATGAGAAGAATGGTGGAGTAAAAGGGGGCAGATGGGATTAATAGATTTGGTGGTGTAAGGCTGAAGACCTTCTCTGATTAAATCTATTTTTTTTTGTTTGGAAAATGAGAAGCAGGTCAGTAAGCTGGGAGGAACTTAGGGAGCAGCAGATTTCAGTGGCAAAACAATAATTCAAATTGAGAGATGTGAAGTTTGAGATTCATGTTAGGCTTCCAATTAGAGAATCAGATGGATAATTACGTAGATGACTTTGGAAAGCAAGATAGTGATAGGAGCTGAAGTATACATTTAGTTACCTGTTTATATGAGTGTTTAATCAAGCATAAATGGTGAGTTTACATAGGGAATGACTGTAAGTTAGACGTACCTGAAGACTGAGCCCTCTGGAACTCCAAGACTGAGTGGTTGGAAAGAAAATAATTTAACAAATGGATATTCCATTGATGTAGAAGTAAAAGCAAAAAGTGACTGTATTCCTGGAGCCAAATGCAAAAGTTGTTTTAAGACAGAAATCAGTCAGAAATGGGTTCTAAGATGGCCGAATAGGAACAGCTGCAGTCTACAGCTCCCAGAGTGAGTGACGCAGAAGACGGATGATTTCTGCATTTCCAACTGAGGTACTGGGTTCATCTCACTGAGGATTGTCGGACAGTGGGTGTAGGACAGTGGGTGCAGTGCACAGACTATGAGCTGAAGCAGGGCGAGGCATCACCTCACCCGGGAAGCACAAGGGGTCAGGGAATTCCCTTTCTTAGCCAAGGAAAGGGGTGACAGATGGCACCTGGAAAATTGGGTCACTCCCACCCTAATACTGCACTTTTCTGATGGTCTTAGCAAACGGCACACCAGGAGATTATATCCCGCGCCTGGCTCGGAGAATCCTACACCCACGGAGACTCACTCATTGCTAGCACAGCAGTCTGAGATCAAACTGCAAGGTGGCAGCGAGGCTGGGGGAGGGGTACCTGCCATAGCTGAGGCTTCAGTAGGTAAACAAAGTGGCTGGGAAGCTCGAACTGGGTGGAGCCCACCGCAGCTCAAGGAGGCCTGCCTGCCTCTGTAGACTCCACCTCTGGGGGCAGGGCATAGCTGAACAAAAGGCAGCAGAAACCTCTGCAGACTTAAATGTCCCTGTCTGACAGCTTGGAAGACAGTAGTGGTTCTCCCAGCACGGAGCTTGAGATCTGAGAATGGACAGACTGCCTCCTCAAGTAGGTCCCTGACCCCCGAGTAGCCTAACTGGGAGGCATCCCCCAGTAGGGGCAGACTGATGCCTCACATGGCCTGGTACTCCTCTGAGACAAAACTTCCAGAGGAATGATCAGGCAGCAACATTTGCTGTGCAGCAATATTCACTGTTCTGCAGCCTCTGCTGCTGATACCCAGGCAAACAGTGTCTGGAGTGGACCTCCAGCAAACTCTAACAGACCTGCAGCTGAGGATCCTGACTGTTAGAAGGAAAACTAACAAACAGAAAGGACATCCACACCAAAAACCCATCTGTATGTCACCATCATCAAAGACCAAAGGTAGATAAAACCACAAAGATGGGGAAAAAACAGAGCAGAAAAACTGAAAATTCTAAAAATCAGAGCACCTTTCCTTCTCCAAAGGAACACAGCTCCTCACCAGCAACAGAAAAAAGCTGGATGGAGAATGACTTTGACAAGTTGAGAGAAGAAGGCTTCAGACTATCAAACTTCTCTGAGTTAAAGGAGGAAGTTTGAACCAATGACAAAGAAGTTAAAAACCTTGGAAAAAATTAGACGAATGGCTAACTAGAATAACCAATGCAGAGAAGTCCTTAAATGACCTGATGGAGCTGAAAACCATGGCACGAGACCTACGTGATGAATGCACAAGCTTCAGTAGCTGATTCGATCAACTGGAAGAAAGGGTATCAGTGATGGAAGATCAAATGAGTGAAATGACGTGAGAAGAGAAGTTTAGAGAAAAAAGAATAAAAAGATGTGAACAAAGCCTCCAAGAAATATGGGACTATGTGAAAAGACCAAATCTACGTCTGATTGGTGTACTTGAAAGTGACAGGGAGAATGGAACCAAGTTGGAAAACACTCTGCAGGATATTATCTAGGAGAACTTCCCCAATCCAGCAAGGCAGGCCAACATTCAAATTCAGGAAATACAGAGAACACCACAAAGATACTCCTTGAGAAGACAACTCCAAGACATATAATTGTCAGATTCACCAAATTTGAAATGAAGGAAAAAATGTTAAGGGCAGCCAGAGAGAAAGGTCGGGTTACCCACAAAGGGAAGCCCATTAGACTAACAGCTGATCTCTCAAAAGAAACTCTACAAGCCAGAAGAGAGTGGGGGCCAATATTCAACATTCTTAAAGAATGAGTGAGTCTCACAAGATCTGATGGTATTATAAGCATCTGGCATTTCCCCTTCTGGCACTTCTTCCTGCTGCCTTATGAAGAAGGTGCCTTGCTTCGTCTTCACCTTCCACCTTACACCATGATTGTAAGTTTCCTGAGGCCTTCCTAGTCATGCAGACTGTGAGTCAATTAAACCTCTTTCCTTTATAAATTGCCCCATCTCAGGCAGTTATTTATAGCAGTATGAAAACAGACTAATACACTCCCTCCCCAATAATATGTTCATAACCACAGAACCTGTAAATCTAACCTTATTTGGAATAAGTGACTTCGCTTATGTAATGAAGTTAAGGATCTTGAGATATAATCATCATGGATGAGTATAAGCCTTAAATATAATGACATCTTTATAAGAGAAGAGAAGATAAATGAAGATAAGAGAAGAGAAGACAAGAGAAGAGAAAAGAAGAGAAGAGAAGGGAAGAGAAGAGAAGACAAGAGAACACAAGAGAACAAAGACACAGACACAGAGAAGAATGCGACGTGAAGACAGAGGCAGAGATTGGAGTGAGGCAACAAGCCAAAGAGCACCAAGTGTTGCCAGCAGCCACTAGGAGCCAGGATAGAGGCATAGAACAGATTCTCCCTCAGCATCCAGAAGGAACCAACCAAATACCTTGGCTTCATACTCTAGCCTCTAGATCTGTGAGTAAACGGGCTTTTGTGGTTTTAAGCCATTACATTTGTGGTAATTTGTTATGACAGTCCTAGAAAACTAATCCATATGCCTAAGTAAGAATAACTTAGTCACATATATGAACACATATGCATGACTTCTCGCACTTTTGAAGCAGCACAGGTCACTTCTCAGAGACCTGTGGCCAGCATGGTCTGAGATATCCTCAGCCCAGAGTGCTTATTGAATTGATAGAAACACATAGTAATTGCATTACTGAATGCTATTCTAGTATTGTGTTAGAAATAAATTTATGTTAACAGAATGAGCAAAGAGATTGGAATAAATTAGTTACATGAGAAAAAAAATATTGTGTGTAAAAGAGAGCAGGTCAAATATTTCAGTAGATAAGCTAACCTGGAGACAGTTTTCTGAAGCTGGCAGGACTCCTTCTTCATAAGATCAGCAAGAACTGATTGACCAACATGCCTTGGGGTATGAAGGGACAAGAAGTTTTGTCTGACCTGACATTGTGCCTTGACTTAGGACTGGCCCCCAAAATACACCACAGAAAACAAAATGACAAATCTCTGCAGAAATTCTCTTGGACTCTTTCTGTTTGTTCTTTAGTCTTCATGGATTCTCTGGTAGTTTCCACTGTCTTCCCCCATGATGTGGAGAAGGTTCCTCCAGTCTGCTTCACCCTGTAAAGCAGATTGTCTGTGATCTCTGGCTCCTCTGGCTATGCCACCAGGAAGCGCCCTAGTTTCCCAATGACAGCCTGGTCTTGGCTCACCTGGCAGATGCTTCCTCTGGCTTCTCTGTGACAGGTGATAGACTTTTGTGTTATTCATTTGTACATCAAGTTGACCAATATTTTACCTCTTACTCTTTGCCAAGCATTGTTTTAGATATAGGAGATAAAAACATCTCATAAAGCATATATTTTACTGAATGAGCAAGAAAATTACCATGTAAAAACATAAATGCCACTTCAGAAAAGAAACAAAATAAGGAAATATACAAAGAGGAATGCTATTTTGGAAAGAGTAAAGAAGACAAACTCTAAGGGGTGACAGTAGAGCACAGATATACATTATCATGCATGTGGGGGAGAATATTTTAGGTAGAGAGAAGAGCAAGTGAAAAGCCCTTAGAACTTTCTATATGTGAGTAACAGCAGGATGCTGTGGACTGAGTTGGGGGAAGAGATGAGGCTAGAGAGACTGGATTTTAAGTGTCATTTTTTTAAATGATGGTGGGGGAGTAAAGGGAGCCACATAAACTGATTTATATTTCCAAAGTATCACAATGGCTTCAGGGTGAAGGAGAGAGTATAGAAGCCAAGAGTGGACTTGGAGAACCATTTGAGAGATATCCCAGTAGTTGAGATGAGAAATGATAGTAACTGGGATGATGGTGACAATGGAGGAAGTGCTGGAAAGAAAACTGATTCTAGGAATATTTAAGGGTAGGGTCAACAGAATGTGCCGGTGGGCTTAAAAATGGATGTGAAAGAAAGGGAGAAATCAAGACTCCTTGGCTTTGGACTAACAATTGGGTGAATATTGATTATATTTATTGAGATGAGGAAGGCTAGTGAAGTGTCATGTTGAGATAGGAGATGGGAAACAAAAGGGGTCTGTTTTTAGATATTTAAATCTGCAATGTATTTCTGATGCTTAGATGAGACATTGTGTAGTCCAATAGAAATATGAGTTGATGCTCAGGACAGAAATTGAAGCTGGAGTTACAATTATGGTGTGCAAAGCCATGAATAAGGATGAGCTCATCCAAGGAGTGACTGGAAGATGAAATTTCCATGCTGGCATGGAGAGATAACAATGAGACCTGGAAAGCCTTCAGATCTGCAAAACGGTATTGCTGCCACCCAAACTATCCTCTTGTATAAGAGAGATGGACACAGCACTGATGGGATGGTGTCAAAGGCATCATCACAAACTTCAGTATTAAATTGAAGTTGTCATTTGCTTGTCTTCCAATTATATTGGGACACTGGGTAAATGTACTAATCTTTGGTGATTTGGTGTGTATGTGTGTGTGACTGGGTGTGCTCTGTGTGTATTTATGTGAATAGATGGACTTTTAAAACATGGATGATTATGAAATATATTAAAAATGGGTAACCCGTATCCACTTGCTTTGCATTATAAAGTTTTCTTCCTGAGAAGCTATGCTAAGAAACATTGGGGACAACTTTTTTTTTTTTTTTTAAAGAGAAATTGAGACTATTGTGTCCTGGCATCAGGCCACCATCAAAATGAGTTTGATTTTGGTATTACAGAGGATGAGAAATTTAATGGAAAAATTTAAGAGGAACTTTGAGATGTGGAATTAAATCTTAATAATGTAATCAAGGCTGGAGATACGAATTTAGGTGTCTTCCATTTATAAGTGGGTTTTGAAACCATAGACATGTTTTCCAAGATTAAAGCATGCCCAGAGATGAGAGGGCAGGGAGTAAAGCTGTGTCCTTGTATAAGGGCATGGTTTCTTATTTGACTGCTAAACTTATACAACACAGAGAAATGTCATTCCAAGTAGCTTAAAGCCTAGCATGTGGAAGCGTCACATTAAATATTTTTCCAGTTCATGAAAAAAATGGAGTAAATGAAGACGTGGTTGAAAGGAAAAGAAATTTGCACAGAAATCTGGGAAGAAATAGTTGGAGATATAGCAGCAGAACCAAATTAGAATGTTGTCAAAAAAGGCAACATAGTAGAAAACTAAGAATTCTGAAGTTGTTTAAAATATTAAAAGAGAGGAATTCAGTTAGCAATGAGTCAATATTCATAGTTTATTGTTGACCTTGATGACAGTAGTTTTAACACGATTCAGTAGAATGGTAGGAAATGCAGAAGAGTCATAAATCCAAGGAACAAAGTGAGGGTGAGTCTCTGAAGGCTTCCTGGAAGAAGTGTTACTAGGCTAGAGTCTTAAATGGCTAGGAGGAGTTTCCCAGGAAAAGTCGGAAAGGATGAAAAATATTAGTTAATATTTTCCAATCACTTTGTGTCCCATTCCTTTTGAATTAACCCCTGACAGCTCTATGGAATGTGATTCTTATTCACAAATCCTATTTTATACTAACTAAAAAGAATCTCACATCAATCAAGTTCTAATAATGACTACATAATTTTTTGAGTACCTTTTATGTACCTGAACCTGTGCAAAGTACTATGGTAGATCCAAAGGTGCCAGAGCACTGTTCTGTTCTCAAAGTGTGTATGCTACATTTGCAGATCAAAAAAAATTAAGGTCCATTTATAAAGCACAGATTACATGTCTGGTCCTATGCTCTGGATTGCAGGCATTAAGATAAAAACATAAGGCATGTCTTTGGAGAATTCACAGTCTAGTAGTATTTAGATATACATGCAAACAGACACAGTTTCTCATGACCTATGATATGACAGGGTACTGTGAGAACAAAGAGGAGGGATGCCTAACCTAGGTCACATGAGGGGTCATGGAAAGTATAGAATGGGTAAACCTTGAGTGCAGTCTTGCAGGGGACTCTGTCTAGGAAGTTATCTAGGTGAAGTTATCTAGGAGAAGCAGAATATCCTGCAAGGGTTAATGCAGAGATCTGAGAGAGTAAGCTGCAGTTGAGCATTCAGAATAAACATCTGAAAAGTAAAATATGAAGGTGATGGTGATAGAGAAAAGATTTGAGAGCATGAATTTTGGCTACAAAATGATAACCTCAGATTATCCAGAAAAGTGTGACTTTCTAACCTTTTAACAATTCCATATTTCTTAGTAAACCTTCCAATAACATCATCTTTATTAACAGCTTCTACAAACCCACTAGCATGATGGAGTTCTGCTTCAGCACATCTGGATCCCAAATGGTCATCATTCGTCATTTCAAAGCCTTAGCTTATTTTATTTATGACTTGCTCCAATAAACACACTATTCCTACATGGAATTTAATGTGAACTTTTGACAGTGATTACTATTCAACATTTGGCCTCTAATCTCTTCTGTGCCTCGAAGTAGTTAACGAGCACTCATTCAACCAGAATTTATTGAGCACTTGCTACATGTCTGGAACCAGGCCAGGTGCCTTACAGTGGTGCTTCTCAACTTCCATGTCCAAATTTACTCTGACTAAACATTAAATATCACTCTTAAAAAAATATCAATTGCAGTTTCAAAATTGGCTTCAATTTAGAACAACAGATATTTACAGAAGACATTAATTTCGATATAGAAATGCTTAAAGGCTTTTCTTGGCTCATATGATGACAATAGAAAGACAAAGGTGCACTTGATTGCTTGTTAAAAACTTCTCTATCCTAAATTTATATGTTAATTTAACCAATATTTGTTGAAACTCAACTCTACACTGAGCACTGATCATTTTTGGGATACTTCAATGAATACAACAAATAAAAATAAAACCTGAAATGGAGCTTATGTTCTAGGAAGTTCGGACAGTAATATACACAAACAAAATGAATAAGCTAAACAAAGTTTACCTTTCTGTTCAAGTCTAAAGTGCTGCTGTTGCTGCTGCTGCTGAAATTCATCATCAGTGCAAATAATGGTCTCAAAACCCACGTGAAAGATTGCAGGACAAGGGAATAAAAAAAACTTCCCTTGGAATCTTTCAGTCAAAGACTAAGCATTGGTTACTTAAGCTCACAGGCAGATATAGAGGTGGCCGTAGAGGTCCCTGGAATAAGACTACGTTGGTTCAAGTCTTGGTCCCCCTACTTCCAGGCCAGGTGCCTTCAGCAAGTTACCTGGCCTGTCTTTGTCTCATCTCCTCACATGAAAAAAGTAGCATTAATCTTTCCATCATAGTGACTCTGTGAGAATTAAGTGAGATAATACACATAAGACACTCAGAGGTGTTGGGGATCAAGACGGCTGATGGCAGGTACCCTTGTCTGACACGGATTAAATTCTCTACAGATATCACCTATTATTATTGCTGAGAAGACAGTTTTATTCATGTATTTAACAGAAACTTTTAGCTCCAATGTGAAGAAAATATCTTCTGCACACAGAGTAGATGAGATTTGATACTTTCCCTCAAATCGCTTTCAAGATCTTTGTCCTTGAGAGTCTCATCAATCTGAGAAGATGAAGAGATGTTTTAGTACCAGTTCGCAGTGTTCATAGATATATTTTGGCTATAAATGGTGAAGTATGTCATAATAAGTAAAGCTATTGGTATTTGTCCCTAAGCTTTTTGTGTCATGTATTCAGAGCTTCAAAATGTATGTTTTTATATGCTGAACAGAACTGTAAAGCATAATTGTGAGAAGTTTGGAGCAAATGATTGTTTTAATCGTTTTCCCAAAGCAGCTTATTTCCCCTTGACCACTAACAACCATACAATTGAAGAACTTTGTGATTGGTCTTCAGATTTGCACAGAGACAGGCAGTGGCTGTGTTTTTAACTTCACTGTGCTTGTCTTGAATGTCATCAGCTGACAGGAAGCATAGCAAGACTGAAGGCCTCTTGTGAATTAATGGGCAATTTTAGTCATCAAAGCCAGGTAGAGAATAATGGAAGGAGTTCTTGAAATTAAAGTGCGTCTGTGAGTGTGTGTTTAAATGAATTGTATTTGTTTTGTTTTTCTTGTCTTTATTTCTTTTTTTTTTTTTCTAACAGAAGAAATCCTGACACTCCTGCAGAAAGCTTGGCTGACTCATAGTCAGAAGAGGCACTCTTTATTAATTTCAAATTCACCTCATTCACTCCAGGACATAGCTTTAAAGAAAAAAAAATTAGCATTTTTTTTGGTAGTATCCTAGGTTACAGAAAGCATCAATTCTTCTGCACATAGTTAAACACAATTCCTCTTATCACTGAAGGCTTTAAAACTAAAAGCCAAAGAGAGTGACAACCATATATTTGAAAAATGTTGTTGATCTCTTTTGTTACATTACCAATTTGGCACTTAGATGAAATTTCTTTTAAAATTTATAATCCAAGCAATGTTTTCCAAAGCAGTTATTCTATACATTTTATAAGTTTTTCTATTTTTTTAAATTTTCTATTTCATAAAATGTTTTCTTAAGCTGTGAATTCCTGGTACTCTTTAGTCCAATATTGCCTAGCTTCACATGTAGGAAAAGCCAAATTAATCAACCAGTCACAGAAACAAACAACTAAATAATAAAGAACATTTGTTTAAATAATGTACAATATAAATATTTTTACTTAACTAATTTTTAAGTCAAGAGAGCTCGGCTCAGGTTTAAAGCATAAAACTCACAGACAAATTTCTACACTCTTCTTTACAATTTATACAAAAAACACCGACTGGGAATGCACTGGAGGTTGGCATTGGCCTTGATATTTGACCAAAATCTGATATTTGGCTTCTATATGAGTATTCAAAGGCCTGAATGTCTACTTCAGTATAATTTTAATTTTGTGATCAGATAGATTACCATTGATCTAGTCACAATAAAGGCATGAGTACCAGGAGCACAGACAATTTTGATTCTTTAATGCCTAAATATTATTTTTCAGATATAAAAATATTTACCTATAACTTGAAGTGGACATTTCTTTCCTTAATTTTATACATGAAAAAATTGTCTACTTGGTTGAAGAGTAAATGTATATTTACTATTACAAGTAGAAAATTCTGCAAAAATAAATAATGTTGATTATGAAAAATGTTAATTTTATTTGAAAAACCAATAAATAATTCACCAGTAAAGCCATCTGGTCCTGAGTTTTTCTTTCTTGAGAAGTTTTTGATTGTTGATTCAATCTCCTTATTCTCTATTGGTCTGTTCAAACGTTCTATTTCTTCATAATACATGCATGGTTGGTTGTAAGTTTCTAAAAATGTATTTATTTCTTCTAGATTATTCGATATGTTGGCAAATAATTGATCAGAATAATCACATGATCTTTTTACTTATGTGGAATCAGTTGTAATATGTTCTTTTACAGTTTTGTTTTTATTTCAGTCTTCTGGGGTTTTTTTTTGTTTGTTTTCTAAAAGTTAAAAGTTTATCAGTTTTGTTTATCTGCAAAAAGCCAACTTTCAGTTCTGTTGATTTTTTCTATTGTTTTCCTATTCTATGTTTAGTTTATTTCTGCTTTAATATTTATTATTTCCTACATCCTACTCACTTTACGCTTGCTTTGTCCTCCTTTTCCTAGCTCACTGATTTGTAAAGTTGTTTATTTGAAATTTTTCTTCTTTAATATAGATTTTTATCACTATAAGCTTTTCTCTTAGAACTGCTTTTGCTGCACCTCATAAGTTTTGGTATGTTTTCTAAAATTGTATATATTTTCTACATTCCCTTACAATATATTCCTTGGCCCATTGGTTGTCCAAATTCCACATATTTGCGATTTTTTTCCTTCTTTCTGTCATTTTTAGTTTGTTATTTTTAGTTTTTAGTACTTTTTAGTTATTTTTTTTAGTATTTTTAGTTTTTTTCTGTTATTCATTTTTAGTTTCATTCATCTCTGTTGGAAAAGATACTTGGTATAAATTCAATCTTCTTAAATTTATTAAGACTTCTGTTGTGACCTTATATGTGATCTCCCTTGGAGAATGTTTCATGTACATTTGAAAAGAATGTATTCTGCTCTTATAGGTAGAATGTTCTGTTTATGTATGTTGGTCCATATGATGTATGGTGTTGTTCCAGGGGGAATTAACAATAATCCTTCAAAAGCTCTTCCAAAAAAAAAAGTATTATTTCCAAACTAATTTTATGAGGTCGGCATTATCCTGATACCAAAGCAAGACAAAGACACTATAAGAAAAGAGAACTATAGGCCAATATCCTTGATAAACATAGATGCAGAAATCTTTAAAATATTAGCAAACTGGGGAAAACTGGCTAACTATGTGCAGAAGAATGAAGCTGGACTCCTACCTCTCAATATATACAAAAATTAACTCAAGACGGATTAAAAATTTTAGTGTTAAGACCTTGAACTACAAACCTCCTAGAAGAAAACCTAGGAAATATTCTTCTGTACATTGGCTTAAGCAGGGAATTTATGACCAAGTCCTTAAAAGCAAATGCAATAAAAACAAAAATTGAGAAGTGGGACATAGATAAATTAAAAATCTTATTCATAACAAAAGAAAGTATCAACCGACAACCTACAGAATCAGAGAAAATATTTGCAATCTGTGTATCTGAAAAGGGACTAATATCCAGAATCTATAAGGACCTTAAATCAAGACAAAACAAATTACTTCATTAAAAAGCGGTCAAAGAACATGAACACACATTTTCTAAAGAAGACATACAAGCAACCAATGAACATATGAAAAATTCCCCACATCACTATCAGAGACATGCAAATCAAAACCACAATGAGATACCATCTCACACCAGTCAGAATGGCTATTACAATAAAGTAAAAAATAACGTGTTGGTGAGGTTGTGGCAAAAAGAGAACACTTATACACTGTTGGTGGGAATGTAAACTAATTCAGCCCTTATGGAAAGCAGTTTGAAGATTTATCAAAGAACTAAAAATACAACTGCCATTCAACCCAGCAGTCCCATTACTGGGTAAATACCCAAAAGAAAACGAATTGCTCTACCAAAAAGACACACGCGCTTACATGTTTATTGCAGCACTATTCACAACAGCAAAGACATAAAATCAAACTAAGTACCCATCAGTGGTGGATTGGATACAAGAAATGTAGTACAGACACCATGGAATATTATGCAGGCATAAAAAGAACGAAATTATTTGCTTTGCAGTAACATGGATGCAGCTGGTGGCCATTATCCTAAGTGAATTAATGCAGAAACTGAATACAAAATACTGCATATTCTCACTTATGAGAGCTAAACATTAGCCACACATACACATAAAAATGGGAAAAATAGACACTAGAGACCCCAAAAAGTAACAGGAAGAGGGACAAGGGGCAAGGGTTGAAAAACTACCTATTAGTACTATGTTCTCTATATGGGTGACAGAATCAATATAAACCCAAACCTCAGCATCATGCAATATGCCTATGTAACAAACCTGCATGTGTACCCTGAATCTAAAATTAAAAATATATATTTTAAAAACTAGCAAGATAAATTCGATAACACATTTTTTAGTTCTTCAAATATTTGTGAGAATTCACCAGTGAAGTCATCTAGTCCAGGGCTTTTCTTTGTTGGGAAGTTTTTGATTTCTGATTAAATCCTGCTTGTTATAGGTATATTTAGATTTTCTAATTTTCTTGCATTAGTTTTGGTAGTTTGTGTCTTTCTAGGAATTTGTTCATTTGATCTGCAAAGTATTCTTTCATAATCCTTTCAATTTCTGTAAAGTTTGTAGTGATGTCTCTACTTTCACATCTGACGAAGTATTTTTACTTCATGATTAATTTTTTGTTAGTCAATTTACTTAATGATTGACTAATTTTATTGATCTTTTCAAAGATACAACTTTTGGTTTTATTGATTCTATTGTTTTTCTATGAACTATTTTGAATGTGGCTAAGATTAACTGTATTCAGTGCTTTTGCATGTTGTAATTTCCTACAGAAACTCTTTCCCAGCTTTGCTTCCCAGGCTTTAGGGAATTTTTGCACATCACAACTACAATCTTTTGCCCCAGATAACTGGGTTTTTGGTTCATCATCAAATGTTTTTGAGCAATGCCTTCTCCTTTTTCTCCTTGAGTTCTGAGTTAGGTGAAAGAGAGATAAGCATCTTGCACAGTCCTTCATGTAGCCTCTAGACTAGTTAGAACAGACAAACACACTAATTTTCAAATAAAGTCTGCTCAGCTCCAGGGACAAGGACTACAGTGGAAATGCAGGGTGTCACTTTCAAGGCTGCAGCAGAACTAGGAAGGGTAGCCAAGGGCAACTGAAAATGCCACAGACGTTTTCTACTATTTTTATGTTGCTTTTTTCTTGATTCAACATTCACTTACTTCCTGTATGCTTCTGACCATTTTCCAGGGCTCTGACAAAGCTCTTTCTTACAATTCTCCTTGCTTTTTGATGTTTTGGTGGAGGAACAGGTGTTTCGAGCCACTTGCTCCATCAGTTTGCTTACCTCACCGATTCAAATTTATTTTTGATCCCTGAATTTAATTCTATGATGGTGATTATCAGTTTTGGCCTCAACTTTCAGCCACTTTATAAAATGGGGCCTTTTGACATTTGGCCAAAATGTGTATTCATTTTACCTTGTTATTGAAATGGGAGGAATTTTCCCTTATCCCCCTAGCATGGCCAGCGACAGGGACAGGGGTGTGGCTCAATTCTTCAGTGCCCCACAGCTCAAACCCTTAGGGGGACCAGGCAGACGGGCAGGCCATGGGGAGCATTTTTGGGCTTCGACTCCATGGCGATGTCTAGACTTGAGTGTTTACAGCTCCCAAAGCCCCAGTGGGTGTGTATTACAGTGTGCTCTTTCAGTTTTGCCGTCCACAGGTGGCTTGTGTTAAACAGCTCAGTTAGACCCTCCGCTTTATCTCAAGGACAGAGGGATTTCTGTATCCTGGGTTCTTGCCTTAGTGTACTGAAAAAATCAGATCATGCGTGGTCTTGGAGGATGGGTGCAAGGTTTTATTGAGTGGTGGAAGTAGCTCTCAGCAGATGGATGGGGAGCCAGAAGGGTGATGGCGTGGGAAGATGGTCCTTCCCTGGAGTCTGGCCTCTCAGCAGCCAGGCTCTTCTCCAACTGCCTGCCCTTGGCCGAATTCCCCTCAGCATTCACGTCGTTCTGCCCTCCATGGCCTGCGAGTGTCTGTCAGTGGGTGTGTTTCTCTGGAAATCCAGCCACTTGTATGCGTGCCCGTTAGGGCCGGGGGTTTTTATAGGCACAGGATGGGGGTGTGTGGCAGGCCAAAGTGGTCTTGGCAAATGCAACATTTGGGCACAAAAACAGGAGTGCCTGTCCTCACTTAGGTCTGCGGGCACAGGCCCAAGGGTGGATCCTGCACCAGGGACCCCATCCTTGTCTCCCCAGCACTTTCCTGACCCCCTCCCATATCTTTATGAACTTTGGAAAATGTTCATTCTTGTCACAATCTTCATTTATCCCTTCTTCTTCCAAAACATAAATATGAGGAGTATTAATGAGGTTGTCTAATTTACCTTTTGGAGAAATAAATGGATTCTTGGCTTGGCTATCTGCAGTATTTACTCATGTCTGAACCTTAAAGAAACAAACCTGTTTTCACATTTATGTCTTGATCTGTAGTCTAACACTTGACTCAATTTAATAATGCCCAAAAGAAGATTAAAATGCTCTTTATTTGATAAAATACTAATTTCTAGCATAGTGATTTCAAGTCAAAATTTTTAAAAATGGAACAGGTAACAAAAATAACCTTGTTAAGTTCAAACCGGATACAGTTTCTAAGACCAACAAACAAAAAATAGTTTTTAAACTTACTTATTTCTAAAAATAGAAAGATTATTTGCATTTATAATATAAGAAACATTCTTAAACTGAACTGTAATGCAAATAGGAACAGTGGGTATACTTTAGAGGATGCTGTGACTTGAGTAGTTTCACCCATCAGACAAAGAAAAAAAACAAGGATGGCAGAGAACATAGCACACTTTTCATATGTAAAATGTGACTTTTCACCTGTCAGACTCTGAATGATAATCTGGAACTCAACTAGCTGGCAATTTGAAAAGTACACACAAATATTTATCCAATATGGCACACAAAACAACCACCATTTTGGAGAGCCTTGAGGCAATATCTCATTAATTTTAAGATGTGCATACATTGCTATCTAGAAATGCCCACAGTTAGGTAGCTACCTTAGAAAAATTTTCAAATACTTGTCACAAGGACACATGTAACTCAATGTTCTTTTCAGAATTCTATAACATAAAATAATCATAGAAAAACAAAATTATTACAGTTAGAGAAAAAAATTAAATGGTTGCTATTCTTTCCATCCACACGTTCAAAATAATATTTCAAATTAATAAGCATAGATAAATGAATGAGATCTACATGTATTAACATTGATATAAACATTACACTGAGTGAAAAGTTGCAAAAGGATATATTTTATCAGTTACATGTATTTGAGAAACACAGGAAATACTATATATTCCTTCAAATGTTTTTGAGCAATGCCTTCTCCTTTTTCTCCTTGATTGAGTTCTGAGTTAGGTGAAACAGAGATAAGCCATCACTAAGAGTTAACACACACATGTGCGCTCCTTAACACTCGGCATTGTTTGGAATGATTTCCCACTTCTTTTTTCATTCTAGGGTGAAATTTGATATCACTCTATGATATTTCTTATTCGAACAATAAGAATATTTTTTCATAAGTATTTTCTTTAGTTTTCCCCAAATAAGTTAATATTACAAATATAGAATAGGCTTGTTTACACTGAAAACACTATTCTCCATCAAAGAAATTGTGATGGATTTCCTTAGGTGGTTGCACTGCCCTTTCACGCCTCCTTCCTACTGCCACCCTGGATAAGCCACAGCTCCGGGGGACGTGAGAGTAATTTCTTATAAGATTTCTCTGTGATAGACATCAGAGGACAAGTTATATACTCATGAGATTCTGAAATTGTAAAATATTAGTGCCAAAAATCCCTCAGCAACTGAATTATCTTTTACAACACCTCAATGTAAAGACTAAGAACTGAAGATTAGTGAGGTATATTCACCTTTCCAGGGTCACATAATGAAGCAGGGCATGAAATACTTACATAACAATAAAGAGGAAGTAAGGGATTAAATGCTGAAGTGAGTGGCGAGGGTAACAATTCTAAAAAAGGGAGATGCAAAATGGATTTGAGTTGTTTAAAGGTTAACTTAACATTTCATGTAAACTTTCATAGTACAGAAAACTATAGAAAAGCATTCCAAATTTGTGGACCACAGTCTGATAAAAGAAATGAACAGCTTATTCTTAACCAAGATCTGTTTGGCCCATCTAGGAAGTTTATGCTGGGAAAGACATGAAATTAACACACATTAAGAGACAGACCCTCTATCTGTGCAATGTTTCTTATCTCATAATTAAGAAAAATCCAGTAAATTCATGCCAGGAATTCTGTCTGACCCTGATGCCTACCTTACTGCCACCATAAAACACTGTCTTCCAGGATGTTGGGGAATGCAGAGATTGAATGGGTGTACATTTTGGGAAAAAATCTTCAAAGGCAAATGTTTTGTATGTGCCTTTAATGCTAAGACCAGCAATTAGCTATCGAGGATAATTATACCATGGGGCTAACTTCTATGACATTTAAATTTGTTTTCATTGTGAATCGCTTCAGCAATATAAAAAAGAATAGTAATATAAAAAGCAATCCAAGTGTTTACTACTATGATCTATGAAATGTTGACATTTTGCTGTATTTGTTTCATGTTGTTTTTGTTTATCATAGAAGTTTCAGATAAGATTAAAGCTCCTCCTCTTTTTGTTCCCCATCTTTCAGTCCCAGAAGTAACCATTTCCTGAAGCAACTATTTTGGTGTGTGGCCTCCTGAAACTACTTCATTCTTTACAACATGTCTATACTATATATTCTTATGTGTATAAAGAATATATAGTATTTTGTGTGTTCCTCAAATATATGTAACTGATAAAATATATCCTTTTGCAACTTTTCAGTGTAATGTTTGTATCAATGTTGATATATGTAGCTCTCATTCATTTATCTATGCTTATTAATTTGACATATTATTTTAAACTAGTGGATTGAAGGAATAGCAACCATTTAATTTTTTTCTCTAATTGTAATAATTTTGTTTTTCTATTTTTTTATGGTAGAATTCTGAAAAGAACATTGTGTTATGTGTGTCCTTGTGACAAGTATTTGAACATTTTTCTAAGGTAGCTACCTAATTGTGGACATTTCTAGATAGTAATGTATGCACATCTTAAAATTAATGAGATATTGCCTCAAGGCTCTCCAAAATGGTGGTTGTTTTGTGTGTCATATTGGATAGATATTTGTGTGTACTTTTCAATGGCCAGCTAGTTGAGTTCCAGATTATCATTCAGAGTCGACAGGTGACAAGTCACATTTTACACATGAAAGGTTGCTGCATTCTCTGCCATCTTTGTTTTTTTCCTTGTCTGATGGGAGAAGCTACTCAAGTCACAGCATCTTGTAAAGTATACCCACTGTTCCTATTTGCTACTCTTAGCTTTTTCTGATACAAAAAGAAGGGGCAGGAATTTGCTACATGACCTTGTTCCATGCATATTTGCTACACATGAGTCACATGTACACGTGTGACCTCCTGCAAGAATGCAATCAATACCAGAGAATGAATTTGCCCTCAAACCTCCTCAATGAGCTGATATTCTTGACTAATAGTCCTACTGACTGCTTGAATTGTCTAATGGATAAGATGTAGAGTCTTTTTTAGTGGACTAATTGGTATCATGTCACACGTTAAAGATACCCAAAAATATGAGTTGTCCAAATATACTAGGAGCCATTTAGTCATTGAAGGTTTACCACCCAGAGGCCAAAATCCATTCAAGCATCAAACAACTGTGTCTCACTCCTTCAATTTTACCTTGGTGCAAAATAGATCCTGCTGATGGTTATCTGAGGCAAACTCTATCATGACTGGTTAATAATAATCATTTTTCTTCTTGATATATCTTTACCAACCAATTAAGCTCTTTTCTATCAGTGAAGAAAGCTGAATTGTGTCTTTCATTTGAACCACATAGCCCAGGAGGTGCAAATCTTCTCTATCACTAGACTATGAGCTCTCTCTAAGTGATATGGACAATGAAGACCTATGCATGTGATCTTTCCAGTCAATCTCAAAAGAGCTAGAATCAAGTTCTGCCACACCTAGCCACTTTGTGTCAATATGAAAAAGGTGTTTCTTCCATGTGAAAGGAGCACTCTTCAGGGTGTATTAGTTAGAGGGAAGAGCCCAGGCTGGGATTGGGCCCACTAAGCCCCTTATCAGGGCAGCCCATTGCAGTCAACACCCAATATGGCCATAAGCTGCAGCTGTCTGCTAACAGTTGGCTCCCTTTGGTTATTGTTCTGTTCCAGAGAGGGATTTGGGAAGGGGCAGTAAGAGACACAAACTCAGATTTTCATCTTCTCACAATCTTCTCCAACATGTTTACATTGTTTATAGATAATTTTAATTAAAGGGGATTACAATGCAGATAAAGTAATTTTATATCCTATTTTGTATGGTTGTATTGTATTGGTTCCATTTTCTAATGTCATTAAATTTCAATAAATGCAGATCTTGCATATTTTATTGTATGAATAGATATTGATCATAAGACTTATGTGACTAGAGCTCTGTTTTAAAGACTTTTATTTCCAGTAATTTTTATCTTAGTTCATAATGCTCTGCTAAACATTTTTATGCATAAATTTTGGTCTGCTTTTCAGACTGCTTTCTCATTTTTCGATTTTGCACATATATATTTTGTGTCTTTTATGAGACAGAAACTGTTTCTAGTACTTTTGATACATCAATAATGAAGAATTAAAAGGAAATACGGGACTCTACACATCTAAATATTTTAATGTTCAAAATATTAGAAGTTACTTTCAAAAAACTATTGGCCAAAGGAAGGTAGCAATAACAGCTTTGGTGAGATCAAATGACTGCAGAGCATGGTTTCCACCTGAGATCCACACTGCTGGTTCCTAGTTTCTCCCCACCGACAGGAAAGACCTTCGAAGAGGCAGCTGAAGAAGCTGCCAGAAGGCACAGATTCTGGTAATATTCATGTGCTAGCCAGAAGCTCAGAAGGACCAAACTTCACTCATCCATAAAACAGGCAACAGAACAGAAGACGCAGCTTGTTCCTTACACAGAAATCCTATGCACCCTCACCAGGTTCCAGGATTTATCTCACTCTTTCCAGTCAAATTATCTATAGCTCCTTCCAGCTTCCTCCATTCAGAGAAAGAGTAGGCAGCCTATCATCAGAAGGAATGTGAGGAGGAGTATTTAAGAGCAGTTAGTCCTTTGGAGAATATTGAATAAAAGTTATAGGGAGCAATATGGCTTCCCAAAAGGGGTAAGGCAATAGGGCTCTGATTCCTGGACACTTACTATCTATCTAACCTTGAACAAATTACTTAAATTATCAGAACTTCAGAGAGTGAGAAATAAGACACTCATTTCATAGTGTTGCATGAATTAAAAGAGATAATATTGTTGAGTAATTTTTCCTCCCTATGAAGTTGCCAATTCATTGACAGAGAGAAGACTAAACACACACACACACAAAGCAACAACAACAACAAAAATAGTTGTTTGATACATTACCTCATTGAATGTTATAGCCATATAGGTCAATGGTTAAATTAGAAATGCTTTGTACGTATTCTCATTACTAAGACAGTTTACTAGATCTTATGACTCCCATAGTCCCAATATACATAAATCATTCACACATAATTGTCCACATATGCTCTACGTTATTACACTAACATGAGCTTGCTTATTTTATTTGTATGTGATATTAACAGATTTGTTTCTTACTTGATAGGCCTTGGAGATGACTTAGCTGTTGAGTTCAGTAGCTGTGTCTGTTCTACTGTGCACTGAATATTACTGACTTGTACAGAAGTCATGCTCAAGGTTTGGTGTCCACACTGATTGTCTCTAGAAGATTAAAATATAGGTAAGTGACTTATCTATATTTACTACTTTGATTTATGGAAAAATTAAATTCTTTATAGAGTATTATGGAAGCTTGTGCTGATAAAATTTTTCGATAACTGTCAAAGTGGAAAGTATGGTGAGTTCAGGATTAGATTAGAATCCTAATGGTATTATGGCTAGGAACCCAAATATTTCTGAATCCTTCCTGGGATATCACCCTTTTTAACCAGAGGATACCAGAGAGAGTTGCAAACTGAAAAAAAATAATAATGGCATAAGTAGGAATTTGGAATGTAGTTTATGTGCAGATTTCTGTCAAAAGGCTAGGTGGAAGCTCATGTCTTAGCCTAGAAGCTTCACTGATGCCTCCAAATCTCTTATCCCAGGATCCTAAAATCTGGCATGCTGCAAGAAACAAGACACTGAAAAAGGCTTGGAGTCTACAGAAAATCCTTATGAATCCACACAACTATTTCTGATAGAAAATAAGACAAGACAGAGATTCACTAAGCCTACCTGAGTTGTCAAGCATCACATACCAAAGAAAGGCAGAAGCTGGAAGGCACCAAAAAGACTGTAAAAAGCATTTGGTTTCTGACTATAAGACATTGAGACACTCATTTGTTAGGAGCAACTCCTCAGCTCTTGGCGAGCAGTGGGGATGAAAGCCCAGAAAGGGAGAAGCTCGCTGGTTTGTGGTTAGGGTTAGAAGTGTTAACCTTTCCCTACATTCCCCTCTCCTTAGGTGCCCTTTTAAGCAATTAGACTTTAAAAAAAAAAAAAAAAAAAAAAAGTTCAATGAAAGGGAAAGCAGAGAGGTGGGACCCACCTTAGGATAGGAAAGAAATAGTCAAAGCTGCTCTCTCCCTCCTACTATAAGCTACTTTCTTGGGCCCTCTTTGGCATCTTGGAAGACTAAGACGGGTAAGTTGTTTCTCTAAGTATCCACAAAATAGATCAGAACTTGAAGTTAACTCCAAAGAGGCAATGCACATTAGGATGAACAACTATTCCTCTTGAATTTCTCAACTCATGTTATACCTTGTTATGTTCTTTACCCTAGTTTACCAGAAGGGCACATTATGAGCACATATATTGTAAAACCATGATACAATTAAAATGACCTGGAGTCAAACAAGGAAACTCTCTTTCCTCCAGAGAAATTAAATTTCAAATTGAAATTTCAGAGGTGACATGAATGGAAACATTGTAAAAGTGATATTGCTATCGTCTTTTGTCCATCAGTTTTCTGAATATGCCTTCTAATATTTAGATTCCTGGAGTGAAAGAGGGAAAGTCTTGGGAACTCAAAGTCCAATAAATCAGAGGTCAATTATAAGGCCATATAAATGTTTGGTGCTTAAAGAGCACCTCACTAAAAAATGATAGGTGCAGGCCAGATGTAGTGCTCACGCCTGTATTCCCAGCACTTTGGGAGACCAAGGCAGACAGATCACTTGAGGTCAGGAGTTCGAGCATCCTGGCCAATAGGGTGAAACTTTGTCTTTACTAAAAATACAAAAATTAGCTGGGCCTATTAGTCGGTACCTGTAATCCCAGCTACTTGGGGGGCTGAGGCAAGAGAATTGCTTGAATCCAGGAGGCAGAGGTTGCAGTGAGCTGAGATCGCATAACTACACTCCTGCCCAACAACAAAGCAAGACTCCATCTCAAAAACAAAACAAAACAAAACAAAACACAACACAAAAATCAGGTGTAAAATACCTCCAAAAAGCTGCTCCTTTATAAAGGCAATGAGTACACTGGAAAAGTAGTAAATCAACTTTTTCAGAACTCAAATTAAGCAAAAGCTTGCAAACAAAAAAATGAAATTCTTATTTAAAAAAGGGATGAATCTCAGTAAAAGGGAACTTTGTGATGTTTTACCTTATACTATTCTCAGTTCCCTCCCTTTCAGACCCAGAGTAGCTGTTACAGATTGAATTAAGTGGTTTGCCCCACCACAATTCATATGTTAAACCCTAATTCTTAATATGATTATATTTGAAGATACTGCCTTTAAGGAGGTAACTAAGGCTAAATGATGTCTTAAGTTTAGGGCACCAATCCAATAGAACTAGTGGTCTTTTAAGAAGAGAAAGAGGTACCAGAGCTCTGCCTTTCTCTGTGTGTACAGAGAGGAAAGGCCATGCAAGGACATAGCAAAAAGGCAGCCATCTACAAGCCAGGAAGAGAGGTCTTACCAGAAACCATCCCTGATGATAACTTGATTTGGACTTTTTGTCTCCAGAACCTTGAGAAAATAAATGCATGTTGTTTAAGCTATTCAGCCTATGGCACTTTTTAATGGAAGCCTGAATAAACGAATACAGAAGCCTTTAAAACCAACAGACTTATAAGGCAGAGTTGTAAGCTGCCTGACTCAGTATTGAAGTCATACCCCAACATGGACACAAACACTACTGTCAAAGGCAGCAATGCTTAGTAATCCTAAACATTTAAGAAAATCTTTGGCTGGTCAGTAGTTGACCACCAAGATAACTGGGCAAAACTTTGGTGACCATACGAAGAAAATAAAAACTTTACAGAATTCTTTCCTAACAAGCAAACAATAACAGCAACAAACAGCAACATCAAATTTGGTGTGGGGAATGGAATCTGACTTTCAGAGTTTCCATATTATATTGTTTTAAATGTCCAGTTTTCAACACAAATTATGAAATGTACACATTAACAAGAAAGTGTGCCCTATATAAAGAAAAATAAATCAGTCAATAGTGTCCCTGAAGATCCCAGACAAAGGATAGGGCTGGATAATGATTTGCTAAAAAATAATTATAGGTGTGTGACTTATGATTCCAATCAGCTGTCTCAGCTGAAACCATGAACGGAGATGGGGATTTATACCAGTAGAAGCACTGTCAGGTTGACTGAAGGAGACAAAGATGAAATGAAATGAAGCAAGGCTGTTGGACTCCTGGGATTTTATAGCATGGGCTAATACAGACTCCTGGTTGTGAACGTCTGTTATCTTTCATGAAAAAGGAATGGCTGTGAAGGCAGTTCAGAGGTTGTTGGGGCTGCCACTGTCAACATGGATCCTCAGGTCTGAGAGTTTTGGGGTAGTGCCACCACACTGGTGGGCCCAAAAGTCAGGGTTATGACTCGGATGGGCTCTGAGGACAGAGCATGGAGTCAAAGAGGATTATTCTCAAGCTTCAAAATCCTGTGGAATTTTCCTTGCTAGGTTTCAGACTTGCTTGCAACCTGTTACCCCTTTATTCTTCCCAATTGCTCCCTTTTGCAATGGGAATGTTTACCTCATGCCTATTGCTCTAAGATGAATTTTGTCTCCCCAAAATCCATATATCAAAACCCTAACCCCCAGGATCTCGGAATGTGGCTGTATTTGGAGATAGGTACTTTAAAGAGGTGATTAAGTTAAAAAGACAGTTAAGATGAGCCCTCATCTAATCTTACTAGTGTCCTTATAAGAACAAGAAGTGAGTCAGGTGCAGTGGCTCATGCCTGTAATCCCAGCACTTTGGGAGGCTGAGGCGGGTGGATCACAAGGTCAGGAGATTGAGACCACCCTGGCCAACATGGTGAAACCCCATCTCTACCGAAAATGCAAAAATTAGCTGGGTGTGGTGGTGTGTGCCTGTAATCCCAGCTAATTGGGAGGCTAAGGCAGGAGAATCGCTTGAACCAGGGAGTCAGAGGTTGCAGTGAGCCGAGATCGTGCCACTGCACTCTAGCCTGGTAACACAGCAAGACTCTGGCAAAAAAAGAAAAGAACAAGAAGCTTGGATACACAGGACGGTACCAGAGATGTGCAAGCTCAGAGAAAAGACCATATAAGAACACAACAAGAAGGCAGCCACCTGCAAGCCAAGGCAAGAGGCCTCAGAAGAAACCAAATCTGCTGACACCTCGATCTTGGACTTCTAGCCTCAAGAACTAAAAAGAAAATAAATTTCTGTTATTTAATGTTATTTAAGTCACCCAGTCTGTGGTATTTTGTTATGGCAGCCCTAGCAAACTAATACACCTACCATTCTATTTTAGAAGCAGATAACTCATCAATTTCACAGGATCACTGCTGGAGAGCAATTTTGCCCCAGGAATCATGCCTCAAGTCTCATTCATACCTGATTTAGACAGTATTTATATGAGATTTTGGACTGAGATTTGATGTTGTAATGGGTTGACTTTTGGGGCTGCTGGGATGGTGTGAAAGTATTCTGCATATGAGAAGACAATGAATTTGCAGAGTGGCATGGGGTGAAGTATTATGGACAGAATTGTGTTCTCCTCAAATTCGTATGCTAAAATTCTAACCCCAGTACCTTAGAATGTGACTGAATTTGGAAATAGGGATTTTAAAGACATAATTAAGTTAAAATGAGGTTGTGTGGACACTAATCCAATATTACTTGAATCCTTACAAGAAGAAGAGAATAGAAACACACAGAGAGAAGACCATGTATGGAGACCAGAAAAAGATGGCTATCTCCAAGCCAAGGAGAGAGGCCTCAGGAGAAACAACCCTGCCCACACTTTCTTCTTAGACTACCAGCCTCCAAAATGGTGAGAAAACAAATTTCTGTTGTTTAGGTCATCCAGTCTTCAGTACTCTGTTGTGGCAGTTTAAGCAAATGAGTACAATGGGTGAATCTTGAAAGCATTATGCTAAGTAAAAGAAGTCATATGCAAAAGACCACATACTATATGATTCTGTTTATGTAAAATGTCCAGAAAAGGCAAATCCATAGACTTATAAGGCAAATCAGTGGGTGTCAGAGGCAAGGGATTGAGCACTTAGGAGTGAGTGCTAATGGATATGGGATTCCTTTCCAGGATATGAAAATGCTCTGGAATTATATAGGGGTGATGGTTGCACCACTCTGTGAATGTACTAAAAACTACTGAATTATACACTTAAAGAAACAAATTTTATGATACAATGTATCTCACATAAAAAAATGAAATCACAGAATTTATAGCTTCAAAGTTCATAGAGCTTAAATACTTCCTCTGTAAACTGCTGCTTGGTTAAGCAAGAAGTGTTGCACCCGGTGGCTTGCTGGGGTCTGAGCCATTCCCCTTTGAAATAAGAATAGCTCCTTCCATATCTCCAAAGTAGATCTGAGGCCTTGCCACACAGGTGTTCCACTTTTCTAAAATTCTAGTGAATCAAAAAGATATATAAACATATCTTAAAATTCTCAGCAAGGAAAGTATTTTATCCATAGCAATATGTTTCCAGAATCCAGTTTACATTACTTACATCCACACTGCTGTTACAAACAAAAATCAGTAACAGATTCTTACACATTTACATAAAGAAATTAGAATTGAGAGAATTAGAATGGAGTAAGAAAGTTGAGTCTCTTCTATTTAGCATTTTCTCCCACAAGGATGTCTGGCATTCCAGACAAATTGTCTGGAGAAACTGTTACCTTTAACTGAGTTGGGATAATTCTCCCATCCAGTGTCTTTTGTTTTGCTGAAGGATTTTCCTAATCCTATCAGAGGCCCAAGAGCAACTTAGCCCCTTCCTGCTGCTGCAGACCTTTGCCAGACCGGGCATTGATCTTTGCCATATGATTGTCCCCTAAATTGTGAAGAACGATAAGGCCTTTAGCCTTGTGCTGTCTCTGTTTTTGGCACATCTCAATCTACATCTTTAGAGGACCAGAGAGAAGCTGTGACCACCCTCTCCTCCATCATTTTTTTTCTTTTGTTAATTGTTCTTATTCCTCTGGTTTTATTTTATCTTATCTACATCACCAATGACATACATCAAAGATTCTTTCAATCTCAAATGTTCCTGCTACAACAGGATTTTGATTTGATGCTCCTCAGCACTGGCTGAGAAAACATAATCTGCAGCGGCCACATACATTCCCCAAAGCTCTGCCCTTTTGAATTGAACCCCAACTTTGGCCTCTCCATGTGGGACTCTGTCTAAGGGATGAAAGGTTGCCTTGGGAGTTCAAGGTCTCCAAGAGCATCTCTGCTATCTTCTTCCAAATTTTCTATTCAAGCCAAGACCAAGTCATAATTTGCTTTGTCAAAGATTATGAACAGACCTTGTCTTACCCACAGGTCAATTGTCTTTGATAATAACACTAGTTATAGCCACACTAGATAACTCAAACTATCAACATAATATCTGCCAAAACAGTCATGGTTCTTTATTGGTATCCATAGAGTTTCTATCCTCATGAGATATTCATAACCCGCTGGCTAGTACCTGTGCAAAACTTACTCTATTCCTGCTTCTACATTCTATGAACTCTCCAAAGTGGACATTGCTAGTTAGTTTGGCCCTAGATATGGAGAGGAGATAATTAGAAGAGGGATCCCTTCACTTGAGGACAGAAGTTTGAGACCAGCCTGGCCAACATGATGAAACCCCGTTTCTACTAAAAATACAAAAGTTAGCTGGGTGTGGTGGTGCACACTTGTAATCTCAGCTACTTTGGAGGCTGAGGCAGGAGTATCACTTTAGCTTAGGAACAGCGAGCCGAGATCGTGCCACCACACTCCAACCTGGATAACAGAGTGAGACTCCATCTCAAAATTAAAAAAAAAAAAAAGAAGAGTAGGGATCCCTGCATTTTAATTGCTAGGAAGCAACTTAGGCTCCCTGGCTTAAATTTTTAACTTTTCATGGAAGACTTAACAAGTTGAATGTAGCCTTTCTTGGAATTGTCACCTAACTTTCTCTTTTTCTTTATGATTCCTGTGGCTTGGTTGTAAATGGACTCGACATTCGTATTGGCACTAGCTGGGTCTCTCTACAGACACACAGGCAGAGTGTCAGGCCCTTCTTAGGCCTGGAATATTAGCCACAGCAATTCAGCATTTGACCAGAGTAGTGCATAGGGTTCTGCAGAACTATTAATATTAATAATTTAGTGAACATTTTTCTGTTATTTCTTCTGATAACTTTTTAAAAAATTTTGGAAGAATGTATGGATAATCATAGGTTAAATTTGTGGAAATTATTGGTTTTCTTACTATAACATCATTGTAATATTCCACAAATCAAGGGATTTGCTACTTGTAGTTGCAATATCCTATAAGCTATTATTAGCAATTTTGGCCTAGACAATTTTGAAAAACAAAATGAAACAAAAAAAAACAAACTTGACCAACAATGAGAATTATAGTAATAAAGAACTATGTGAATATGTATATATATGAGTGTCTCTATGAATTTTAAATTAAATTTGGCTAAAGAAACCAACCTGTGCAAAACTTAAGCTCTAGCAATAGCCTCAGCCTTAATATTTAAAAGACACTTAACAGAAATTTAGCAAAAAGCTCCAGCCATTGAGGACAATTTTATCAGATGCCCAAAATGTGGCCTTGAAGCTTATCTAAAACCTGCTCAAAAAAATCTGATGAATAAGGAATATGAAGAACTTTCAATTGGGAAGATAAGAGATGAAGATAAACATCTGTGACTTAAGAAAGAAGCAATGTCAGCTACTATGGAAGGACCAAGGAAAGTGACATCTATGTAAAGAAAAGGCAATTTGAATGTGAAGACAACGGGGTTGTCATCACCTCATGTGAAAGTTAGCCACCTACTAGCAATGATGTGGAAGGAACAAAACAAATCATAGTCAATAAATGTGCAAAGATAAATATTGTGTTAGTAACCATTTGTGCTTTTTTCTCTTTTTGGTTGTCCAAGGTGTCTTAGCTTCAAATTAGGATAGCTTATGACAACATGGTGGCAGATAGGAATAGGGGAGGATATGCCCATACCAGGAGGTCTGGAGCTGAGGATTCTGACTTTATCGAAGGGCTAGGCTTCGAGATGGAAGATCAGTAGTTTTGTTTGTTTGTTTTGTTTTGTTGTTTTGTTTTGTTTGGAGACAGTCTCGCTCTGTAACTCAGGTTGGAGTGCAGTGGCGTGATCTCTGCTCACTGCAACCTCCACCTCCCTGATTCAAGTGAGTCTCCTGCCTCAACCTTCCGAGTAGCTGGGATTACCAGTGCACACCATTCTACCTGGCTAATTTTTTTTTTTTTTTTTTTGCATTTTTAGTAGAGAAGAGTTTCCACCATGTTGGCCAGGCTGGTCTTGAACTCCTAACCTCAGGTAATCTGCCTGCCTTGGCCTCCCAAAATGTTAGGATTACAGGTGGGAGCCATCACACCTAGCCGATGGTCAGTGGTTTTGTAAACAGTATTATTCAAATACAGATAGTAAGTTTAGTTGTGATTTACAACCATGTGATATATAAGGAGGTTCAACTCTGTAGGATACCCAAAACAAGAGTAAACTGAATGTAACAGTGTTTTGTATAAGTCAGGGGTGGGGGTCTCTAGTGAAAAGTACATTCCAAGAGCATATAGAAGCAAGTTTCACTCATTTGAAAAGATGCTTTGTTAGAATTGTTAGAATTAGGTAGAGTGATGGGTTTTCAGTGATATAGGGTAGGGTTGGCCAAATATCCATTTTCAGTAAGAATCTGAAACCAGTGGGACTGGAGCAATGAAAACCTAAAGGTTAAACCAAGATACAGAGATTTAGCCAACATGGCAGGGGGTAATGAAAAGACCTGCAATTCACGGCCAGGTGTGATGGTTCATGCCTGTAGTCCCAACATCTTGGGAGACCAAGACGGGAAGATCACTAGAGGCTAGGAATTCAAGAACAGCCTGATCAACATGGTGAAACCTGTATCTACTAAAAATACAAAAATTGGCTGGGAGTGGTGGCGCACACCCATGGTTCCAGCAACTGGAGGCTGAGGTGGGAGAATTGGTTGAACCTGGGACCTGGGAGGTGGAGGTTGCAACAAGCTGATATGGCACTACTGTACTCCAGCCTGGGCCACAGAGAGAGACTCTGTCAAAAAAAAAAAAAAAAAAAAAAGACGTACAATTATTGGATATATGTGTATCCAGAGTTTACCCTAACTACTGCAGATACTAAGCCTGCTCCATAGCTACCTAACAAATTACAAAACTAATGAGTGGAGCAAGATTTGGGAGTTGTAGCTGATCTTATACAGCGCCTTTAGTTAAATGCTTCATGTTTTCTAAATTTCCTGGTTTCCCAAGTTACTTGTTGTCAAATAAGCTTAAAAATCATTTATGTAATATTTCCATTTGGATGGATTTATAAAGCATATTATCCTATAGTAAGTAACAATAAAAATACCCCTTGCTTCTCCCAATTCTATTATGATCTGTTTTTGCCCACAAAACACTTCTGACACCAAATGTGTGGGTTTTGTCTACACCAACAACAAATTCTTCAACTCTTCAGACATCAAGTGGGCGTTCAACAATTCAGTTGAATTCTGATGCTAACTTTAGAACCCAAAGGTGAAGGGTGCAGTCCCACAAGACTGCTCCCACTTGACATGACCACTGCAGGTCCTGGATTTCTCATACTTCTGACTGACTGGCTGTAAATTGGGAGTTCTCACAACCCCCTCCTTGGGTTCTATAATTTGCTACAACAGTTTACAGGACTCAGGAGACCAGTTTCCTTACTACTAGTAGTTTATTTTTATAAAGGATATAACTCATAAAATGCTGGAAGAGACACATAGGGTAAGGTATGAGGGTTATGTGTGGAGCTTCCAGGCTCTCTCCAGCCATGCCACCCACCCAGCATCTCCATGTGGTCAGCAAATTGGAAGCACTCTGAACTCTGTTTTGGGATTTTATTACAGTTTCATTACATAGGCATGATTGATTAAATCATTGGCTGTTGGTGATTGATTCAATCTCTCCTGCCCCTTTTCTGACCCCAGAGGCTAGGGTGAGGTTGAAAGTTCCAACCCTCTACTAATGTGCTTGGTTCTTTTGGTCATCAGCCCCCAACTTAAAGCTATCTAGGGCCCATGGAGAGTCACTGCCTTAGCATAAACTCAGGTACAGTTGAAAGGGCTGACTATGGATATCAAAAGATGTTTCTCTCACCGCCACCACTCAGGAGGTTACAAGAATTTTAGAAGCCTTTGCCAGGAACCTGGGACAAGGACTAAATATGTTTCTTATTATATTGCAATATCACATACTTAATGTACCAAAGCAATGTATTAATATATTGCAATATCAATGCATTTTCATTACTTAAGAAATGAATCCTTGGAAAAGTACTTTGAAAGTCTTGCTTTAATCCAATACATTTGTCTCAGGACCAGAGATCCAGCAATCTGACCCAGAACATATCCAACTCTGAACATCCTTTTCCAAAAAGTATTGTTCACTCTATTTTCTGCGTTGCTGTCTAGTGTCTGTCCTTGATCCCTTTAGCCTCTACTCCAAGCATTTTCTTTCCTAGAGAAGGAGCTGCCCAGACTCACTTATTTCTTACTAGCCTTTGCACATACTATTCCTCACCATCAGAATGCCTCATACTTCACACACTCTCCCCACTTAATTTGTGTGAAGTCCTCCTCCTAGATATTCCTAGCTCTCTTTTGTTTGTATTTATTGAGCACCTATTTTGTGCCAGGTACTAGGTGTTTGGGTTACATCTGTGAACAAAAGTTCTGGCGTTAACATCTGTCTCACTAGATCCTGATGTTACACTCGTCTTATTAGATTATAAAGTATGCACTTTGCTTATCTAGTTCTCATGTTTAATTCTAGCTCTGTAAGAAAAGAATCTATCCAATTATGTGAAAGTATTATTCCTGAAGCCTAGCATAGTTTTTGGCATGTCCTAGTCATTCAGTAAGTGCTTGGTGGAATGGAAAAACAATCACATTATTTCTTATTCATTTTTTTCTTTGTTTGCTACAGTTGCATCTATCAAATCCTATCTGGGAAGCTGTGTCTAACATATCCAAATAATTTACAGTGCAAACCTCGACAGAAGCTTCTACAGTTTTGCCAAGTTCCCCTTGGCCATCTCTCAGTTTTCTACCAAAAATGTTTTCTGTTATCTCAGAAATATTTTCTAGAGTTAGGAAGAGTCCAGACTGACTCATTTGAATTAAGTCCTCCCTTTGTCCTGGTTGGCTTCTGTGACTTTGAGAAACTTACTTAACATTTTTGAGCCTTGCTCTCTTCACTTGCAAAACAGGAATGACTATGGTAACCTCCAGAATTATGCTAACAGTCAAAGAAATAGGAGTGGAGCATACCTCACACAGTCACGTGTCTGACATAGTAGAAGCTCTGTAAATGTTAGTTTCTTCCTTCTCCCAAGAGAGGGACTTTCCTTTTATGGAAAGGATTGGGGAACGCTATATGAGAATGTCAAATTTTGGTGAGAATGTTAAATGAAGACATTTTAAGGTACAAAGTTTAAGTCTCCCTTAGCTGAGCTTTAATTATTCAAAGGACTGAACAGGAGTAACTTAAGGTAAATGCATCATTTAAAAAAATTACCGACTTAATCTACAGAGGCTCTTTCACTTGCTTGAGGCCTGTAATTAAGACTTGTCTGAATAAGCACTAGTAGTTTAATCGAGGTATAAGAGGAAGAAGATGAAATGCAGGGAAGATGGAGCTTCCAGCTTTCTTCAGAATGAAAGATTGCTCACTTTAGAGAACAGAGTGAGCCTTCAAAAACTGCTTACAATGGGAAAATTTTAACAATTTCTTTTAACTACACAAGTAACATCAATGTGCTAATTATTCTAAAATGAGCTCAGAATTTGCTGTATGGTTACACTTTATGAAATACTTGAGCTCCATTACACCAAGAAATAAAATGCTGCAAATTCATTTCTGTTAATTCATGCATAATTGAAGCAAGGGTTGGTGTGAAGCCTCTAGAATATGCACATTTTGGTTTCTTTGTTCTCACTGCCATTATAGTTAAAGGTTTACAACAACAAAAAGGGGTAAATACACTGGACTCATAACTTTTATGAACTGTTTAAATGCATCATGAAGATGATTCATAAAAGTCTCTAATTGTATAAGCACATCACTAAATATGGATTGTAAAATATCTTGTTTACTTTTTATATAAACCCACTATAGATGAAGGAATATTGCAAACATAGCATGTATTTTGTGCAGAACGGAGATTGGATCTACTTTTAAGAAAAGTGGTCCCACATCATTGAGGCCAATTTTTCTTCAATTATTTTTTAACCAAAATCAGAAAAATCATTCGGGTAACATCTTGGTAAATATAAATAAGGGCCATGTTTAGCTGAACTTCTTAATTAAAGCTTTAAGCTAAACCACATTTATAATAATAGCTAAAAGAGAGGTTTTGAATGTCTTCATCACAAAGAAAAGATAAATGTTCAAGGCAATGGATATGCTGATTACCCTGATTTGAACATTACATGATTTATATATGTATTGAAACATCATTTTATACTCCATAAATATGTACAATGATTACATATCAATTATAAATTTTAGACATTTCTGCTTTGAAAATCTTGTTAAAATGTTTGAATCAAGCCCCTGCTGCCTCTAGGCCCCACCTTACAGATAAATATAACATACTATTATGATTAGATCATTATTTGTCTTGCTAGGGGTTTTGTGTGACATTAAGAAAGTCACAATAGCTATTATCTAATGATCAGGTAGTTTAGGCCAAACATATTTGCAATTACCTGTTCTCCTGTATGCCTCTCCAACCCCACCTCCCACCTTCTAGATAGTGATCCAGGAATCAACTTCTTCAGGCATATATCAGGTACTGGAGGCACTCAGAACTGTTCATGAATGATTTTTTTTTTGAGTTCATTTGTGAATAAATACATGGTGGGAGGAATTTACAGTAAACATCTCCAATTCCCTGCAAACTCTTTGTGGCAGCATTAACTAAAAAAGTCTGAGTCATCTAGCCATTGTAACACTGAGGAGAAATAAGAGGACTGGGTTCCACACCAGGTCTTCAAGATCTAACCTGAGTTGTTTCCAGTGGTCAAACTGTGCTACAACTCCATCTGCCCAAACAGGGTCACTGGCTTGGATTGCAGGAAACTAAAAAATATACAGGGGATGAGGAGGTTCCATGGACTTGCACCAACCTCTGAAATGTGGGTTTTTGTGTCCTGATTAAGGTAAGTTTTGGTTTGCTTCCAAATTGTTTCTTAGCAAGTATCTTTGGTTAGCTAAGGTTGTGGTTAGTTTCTCTTTAATTGGTGTTTTCTCCACTTCAGTAATGCCTGATACTTGGGATTCTATAGACTAGGGGAAACTCTGGGGCTTATAGGATAACATCAATTTTGAGCATTAGCCCAGCCTAATATAATTGGGATGGATGGGGTTCTTCCCAATTAGCAACCACACAGATGACTGAAATTAAATTTGGTGGTTATAAAAGTCATGCCCAGAGAGTAAAAAGGAAAGTTCATTAGTTTTTGTAGAGGCAAAGGGAAAACTGCCCATTGGTCCTCTGAAGGTTCACTGAAAATCAACTGACAAAAGGCAGATTCATAGGAGGAAAGGCATAGAAATGTACTAACATGCACAAGGGAGAAATCTCAGAGTGATTACCTCACTACTCAATGAGGTACAGGTTCTTATATACCCTCTTCCTAGGAGAAAGGGAGATGGGGAAGTGTGGATGATTTTGACAGGTTAGTAAATTATCTTTAGGATTATCAATGGATTTGAAAAACATACAATGGCCTGGGACAAAGTCTGTTGGGCCAGCACAATAGTTTGTGACAAAAGTCCACCCAGCTGCATTGACAAGCTTCAGTTTTTCTTCCTGCGATATGAGATTCAGTTAATGAAAACTCAGGGAAGGGATCAGAAGTCACTGTCACCACTTTTTGGTGGTCGGGACCTTAGGCAGATTAGGAAACTTTAGAGAACGATTTTATCCTGTGCTTTGGAAGACAGAGGGTGGAGCTGGGGAAGGTCACAGAGACCTTGAGTGGCTTCTTCTTCAGTTCAGCAAGTTGAAGCGCCATATTTTGGGGTATAGGTTTCTGATCCCCAATACCTTCTTCACTAAAGCCGAATGCTTTGGAGGGGAACATGTTCCAGAAGAAACTGTAAGTTTGGGAGTCAGACAAAACTAGATCCTAATCCTGGTATACCCATTTATCGACTGTATAACTTTGAGACAGTTACTTAATCCTGCTCAACGTCAGTTTCTTTTCTGTATAATGGGGACTCACACCTCATTTGTGAAGTTGGGGTAAGGAATACTACACATATATATGATATATTTGAAGTACCTAAACCATAAGTTTTTGTCTTTAAACTCTGGCGTTTTGCACATATAGGTCGTCTGAATTCTTGGTAGAACTTACAGAATTATCATTTGAGGTTACAGCCATCAGAACTTCACAATATACTAAATATCATTTTTTGGAGGAATTATACATAATTAAAATATTTGTAGCCTGCATCATCAGTGGTAGTTGCCAAGCCTGTGAGAGATGAAGATAGATAGACAGATATATATATCTCCATCTTGTGGCACTTAGAACCAGCTAATAAGCCCCTAGAGAGAATGCTAAACGGCTATGATTTCCTCATGCCCTGGAGTTATAGCTGAGGCTAAATTACAGCTGTAGAAACAGAAAAGTTGGAAACAGAAGCCAGCAGTCCAGCATGCTAGCTGATCAATCTGTCCAATTTTTAATTCAGATAATCCAAGGTCCCTTACCTTAAGTGAAGGCTCACTGCTGGGAGCCTCATGCTCAGGAACTACATCGAGGCGACTGCGGCCCGACTGACATCATTCCTCATGAGGGAGGAGGCACAAACAGTTCTGGGCCCACCAGAAATAGGACGACTGGGACTTGACTCTGAATCGCAGGATTTGAAGAGATTTCTCCTGGCTTCCCAACGAGGCTGGTGGGAGGCGGTCCTCCTCCCATACACGACCTCCCACCCACGCGAGGCGTAGAAACCAGTTCTGACCGTACAGTAAAGCTAAGGCCAGGGCTGAGGTCTGGAAGCTAATGAAAGCACAGAAAGTGTCGAAACTGGATGAGCAGGAACCACCTCGATGCTGGTTTTGAGAAACTGACACTCCACTGAGAGAAACGGAAGTGTTTTTTGGTGTATGGAAGGCACTGATGAGACGACTCAGAGGAACTGTAACCTGGGGTTGCACCGTGCTCGACAAGGAAAACATCTCCTGCGGGCCCTCAGCGACCTCACCCGCCTGCCGAAACTGTGCCCCTTTGTCCACGGCCCGGCGGGGAGGCGCCGAGCCCTTCTTTTTTTCCTTTTTCTCCGACCCGTTGCCCCTCACTCCTCCCAGAAACGGATAATGACGTCCCTTTCCTACAGCTACTGCAACGACAGACAATCCACCCCGGAAAGCGAGGCGCTAACTCAACAGTACTTCCGGGGCAAGTGAGCGCCCACAAGGCCAAGTGCCTGCGCGTTCTTTCCCGCGGAAGTAGTCGACATTTACAAGGAACAGCGTCCCCAAAGGTCTTTAGCTGTTTTTTAAGGGGAGAACAGCCTTTACCTTCTTTGGACTTTTTCTTTTTTTTTTTTTTTTTTTGGAGACGGAGTCGTTCTTTCGCCCAGGCTGGAGTGCAGTGGCGCAATCTCGGCTCACTGCAACCTCTGCCCCCCGGGTTCAAGCGATTCTCCTGCCTCAGTCTCCCGAGTAGCTGGGATTACAGGTGCCCGCCACCACGCCCGGCTGATTTCCTCTTAAGACTTTCTACAGCTTCCTTATGAAATCTTCTGACTGGGCCTTGAGCAATAAGGTCTTTTGCTAAAATTTAGGGCTCTTTTCCTCACACTAAATCGAAAACTCTCCCTGTTGGTCCTGATCTGTTTCAGTCAGGCAAATTACATCCTGCGAAAACGTCAGATGACAGGGGAGGCCAGTCGCTTCCTGCTCATCCAGTTTCGACACTTTCTGTGCTTTCATTAGCTTCCAGACCTCAGCCCTGGCCTTAGCTTTACTGTACGGTCAGAACTGGTTTCTACGCCTCGCGAGGGTGGGAGGTCGTGTATGGGAGGAGGACCGCCTCCCACCAGCCTCGTTGGGAAGCCAGGAGAAATCTCTTCAAATCCTGCGATTCAGAGTCAAGTCCCAGTTGTCCTTTTTCTGGTGGGCCCAGAACTGTTTGTGCCTCCTCCCTCATGAGGAATGATGTCAGTCGGGCCGCGGTCGCCGCCCACGAAGAGTGTAAGGCTTCGAAGTCGGGGCTTTCCCGACGCTCCCTTCCTCCGCGTCTCTACATCTCCATCCTGTGGCACCTAGAACCAGCTAATAAGCCCCTAGGGAGAATGCTAAATGGCTATGATTTCCTCATGCCCTGGAGTTATAGCTGAGGCTAAATTACAGCTGTAGAAACAGAAAAGTTGGAAACAGAAGCCAGCAGTCCAGCATGCTCTTCCCAAGGCTCTCTGTTCTGGAAGTCTGAAGGCCCTGGAGTGGTGCTTTAAACCACACTTGGACTAAGCAAAGGGGATAAAATTTGTGAATGCCCTAAACATTGAAGGCTTTTATTACTGGAACACTTTGATTATTTGAAGACTTTTATTAAAATTCAAAAAACACAATGTTCAACTAATTAATGGATTAGTTTATTTTTTCATTCAGAAAACAATATAAACCTGTGCATATAAAAAGTCTCCTTAAATTTATCCTCCATGTTTTTACTGGTTTTAAGCACATAAATACATAAAAGTGCCTACACAGCATGTCTCCCCTTCAAACATAGAGTGCAATACTTATACAATGGTAAAAGTTGGATGTATACCTTTCCAGAAATGTATGTAATGGAATACACACACAGAGAGAGAGAGAGAAAGACAGAGAGAGAGAGAGAGAGAGAGATCATTCTACACATATTGTTCTGTCGAGTTTTGTTTCATAATACATGTGGACAAATTAATACATAATGGCCTTTTCATTCTGTTTATTGCTTGTATAATATTCTTTGCACAGATGCATTATGAATAATTTAAACATTCTTTTCCTGATATACATGCAGACTTGACATCGTTTGTTATTTTGGCTAAGTCCAGCTCTCTTCAGTGGATATTCTTTTATGCCTTTGCATGCATTCTGGGGAAAGACTGTTTGAAGTAGTTACTAAAGGGTGTGTACAAATTGCCTTTCAAAAATGCATTTTCATCCACAATACATGTCTTCTCATTCTTACCAGCTCTAGATGTTTTGTTTCGTTTTTGAACTTGTCAGTCTGAAAATTAAAAATGGCATTTAATTTTACTAAGATTTGTGTTTTTCTAATTACTAGTGAGCTTGAGTATATTTAATATCTTTATGTCCTGGAAATGAATCTACTGTCCAGTGAGCTTTCCTCTGATCCATGCCCACAATATGAAAACCAGTTTCCCTGATTACAAGAAAACAGAGGAGTATGTGTGTGGCCTGGTGTGTGTGTGTGTGTATGTGTGTGTGCGCGCATGTGTGTAACACCTACTGCAGATAAGCAAGGGCATGTTGACATTTTCCTCATGTTTGCTCTGGGTATTCATTTCTGCAAAAGCACACCTTTTTCTAAATAAAACTAAATGCATCCAAGGTCTTTTATTTCTAATTTGGAAATATTTTAGAATTTCTCAAAGCATCATAAAATAATTCAGAAAGTATTTTAGAATTTCTCATAAATACAATTTGAATTCCTAAAGAATGTGGAGAAAGATATATTATAAATCAAGAACTTAAGAGTGTCTACTTTAGAGAAAGTTTTAAGCATGAAATCATGTCTAGTTCCCAATTCTAAAAAATAGCCCTTGACTCAGTCAGCCCACAGACATTAAGCATTTGTGACATGCCACAAGTAGGCTGGTATGGAGATTCAGAAACGATGGGGATATTCTCTACCTTCCCGGAGCCCTCAAGGGGAGGAGGAGGTGAAAAGTGGAGATAAGCATAATACAGTGTCTGAATGCTATAAATATTGAGTATAGTGGCGACCGGGGGAAGGGGAGTGTTTGGGACCTGCTGCCTGCTTTATTGTCTCTTGTCACAGGAGGAAAAATAATTTTCTCCTGTGACAAGAGAATAAAACCTCAGGACCTTCCAAATTTACTATGCCAAGGGGGAAAGTTAAACCTTGAAAACGGACTCGCATAACGTAGCTGTCTTTCTTCTCTGGTGCGTGACTACTGCTTACTGACCTTTGCGTTGAGACGTTATACCTTGACCAGACTCCCTGTTCTTCATTCAAACCTAGACTAGATGACATGAAGATAGAGACCCTTGTGACTATTACCCTTTATGACAGAATGTTAAGTAAGCCTTTTAGAGTATAATCAATAGTAGCCAATCAAATCTTACATCTGTATGTTAGCCTTTGTATGGAAAATGTAGTTCTGCCCCTCCATTTTTGCTTATAGAAACAATCCTCATTTTTCCCCACACTAAGAGCACTGATCACTATTCTTTGGTGTAATTCTGCTCCCTGGACAGCTGCCCTACCTTTGTGCTTGAGTAAACTCTTGTAACCGGATGCTGAGCCTATTGACTGTTTTATGGTGGCATTTGCTACCCTTCATAGTTCTTAGTCGGGACAAATCCTTGTAACAAAAGAAAGATTCACAAGAGAAAAACAAACAGAAGTTTAATAACATGTATACTTTATGTGTACTAGAAAATATCCAGGGAAAATGAGAAAATCTCAAAAAAGTGGCTTAAATTTAGGCTTAAATGCCATCTTCAGCTGAAACAATAAGAGTATTTAGGTAAGGAGCAGTAATGGAAAGATGACCACAGAAGCACAGGAAGCAGGGTAAGTTTTGTTATGCAGATTGGTCCATGTCTTCTCTACAGATGAGAGTTTCTAGTGACTGAGAGTCATCCTTCCCTTCCTGCTACAGAGAAGAAGACATTCTTACAAATGGATGTTTCCCTTATAGGTATAAATTGCTCTTGTGAAAGGACAACTTCTAGTGTTTTCAGAGCTTCTTTTATCTTTGCTGTTGCCCAAATTAATCAGCTCAAAATAATCCTTATGCTAAAGAGGCATATTTTGGGGTGGCATATTCTGGTCTCCTTCAGTCATATTTTGTTGTGGTACATACTACACACCACTACTCCATAACAGCTCATATGCTGAACACCACTATGCAACAACAGCTCATATATTAAACACCACTACTCCATAACAGCTGTAAAATTCTGTCTGGAAAGCAATTTGCTTTTTGTGGGTGCATGTGTGTGTCCTTGTATGTGTGTGTTTGCATGTACTAAACATTTATTGAATTCGCTGATCTACAAAATGTATGACCAACCTCCATCCAACAATTTTAATAAGATTGCACCATACCGAAAGCCAGAGAATGAGGAGACAGATTACAGACTATGCTGTAATTCAACTACAGAATTACAGAAGTAGAGGGGATTAATAAAGGCTAAAGTTGGTTGGGTGTGGTGGCTCTTGACTGTAATCCCAGCATTTTGGGAGGCCACAGCTTGTGGATCACCTGAGGTCAGGAGTTCCAGACCAGCCTGGCCAACATGGCGAAAACCCATCTCTACTAAAAATACAAAAAAATTAGCCGGGCGTGGTAGTGGGCACCTGTAATCCCAGCTACTTGGGAGGCTAAGGCAGGAGAATAGCTTGAACCCGGGAGGTGGAGGTTGCAGTGAGCCGAGATGATGCCATTGCACTCCAGCCTGGATGACAAGAGTGAAACTTCATCTTAAATAAATAAATAAATAAATAAATAAATAAATAAATAAAGGCTAAAGTTCCACATTTGCAAATGAGTTGCTACAACCAAAAAAAAAAATTAAGGTTTTTTTTCAGATGCCAGCAGTCACAGAGGTGAAGGTGCAGGAATCAGAATGGAGAGATCATTAGGAGCAAAGAAAGCAGGCATTAAGATAGAATGAATCACCAAAGCTGATAACACTCGAAGCCCCTGATTTCAATTTTAATGATTCCTGGCATGGTTGATTGACATACTGTTCCTCTATCATATTTGTGTTTTCCTGCTGCCTTCACTCTTTCAGACAGAGGGAGTAGAGCTACAAATGTTAAAAGAAAAAAAAATGTTTTTTGCAGTATTTTGAAAAAAGCTAAGTTAAAAGTGCTGAAAATTTTGCAAAAACTTGTCCTTGTCAGTTTTGGAAACTCAAGGGTTCCATGTAATTCGAGTAAACAAAGAACACCTTTCACTGACATTTTCTTTTTTTTTCCTTTCTCACTCGTTCCAGTAACATTTTGATCCTTGCATTCCTGAACATCTTCCTGGGAACCCACTGTTTCTTCTTATTACTGGTCTATTACTCTGCTTTATAAACCCCTTAAAGAAGCTTTGAACACTCTGAAGAACTGAATAATATATCTCAGAGGAAAGGTGTAGACTAAATTGACTACTGAAAATAGTTTGCACAAAAAAGTAATGTTTGGAAAAATAGATTGCGGTCTCAGTATCGGGGCATGGCATGTTTGGTTGTGGAGTTCAGAGCTTATTGAATAGGCTCAGGGATACACACTTAAAAAGTAATGCTTTGGGGAGATTAATCAGATGTAAACCTAGAGAATGACTGTAGGATGGGGATAGGAGAAGATGCTGAAGACAGAGAGACTATTACAACAATACGGGTTATAGAAATATTATGTAATACTACAGAAATATTGCAGAAATACTATTGCAGAAATATAGAAATGTGAGTTGCAAATTCATATTTGAAATATTGTAGAAATGGAAGATTAAGAACATATGTAATCATAATTCAATCATTAAGCTTTTTATTTGACATTTGTGTTGCATGATTTGAGAAGATTCAAAGATGTATCAAGCCTGTTTTACCCTGTAACAGCTTCTATAACTAATTGCAACTTTTGTATAAAATTTATTCAAGCACAACCTGCTGAAGAAAGCTTTCTCTGATACCATGCAACATTGAGACTCAGGCTCAGCTTGATGCTTCCAGAGTCTTGGTGGTTTCTATCATCAAGTGCTCTTCACACTGTAATCATCATCTCTTTGTATGTATACTATCCACTTTACATGGAGAGGCCCTTGAAGGAAGGAACTATGTCTCATTTATGTAGGTACCTCAGAGAAAGTAGTGCAGTGCCTGCAACAGAGGAAGAATCAACATTAGCCAAGGGAATGATGGCTACAAGTATGGGAAGAAACACAATTCGGGTACAAAGTGTTGTCAATACTGTTGGGTAAAAAAAGTATCATTGCTTGTATAAAAGCTGGACAAATATTGGAAAATCAGAAGAATGGTAATTTTTCTGTGAAGAAATTGAGTTCACTTAATTACATGTTGCACGTGAAGAGATATTTGCTGTCTGGCAAAAATGTAAAGAAGTCAAGTCAAAAGCACAGCACAATCAAGGACGGAAAGCTCTACACAGATTTGGAGAAGGAAGATTAAGTATTAGATTTAAAGAAAGAAGAAAGGGCCTAAGGAATGAGAGAATAAGGGAGCAGCATTAAAAATCAAAGAGATTAAAAATATGTAGGAAGTTGAATACAAGATAAATTAGACTGTAAAGGTCAGTTTGGATACACAGCAATCAGAGGATTCTGGAGACCAATTTCTTTTCTTTTTTTGCGGTAGAGTTTCGCTCCTGTCACCCACGCTGGAGTGCAGTGGTGCAATCTCAGCTCACTATAACCTCCGCCTCCCAGGTTCAAGTGTTTCTCCTGCCTTAGCCTCCTGAGTAGCTGGGACTACAGGCGCCCGCCACCACGCCCAGGTAATTTTTGTGTTTTTTAGTAAAGATGGGGTTTTACCCTGTTGGCAAGGCTGGTCTTGAACTCCTGACCTCAGGAGATCTACCCATTTGGTTTATCAAAGTGCAGGGATTACAGGCATGAGTCACTCCCCCTGGCCCTGGAGGCCAATTTTTACACAGTGTTGATCTTATGGCATTGGGCACATTTGCTGCTCAAAAAGATATAGCAACCAGGGCATGGAGCATCAATGTAGCAATCTAGAGAGCAGCTAGGGTTGTAGAAGTTGCTTTTCAATGGACAGTCCCAGATGGATTTACAGATGCCATTCAGTTATTCATTCATTAATGCCACATTTTTTAAATGTTTATTGGCTAACACTGTTTGAGAAACTGAATTGGCTTTAACAAATTTTTGCTAAATAAATGCTAGATGCTTTGAACATTACACAAGTAAGATACATGCTCTATAACTCTAATTCTAAGTAAAACATGAAGATTTTAAGGGACAGAGAGGACGGTTAGAACACCATGAAAAGGCATCAGTTGATTTTATGCTGAAAGATAAATAAAATTCTAGCAAACAGAATTTGGGAAAAGGAATTTTGAAAGAGAAATCTAGACATCAGGAAATGCAGGAATAGACATTTTATACCAGAAGATAATACATGTGTCTACGAAAATGGTAGGAGTTCTGTTTAGTAAAAGAATAGGACATGTGCATAACCTCCATTAAAATGAAGATTCTATTGGTGAGATACTCACTTCATACCAAGTGAAAGGCCGATGCAGTCCAGGGTTGTATAAATGTACATAAGTAAGCAGTCATTCTGCACACATTTATGAAAATGCCTTTAGAGAATTTACCCCTCTGCCATAGCTCATCATGTGCTTTTCACACTGAGCCTCGATTTTATTCACAAAGACCATGATAAAAAGCAACTAATGGAACTGAAAGTCAATAAATCTGAAAAGAGCCTTGGACCAGGTAGAGAAACCAGGAGCCAGCCAGGCTTTCCTTCTGCTTAACAATATGACTTTGGAGATAATTGATAAGAGAATTCTGAGTATCAGTTTCCCCATATGTTAAAACAGTATTGAGCTAAATGACAGCTTCAATTCTTTCTGGCCCTGAATAGTTGTAAGTTTATTTCTGTTTTTTGTTCACATTTGGTTAAACACACAGAAAGAAAGTACATGATCTGGACAAAGCAGTACCTTCGGATGACGTTTTGTTTCCCCCAGATGATTCATATAACTACATAATGGGATATTTAAAAACAAATAGGCTGGGCATGGTGGCTCACACCTGTAACTCCTGAACTTTGGGAGGCCAAGGTGGGTGGATCACCTGAGGTCAGGAGTTCGAGACCAGCCTGGCCAACATGGTGAAACCTCATCTCTACTAAAAATACAAAAAATTGGCAAAGTGTGGTGGCAGGCACCTGTAATTTCAGTACTTGGGAGGCTGAAGCAGGAGACTCTCTTGAACCCAAGAGGCAGAGGTTGTAGTGAGCTGAGATCGCGCCACTGCACTCCAGCCTGGGTGACAGAGTGAGACTCCGTCTCAAAAAAAAACAACAAAAACCAAAAAACAAAACAAAACAAAAATGAAATAAACCATGATAAAAACAAGTGATACTAGCATCCTATAATTCTATAGATTGAGTAATGACATAGTAACAAATTCTCTATTGCAGAACTGGGGTGTGAGTTCCTCTCCCTGGGCAAATTAAATCCACCCAAGTCATCAGACCTTTAATTTTCATTTTAAAGTGAGAAAATACACAAGCAATCATCTAAAAATATAATTACAGGGTGAAATAAATAAGGCAGAGTATGTGTGTGTATGTGTGTATTTTAAATTACTCTTTTCAGAATAAATGACTTTAGGAAATTAGTTTTGTGGAATGAGTTTCTCTACTATTAAGGAGACTTCCCTCATTGTATTCAAATTTAGGTAAAATAATAGGTAAAAGTGCATATTCCAGTACTAAACTAATAAGCAATCAGAAGGAAAAATAGATTTCAGCTGTTATGCCCATAGAATGAATTTGATTGCCAAAGGTGGTATCTTCAGGGTACTGTTATTGTTACTTTTGCTGAAATAATAGACCATATTTTATTTTATAAAAGAAAACTATAGATTTTTCTTCTAAGTTCAGACTTGCCAGCTAGTTCTACTGTTATTATTCAGAAGTGCATAAAGTCCTCATTAACTGATGCCAGCTGACCGGGGCGCACGTTGACAGATGCCTTCTTACTGGTAGGGATGTTCACTTAACATCTGGGCTTGGACGTGCAGGCTGGTGCCTGGTACGTGACAGCCTGCAATGGGTGCTGTCATGCTATAAGCAAGCAGGCCGCAGAGCCAGAGTTTAGCTTCTGTTTAGCTCTCTTTCCCAGCATAATGTGTGCAAAACACAAGTGATGAAATTGATGCACAGCCATGTGTGTTCCTACACCTCTGCATTATATGAATAAGGAACATGGAACAAAATGGCAACATTAAGCATATATCAAATTATTTAAGCTCTTGCATCTGGGCTTTCAAAGCTATTGCTTCCACTCTGCCTTTTTCTTAGGATCGCAGACTATGATGCAAGTCTCAGGGAGGCAAGTTTGATTGGTTGAGCCTGGTCTGAGTGAACCAAAAGTTGAGTCTTAGTGAAATACACACTGCATTTGGTCAAATGTCAGCAGTTGTGAAAAGGGTAGCTACCTGCACCCTCATCCCCATTTTATTGTAGCTTCATGAGACAGGACATGTTTGATTTTACCTCTGTCATCTCAGTTTCTAGCATAACACAGGCCACATGGAATATATTCATTAAATGTAGGAATGGAATCATTTATTAGGTGTGGTGGTGAAGACAGCTTTATACTCATGCCACACATTTGCATTTTTTTTTTTTTCTCTGAGGTTTGAGTTAGCTCCTAATGTTATAGTCAGGTTTCTAAAGGCCTAGACTAGGATGAGTCTTTGGTCTCTTCCAGATCATGTCAAGATTCAGGGGCCCTTGAGCTCCTTTGAGAGATAACTGAGTGTTGAGTGGACCCAGAAAGGAATTTTTCATCCAGGGCAAGAAGTCTACAGAGAAAACAAGGCAGAGACAGCAGAGCTGCTGCTGCCAGAGGCCTGAAAACTATCAACTCTTTCTGACTCTCCTCTGAGACCGGGCAACAGGTTTGGGTCCACACCATGCTTGTAACTGTTTAGGATGGGTTATGCTGCCCTGAAAAATTCACCTTGAGATTCAGGGTGGTCTGCACAGGAAGAAAAAAATGGTGCAATGTTAGTGTCCCATATTCAAGGAGGCTTAGTTCTTGAAGGCTCATTATTCAGAGCAGACATTTAATCAGAGGGAGTTGAGTGTCAAGGTCAAACTCCTTGAGATGAGCCACTGTGAGGAGACTCTTCTACTTTTCAAGCTAATTTCATTGTGTGCCATAAATCTTGGAAAGTTAAAAAGAGGGTGGGATTTGCTAGGTAGTCAATTTAGCAACATTTTCTTACAACTTTAAGACATTTTTTTTCTTTACTGTTAGAGAACTGTTTAGAACCTTTAGGACTCTATCATGCACACAGCTTGAAAGAAATTAACCAACAAAGTTCAGAAAGCAAAAAGTTTATAAGACATAATTTAGTGCACTTTATATATTTAAACAGCAACAACAAAATACTATCCTCCTATGATGTACAGTTCTGTCTTTCCACCTTCTAAATATAAAAAAACCCAACTCTCATATACAAATACAAACACACACATGTGCACACGTGAACACACATGCATACACATGAACACACATGTGCATCACAAACTACATTAAGAAGAACAAGAGAAAAAATAATCCATATCTATGTGGTGCTTACAATGCCAGACTTAGGAGGTGCTTCTACTTGCCTTCTAATTTATTAATCACATAGCAAAGTTGACAGTAATGTACTAAAATTACTATTATATATATTTTTTGTAGAATATAGCTTAGAATCAAAGACGTTGCATATGCTTTTCAAGCCAATGTGGCTAATGAATGACAGAATCAATATTTGATAGCGAAGGAGTGGAGCAAGAGAGTTGAACAAAAGGTTCTACCAATTGTCCCTTCTGCAGGAACACCAAATTTAACAACTATCTACATTAAAAAAAATCCACCTTCTCAAGAACCAAAAATCAGGTCAGTGTTCACAGTACCTGATTTTAACTTCATATCACTGAAAGAGGCATTGAAGGGACTAGGAAAAGCAGTCTTGAACTGCCAGTGTCATCCCTGCCCCATCCCCTGGCAGAAGTTGTGTAGCATCAAAAAATAATAATATTTGTGCTTGGGAGAGGGAGAGTATAGTGACTGTGAAACTCTGCATTGACCTCAGTGTTGCCCTGTCATAGTGGAAGGCAAAACTGGGCTGAATGCAGCCAATGCTTGTGCACAGAGGGAGCATTTAGATCAGCCATAACCAGATGAAAATTGCCCATTCTAGAGGTCAGAATTTGAGTTCTGGAAAGCCTCATCATAGGAGGCTAAAGTGTTCTGGGTCCCTAAATAAACTTGAAAGACAGTGTAGGCCGTAAGAACTGCAACTCATAGGCAAGTCCTAGTCCTGAGCTGTGCTCTAAGCCAGTGGGCTTGGGGGACTCGTGTCCTACTGAGATGCCAACTGGGGCAGAAAGAAAGAAAGAAAGAAAGAAAGAGAAAGAAAGAAAGAAACAAAAAGAAAGAAAGAAAGAAAGAAAGGAAGGGAAATGGCAAGCCTGAATGCAGGTAATTTAAAAATACATAGAGGAGACAAAAGAAAAAAGAATAAAGCATGCCTACAAGATCTAGAAAATAGCCTCAAATTGGCAAATCTAAGAGTTATTGGCCTTATAGAGAAGGTAGAGAAAGAGAGAGAGGTAGAAAACTTATTCAAAGATAATATCAATTTCCCAAACCTAAAGAAGATATCAATATCTAAGTATAAGAAGGTTATAGAACACCAAGCAGACTTATTCCCAAGAAGACTATCTCAAGTCATTTAATAATCAAACTCCCAAAGGTCAAGGGTAAAGAACTAATCCTAAAAGCATCAAGAAAAAAGAAACAAATAACGTGCAACGGAGCACCAATACATCTGGCACCAGACTTTTCAGTTTACACTTTACAGGCCAGAAGAGTGACGTGACATATTTAAAGTGCTGAAGGAAAAGAACAACAAAAAACTTTTACCTTAGAGTAGTATATCTGGTAAAAAATATTCTTCAAATGTAAAGGAGAAATAAAGACTTTCCCAGACAAACAAAAGCTAAGGGATTTCATCAGCACTAGGCATGTCCTACAAGAAATGCTGAAGGGAATACTTCAATCAGAAAAAAAAGGACATTATTGAGCAGTAAGAAACCATCTGAAGCTACAAAAAAAAAAAAAAAAAAAAAAAAACAAAAGACTTGTAATAGTAAGTGCAAAGAAAAACAGAATGTTATAACAGTGTTAACTATGGTGTGTAAACTAAATTTTCTTTAGTAAAAAGACTAAAAGATGAGCCAGTCAAGAATAACAACCTTTCGAGACATAGACAGTACAATAAGATAGAAATAGAAGCAAGAAAAAGTTAATAAGCCAAGCAACACAGTTAAAGTGTAGAGTTTCAATACTTTTGTTTGTGCTTGTTAGTCTGTTTATACAATCAGGGTTGTCAGCTTAAAATGATTAGTTATAGAATAATATTTGCAAGCCTCTTGTTAACCTCAAATCAAATAACATACAATGAATACACAAAACAAACAAACAAACAAACACCTCAACAAATACAAATTCATGGGTCCATTTCTAGGGCTCTGTAGCTTGTTCCAATAGTATTCTGTCCTAAGTCTTGATACCCAGAGAAGCAAGTCCTCCTGATTTGTTCTTCAAAAATATCTTGGATGTTCTTGAACCTTTATCTTTCCATATTAATTTTACAATTAGCTTTTCAGTTTACACACACATACACACATATGCACACACCCTGTTATGATTTTTAATGTGGATTAACTTTATAGGTCAATTTGAAAGTTTTCAAAAAATATTTTTGCTGTGGCTTCCAGGAAACGTTGAAAAAGATCTTGATTCTACATTAATCTGCATATTTGTTGGAACTTTGTATGTCCTTGACCTTTTATTCCACTTTTTCATGTTTCCTTAGAATTGCCTAAAATTACGTGTGGAGGGAAGCAAGGCATATAAACAGTTTACAATTGAAGCAGGAGCAGGAGGATGTGGTACAACTCAGTACTATCAATGTCTATCTGATTAGGACTATAGCCTTAAAACCTTTGTTACCTTAAAAATACAGATATAATTTTTAGATCCAAAGCATGGAGATACTAACGCTGGTAGGCCTGAAATTTGACTGAGTTATCAATATTTTTAAAGTCTTAGCAGGTGTTTCTAATAGATAAGTCTAGGTTGGGCATTGCTGGGTTAGGATGTTGTATAGAGAGCAGGGTCTCTTTAAATGCTGATAGCAGCATCCTCTCTGGCCTTGAACAATACACCGAGACTTGTGTTTGCAGTCGAAGTTACTTAATTTTCACATAAATGAATTATGAGTCTATACGCCTAAATCTTTGTGTACTATCATAAAATTCTGCCACCCCATGAAGATGGATTGATGTGAACATGGCATTTGGGACTTGTCTCCTCTGATTTTTTATTTTTTTGTGCATGAATATAGTCCTCACAAATGAATCCCATCCTTGGTGAACAATTTCATGGTTATGTTTCTGTTCTCACTGAACAAACACAAAAGAAATATGCCAGACTAAATTAATGAAGTGAAAACAACGATATATTCGGTAACCCCATACATTTTCTAATATAGATTAAAAACCTATATTCTTCCATCTTATCTTCAGACATAATGGTATGAGAAAAAACAATTCAAAGAGGAAGGCTTTAAGGCAATTTCTACATAAAGTAATACATGCTGGGTTCATGTGTCACATAACAGGCATTCCACCTCTTACAATTCAATCCCTTTAAGCGGCTTATGAATTAGGCAGCTATTTCTGTCGAAAAAATGAAGATAATAAAATCAGAAAATTTAAATAAATAAAAACTTATATTCAGTGAATGAATAGGAGTAGAGTCTGGATTTGAATCTTATTTTCAGCTTTTGTGTGTGACCACACATCACATTCTTTCCACCCACAGAGACAAAGGGACATTCATATTGAAGGTGTAAGAGATGGCAACGAATCCATGACCTCAGAGAATCACTTCACTGCTGCATGAAACGGATAATAATTATTTCTACTCCTTTCGCTGGATGTTATGGCTTAATTAACATTTGTAAGATGTTATGGATAAAATCACGGCAATAGCTAACAGGCATTTATGTCCCACAGTCTCTTTGGGCTTCTTGCCTTTTATCTTCCAGCCTGCCGTAGGATGCTGCTCGCTGGATTTATGAACACCGTGACTGTCTGTTTGGAACACTGAGATGTGAAATTGCCTCCATACTGAACAAGATTTGGCTCTTGGTGGTAGGAGGGTTGTGAATAAAGTGAGCACTGGTGGTACAGAGGAGGAGATGCTGCAACATTATTTTCAGTAATAATCCTTTAGTTACCAGGAATGATCATTTTTTCTGATTCATTGTTTAGTTTGAAAACAATTAGCAACTAAAAATATCGTACATTTAAAGATAATATTTGAGTAAAATATTTGCATGTAGAATAAAGGTTTTTACTTACCAAATAAAAATACTACACCTTGAAGTTTGCATTCTGCTTTACTGTTTTACATTTTAGACAGAAATTAACATTTGAAATGGTCACAAAGAATGATAGAATGAAAGTCACTCATATTCTGTTTGTTCCTCTTTACAGTGAAGACATTATCTAGTTTATTTTGACTGCTGTTTAGGCATGAGAATAATGTGGTCCTACAGGCTCTGGAGACATGAACTATAATGCACTGTCCTCTAAGTGAGCTCAAATGATTCTAACGCCTTACCAACTGACCCTCCAAACAAACACCTGTAGCTGAGTCTGTATTTGTCAGGGGCCAACAGTATGACTGGGAGTTCTCAAAGTAATTTGCATGTAGAACATAATGTTTATTATAGGATAGGTCATAAAAATGTGCTCATTTGACACAGAGAAATGTAATATCAGAACTCAACAGCAGTTAAAACCTTCCCTAGAAGTTAGACCAAAAAAAGATTTTTTGAGGAGAAATATTTTTCTTTGACATTGTTTATAATTGGTGAAGCACAGCAATGACAAGTAGGTGAATTTCAGGTCAGTGTTTCCTTTTTAAATTATCTACAGACAATGAGCATCCTTGCTGTCTGCATGTGGGGTGGATCACTTCACCCTGTAGCCTACCTCAGCTAACAGCACTTTTTCTGTAACTGTTACCACAATCCAAGAGACCTTGGAGAAAAGCTGTTTTCTTACATAAAACACTTTCAAAGAAACTGAGCAAAGATGCTAAGTGTGCATGGCCCATGACAAGGGTGAGCACAAATGGATTCAGGCTTCCTTGGAAAATCAAGAGGATAGAGTGTGTTGACCAAAATATCTGTGAATGGATATAGGGCTAGAGGAGTCTGTTGGGGCCCTGTGTTGCAAAAGGAGGGAAGGTGCCCATTCTGAAATGAAAAAAGTTAAGTGAAAACTCTACTTATATGTGATTCAGGGACAGGGGGAATAACTGAAAACCCTCCCTCTCCACGGAGGCTCTGGGCTAAGCCAGCTGAGTGTTGTGAGTCATGAAAGCTGAGATTTGGAGAGTCCTGTGTAAGAAAGCACAAGGCATGAATGCCACAAGCACATTTAGTGGGGGGAAGCCAGGTAGACACTGAAGTCAGGGCATTCAGAGGGATGCCACCAGAGAGACATGGATTAGGAAAATGATCATAAGATAAAGTCTTAAGCAGAGCTTGAATTCAAGCTCTGCCATTTATTAGCTATATCCTTTTGGCCAGTTTACTTAACCTCTCTGACCATTAACATCTTCATTTGCAAAATGGAGTAAAGACACCTAGTGCTCCTGGGATTGTTGCAAACATAAAAGAATAATATATGCAAACCTCTTGCCATGTTGAGGGTATCTAGAAAATGCTCCCTATCTAGCTAGCTGTGGCGGTAATAAAAATAAGCATGCAAAGCCACAGCCAGACCTGCAGGAGGAGCCCAGAGCTATGACAGCAGACTTGGGAGAAGCTGGAAGCCAATAGAGAGGGGACCCTGAATGACTCTTCTTGTTGAAAGCCTAGGACCAAAGTCAGGAGAATAGATTTCAGCTCTGGCTGTGTGACAGATGGTTTGCTAGTTGTCTTTTCTGGGCCTTCTTTAATTTCTTCTAGAGCAAGGTTATTGTTATTGGATCACTTTGAACCAGTCATTTTATCACTAGGAATATTTTGGTCCCGATAATACAAGTGATAATTTTCCCCATGTTTAAGCTATGATGTTAAAAACATACTACCTCTTTTTTGTCTGTTTGCCTACCTCCATGCCCAATCCTTATCACATCTGACCCCACACTGTCCTCACTCCCTCTGCACCCCAGAGCCTTGCTGCATGCTTACCCTTCCGCCCAGGTAAGGTGCAAAGATTCCATGGAACTATGTTTCGGGCCCAGTAGTTAGTAACAGGGGAAAGAAAATGTACGAAAGATTCATTCCCTAGATGGTTGTGTTGTTGAGGTGGGAGAATCGGACTTCCTCTGGGTAGATAGCCGTCAGGGATAAAGAAAGCTCAGGGACATGGTAAGGACGCTCACTGCAAAAATTATCTAATAATAAAAAAATTCGCACATAAAATAATTGTTTTTAGAGTCCCAAAATGGTGGAGTTTTTATTTCCCTGGTTTTCTTTAAAAAGGGACATTTTTATTTTCTATCTGTCCATTTAGTCATTCATGTATTTAACAAATGTTTATTTAATTTATCTTATGCCCTTGGTGCTGTTTTAGGTGTTGGGGATAAAGCAAGAAATCAACAGTGGATACAACAATAAACAAAAAGAGATAACTACCTATAGCATATCACAGGTATTCCAAAAGCAATAAACAAACCAGGATAAATAGTTAGTGATGCAATGACAAGGCTTCATATCTCCACATTTCAGTAGCTCATAGCAACAAACATGGTTTTCTCTTGCACAGTGGCTTGTGGTTGGCCAGAGTGAGTGACCTCAGGCTGCTTTCAGACTGAGTTCTTCTCCACTGTGCTTATCCTCCTTATACTTGCAGCCACCGGTGCTGCTAGTAAATGTTCTTCTCGTGTAGAATGATAGGAACACAAGGGGGGTGAAGAGAAAGTCATATGGCTTCTTAGGCTTCAACAAGAAATTGCAAAATTCTATCTGAGGCCCACAGTCTGTTAGACAAATCATGCCATGTGGATAAGCCCAAGATCAATTGGGATGTGAGGGGTACCGTCAATTCATAGTGGGTGGCACTGTAATGTCATATGGCAAAGGCATAAATGCATTATTCTATTAAAGGAAGGAGTAAAGAACTGAAGACAACAGTGCAATCTACCACACAGGGCAAGGATGATGAGGAATGTCAGGGTAAGGGGGGTGGCATTTTGTATACAGTGGTCAGAGAAAGCCTTCCCCATAGATGACATATGACCAGAGACTTTGAGGAGGTGAGCTGGGTAAATACTTGGAAGAAGAGTATTACAACAGAGAGAAGAGCTAGTGCAGGGATTTGCTTGAGAGGCCAATGGGGCTGAAGCAGTATCTGAGCTGGAAAGATGGAGGAGGTAAAGTCCAAGGTATATTAGGGGAGGAGCATGTGTGATAGGGGGCTGAAGCAGATAATATAAGCCCTTATAAAGGTTTCAGTCTTTACTCTGAGTAAGGTGAGAAGATATTGGGGGACTTTGATCGGAAGAAAGATGTGAATTGATTTAAGTGGTAACAATATAACTGATGGCTGTATTGGGAGTGCATGCAGAGAGACCAAGGTGGAAGGAAGCAGTACACTTACAAGTTTATTGCATTGACCCCTACATGGACTGATGATAGTTTGGTCTATGGTGGTGAGAAATGATAAGGCTCTGGATATATTTTGGAGGTGGTGATGATAAGATTTCAAGGTGTATCAGATGTAGGATATGAGAGACAGAAAGAAGTCAAAGGTGATTCTCAAATGTTTGGTTTGAGACTGGAAAGGTGCATTGCCAAAAAATAAGGTCAGGAATATTGTCAGCCACAATATTTAGAAAATCTGATTCTCATTGGTGGGGATAGGAATCTTTCTTCCCCTGCTCTGCAATGCTGAGAAGTCTTTATGAAAACAACGCAATCACCACAATAAAATGCTGTTTAGGTTTTTATATGTTCCACTTAAACCAAACCACTGTATCATATCAGCTAGAATTACGTCCACATTAACTTTTGTTGTACTTTGATTTTAAAAGTCATGGGAAATGGATCCTAGAAATAAATAATTCATGGCAACTACATTATTAAGTTAATTCTAACCAATAGCATGTCATTAAAATACAAATGTGAAAATAGTTCAATTTTATTTTTTAATTAACTCTTCAGAAGTAATAGCTGACAATTGTCCTTGATCAGGTCAAATGCTGTACTTAAATGCCTGACAGTTTTTAAGTCTTTAATGGAAATCAATGGCCCAACTTCCTGAAATGTATTAATTACATTTATCTTTCTAGGCAGTTTTTAATAAGTACCAGGACTTAAAAATAACTTCCAAACATTCTCTGGCTAAAGTCTATTTTTTTATTAATAAATTCACAGTGGGCATTTACTATTCTGGTATCTTCCCCACAATATCCAAACTTTATTAATTAATTCCTTTTCCTTTTCTCTCTACGTCCATATACCACTTTATCTTTCAAGCATCAGTATAAATCCCATTTCCTACATTCAATGATCCTGCCTCCAACTCACACTGATCTCATACTTCAATGTGATATTTTATATGGAAGTCATTGTTTTTTACATAAACTTGAAAAATGATTTGAAAAAAAAAACCTTGGTAAGCAACCATTCAACAAATATTGCATTCTTGCTTTTCTTTTCTCATTTTGTATCCCTTTTTTATATTGATTCTTGGCAGGAGTATCCAAGAGTGGAAACATGCAAGGTTTCAGAATCTTGTGCAACTTAGGCTCTCCCTGGAATATTCTGAATCCCTGGACCATTGGAGGAGCTGATCCTGGAGTTTGGAGGAAAGATGAGACTGGGAGGCAGGGAGTGGGGATGAGGGAGCAGCCTGTGTCCCCTTCATTTGATGTGGTCCTGGCATGATATAAAAGGAGTGGGGATTGAGGGGTCAGCTGTTTTGCTGGTGTCCATGGCATCATTTACTGGATGAAACTTGCAATAAGCTGAGGTTTGGACAGGGAATGGTTGAGCCAAAACTGCATCTTCCTTGCTAATGGCTGTGCACAGAGAGGATAAATACAAATGGATGCACCCCAAGAGGCAGTCACTGTCATTGAACAAAGAGAAATTAGTTAATTATTGCCATAGTCCATGAAGGAGGGATCTGTCTGTCCTCTTTCCAATCCTCTCCTCACAACAGTGGTAGTAGGAGGAGGAGGTGAGGTGTGGAAAAGCAGACTCCACCTCCCCTCCATGCCAGGCTGCATGAGCTGCAAGGCTAGTCATATCTGGAAGTTTTAAATTGAAAATAAAATTAAAGTTAGTCAGTGAACAACAGTGAGCCAGCACTTTGAGAGGCTGAGGCGGGTGGATCACAAGGTCAAGAGATCAAGACCATCCTGGCCAACTTGGTGAAACCCCATCTCTACTAAAAAACAAAAATTGCCCTGGTGTTGTGGTGGGCACCTGTAATCCTAGCTACTCAGGAGGCTGAGGCAGGAGAATCCCTGGAACCCAGGAGGTGGAGGTTGCAGTGAGCCGTGATTGTGCCACTGCACTCCAGCCTGGTGACAGAGCGAGACTCCGTACCCCACCCCCCAAAAAAGAAGCAATAACTCTTCCAGTAATCAAAAAAGTCTTAATTTTATGAACTCAGGATGAGATTGTGTTAGGGGAACCCACTACTCAATGAGAAATGATTTGACAAAAAGCAGATAGTGGTATCTGTCAGGACAAATAAAAACATCTCATGCTTAATAGCCCAGTAAGTTAAATTTTCTCATTAAATTGGTTATTTTCTGAAACTAGTTTCCTTCTTTAGAAAAAAAAGCAGTAATAACAATCTGTTATTATTACTATGATCCAGTGGCTGGTAATCATGAGCCGGACGTGCTGACTCTCTATACCTAGCAGCCTCAAGGGCACCCGTGAGCGGTAAAATGGGCTTTTATCCATCTCACAACATTTGAACTGTGCATATGTTTAGTGAACGAATGTTTACTTCTCATACTTTGTTTTTATCTGTAGTATTCCTGTAAGCTGTGAACAGGAATTCCTGTAAGTGTGAACACTCCAAGGCGCCATACACTTAGTTTGGCATTAAATGAAAGCTACTCTTATCTTTCCCCTTGTGGTCTTTGTTCTGCACTGTTTGTCTCAGCACACATACTTCCCTCTTACACTGCCAAGGCTCCCAACTTTCTCGATCATTATTCATCCTTAAATTTCAGGCCTTGGTGTTCCTTTCCGCTTGGCACAGATTTCCCACATAAAACCTTGGCTTTTCTTCAATCGCCACACAGGTTTTCTGGTAGTCTTACACTGCTGTAGGTAAATATTATTCAGTTCTATCCAACGAAGTACATCCACCACTTCTGTTCAGGTTTGACAGAAAGTCGATCGGTTATGAGTGATTTTTCTATACAGTCATAAGTACCAGATTCTGTCTTATGCATTGTTGAGAAATACTATCGTCTCAATACTCACACTGAAAAAGTTGCTTGCTACTTCTCATCTGCCTGTGATTACATTAAAAAGTTGGCCGGGCGTGGTGGCTCACGCTTGTAATCTCAGCACTTTGGGAGGCCGAGGCGGGCGGATCACGAGGTCAGGAGATCCAGACCACGGTGAAACCCCGTCTCTACTAAAAATACAAAAAAATTAGCCGGCCGTGGTGGCGGGCGCCTGTAGTCCCAGCTACTTGGAGAGGCTGAGGCAGGAGAATGGCGTGAACCCGGGAGGCGGAGCTTGCAGTGAGCTGAGATTGCGCCACTGCACTCCAGCCTGGGCGACAGAGCGAGACTCCATCTCAAAAAAAAAAAAAAAAAAAAAAGTTTTGCAAGTAGGTCTGAAACAGGGAAACATAAGGAGCCAACACTCATTTCTAACATTAATGGAATGGAGAATAAGGACATTCAGTTTAGTTGTAAATAAATTAAAAGAAAATAATTTAAAAAGCTATTGTCTTCAGCATTTAAGGTTTTCTCCTCAATACTTGCTCAGCAATGCTATTTATTTCTCAGATTCTGAAACGGCTACCCTCTTATCATTTTAATGTAAGTGACATTTCTGTATTTCTTTCTCTCTTTTCAAGTAGTTATTCTTCAGGAATGAACATCAGGATGCAAAGAATAATTCACCACCTAATCAGTCATTTATAGCTGAAACTGAATCAAAATGATTAGACTTAGTGACTCTGAGTGTATACTTTGATTATTGCTTTTTCAACTTGACCTGCTGAAGAGAACATTATTTTTTGCCTGAATTTACTTTGCTCTACTTTTTTAGTTAAAATCTTATAAATTACAAAAGGCATATAATAGAAATAAAATGTAGTTCTATTGGCATGAGGGAGATTTCTCATATAAATCCATGGAAAGAAATTGAATCAACACTTACAATCAACATTGTTTTGGTGATTTGGGATTACTTTTACCCACTGGGCTAGCAAGTAGATGATATTTTGCCTCATATTTGATACTAGACTAATTCTTTTCTCAGTGTGGAATGAGGCAGGTAAAATATGCTTAAGATGTTTTAAGAAGTCACAAAGTAGGTAAAAAAATTGTGATCTTTGAAATTGGCCAAATCTGTATTTGGGTTCACATTTCATCACTCAATTGCTGAGTGTCTTTCTTGGCCATATTGTTGGACCACTCTGAGTTCCACTCTTGCTGTTGAACTGAGGCTAATAAAGCCTTCTCCTCAATAGACATTGTCTACAAGGTGAGCAGCCAAAGGCATTTATATACTATGGAATGATTTGAAGCACACTTTCAAATATATGGTTCAAAACAAACTCACTATGTATATCTTATATTTTGTCACCACTCTTTTGAGCTGATTTGATGAGAGGCATTTTAACGTAGCCAAAATAAACAAGCCATTGAACATTAACCTTGATAGACGATGCAATTCAAACTAAAAGTTCCTTGAGAAGTAACTGATCTGCTCAAGGTCACACACTAATAAGGACAGAGGTGAGGCCTGACTCTTGGTCTCACGAGCTAATATTTCTTTATGTTGACCATGCAAGCTATATCCAAAAATAGTACAGAATTTTAGAGAGTATTAAACTGTCATAGATGGATGTTTGATTAATTGAGCGGACTGTTTTTGTTTAATGGAAACAATTAACATTATCTTTCTAAAATAATATATTGAAACAGACTCACAATACTGTTATATGAGTAGAATGACATCTGTTATAGCCACATTCTATTTATTATCTTTAATATATTATTTTAATATACTTGACATTTTATTTACTCTTTAAGTAATAAATATCAAATAAGAGCAATAGATAAAGCTGATTTATAAATTACTGTTCTTCTATATGAGTTAAGATGCAGTAGAATATACCCTCTCGAGATTACTAGACTGGGGTTTTAGTATAAAACATGAGTGAAATTTGCCCACATAGTTAGGTTATGGGAGGATAGTTTTGAAACTCAGAAAGAGTCACTCTGAAGAATTGAGACTGGAGTTCTGCCAAGAGATGTGTAAGTCAAATAGAATTCTGCAACTCCAGAGAGAGAGAGACAGAGAGAGAGGGTAGAGGCTTGGAAGGAGGAAGAGACAAAGTTTTCAGTTCTCACTAGGCACAGTCGAAATTTCTACTCTGTGTTTTCTTGAAATTTAAGTGACTCTTTCAAATCGACTCTTTTGTATGAGTCAGGCTGAATCAGTTTTGGTCTTTGCAACCAAAGGATGTATTAAAACCATCTTTTCCTTGTCAGTTAAACATATGGCTGTTGTTCAAATGTAAGAATGGAGAGAAGAGGTCCCACATAATTCAAGAGTCTCTTCATCTTTGTCACAGAGCCTTGAACTATTTTCCCAATAAATATTTGATTTGAATCTTCAGCACTGAGGGCAAGAGTCTCCTGAAATGATACAGGCTAAATTTTTATGTAGCAGCCGTCTATACAAAGCAAATTGTGTAACATACAAAACAGGGGATTTTGCTAGTGTATCAGCTGGCAAGAATCATTATCATGATTGGAAATAAATAGATACAGAGAGAAAAGAATGAGATTTAAAAAAAAATTCAGCTTCAAGGAAATTGGATTTTCTGTTGAGTATGGAATTAAGACTTTGGAACCTAAAAGGCTTGAAAAAGATTGCTTTATTAAGAAAAGTAAAAATCATATTTTTTTCAGTTGAAAAATGCCTACTAGACAATAAAACATCTGGTTAAAAAATGAAATCTTCAGTGACACATCTGGATATTTGCTCCATAAGATGTCAAACATGAGGATAATTGAAAACATAGAGTTAAATTACTTAAATGTTAAGCTCCCATCCAGATGTTTGATGCTATGTTAGATGAAAAAACTCTTTACATGCCAGACATTAAAGCAATCAGGAATATCTAAATGCCACCATAAATAAAATAGCATTGCAAATATGGTTCACTGGAAAGAAAGTATTAACTGATAATTACAGACTACTCAAGAAATTTGCATCTTAGTTAAAAGTTTTTTTGTTTTTTGTTTTCCTTTGGATTAGTAGTAACTAATAAAACATGGAAACACAAAATAGATATCCCTAGAGGACAATTGGTCAGGCTTATTGATAAACAAGTGGATTTCATTTCCAAACTATTTTTTTACTATATATAGAAATATCAATGAGTTACAGGTTTTGGCTATTAATTAGAGAATATAAGACTTGATTTTTGGAAATGCATTGGAGAAATAGGACAAAAATTTGAATTTCAATTCTTTGGCAATATTTTTAAGGAATAAAATCCAAAATAGATGAAACTGATATAATTTAGCTTCAAGAAGTACCAGATGACAACTGAAGTTGGCTCACAAATTATAATCTATGGGAGAATGGGAAGCAGTGAGAGTTAAACAGTCAAAGATAGCATCAGTCGTTTGGCTGACACTGCAGGTTTATACAGACACAGTGTTAAATCCAGGCAGATCCGTTAGTGCATACAAGAGAGCACTGTATCTCTTCCGTGGTTCAGGCAGGAAGCAAGGGTTATAATCTAGGGAGTCAGAAAAGTTAAAGAGTGCCACCAAGTTATGCGAGTGGACAGAGTTGAAGGCTGCCTCAAGGACAAAAAGACAGTGTCTTTTCTGTTCTACTTTTCAAAATGGACTTTTAACATTTAGGCTACATTAAAATTTTTCCAATCAAGGCAGATTCATCAGGATGTTGCTAACAAATTCTAATACATCTATTATAAGTGTCTACTCAAAATGAAGAGTAAATATTTTAAATTCCATTTATGTAAGAGGAAACTGGGGCTCAGAGAATTCCCATGACACATCCAAGAGTAACACTCTGTCGTGAAGAAGCAGAGGATGAATACAAATCCAGGCCTGGCTAACTCAAAAGACCACACTTTTTCACCTGTCATGCTGACTCTTAAAACATCAAAACCTGATCAGTTGCTTTGGTCTGAACTAAGGTGAAAATTGCTACAGATGAACTCTTTTCTAGATTATTGCTACACATGAACTCTTTCTTAGATTATCTCTGCACATGAACTCTTTTCTAGATTAATGCAGATGTGTAGATGACACAAAGTGACTTGGGCAACAAATCTGATTACGGAAAAGATTTAACATATTGTACAGACTACTGTGTGCCTGAACAACAGAAAGTGTTGAATAACAAAAAAATTGTAGGTTTAAAACATTTAAAACAATCAAGTTCTTTAAAACATGCATTTAACTCCGTGATCCTCACTCAGTGTTTGGCACACAGAACCCTGTGAATATAAAATGAATGCCTGCCTGAGGAAACTAATTTTGTATCTATATCTACGTCCATATCTATAGATACATGTATATGTATTTTTATCAATATCAACATTTTTCTTGAAGTCAAGATCAGGATTGTGGCTGGTGTGTTAGGGTCCACAAATGTCATCTCATTCAGGAAAGTATTTCAGGCTTAGGTCAAATTGTCAGAGGCATTTGAACCAAAGCAACTCCGTCTTAAATAGGAGCTGGGTAAAATGAGGCTGAAACCTACTGGGCTGCATTCCCAGATGGTTAAGGCATTCTAAGTCACAGGATGAGACAGGAGGTCAGCACAAAATACAGGTCATAAAGACCTGGCTGATAAAACAGGTTGCAGTAAAGGAACCAACCAAAAACCACCAAAACTGAAATGGGGATGAGACTGGTCTCTGATCGTCCTCACTGCTACACTTCCACCAGCGCCATGACAGTTTACAAATGCAATGGCAGCGTCAGGAAGTTACCCTATATGGTTTAAAATGGGGAAGCATGAATAATCCACCCCTTGTTTAACATATCATCAAGAAATAGCCATAAAAATGGGCAACCAGTAGCCCTCGGGGCTGCTCTGTCTATGGAGTAGCTATTCTTTTATTCCTTTACTTTCTTAATAAACTTGCTTTCACTTTGCACTGCAGACTTGCCCTGAATTCTTTCTTGCCTGAGATCCAAGAACCCTCTCTGGGGGCCTGGATCAAGACCACTTTCCTGTAACAAAATCAAGCATCTTTCCAGACAAAGCATGGTTTTACCCATTCTAGAATCTCCTTCTTAATTTATAAGGCTCAGAGAAGTGTGCAGAAATAAACTCGTTTGATAGTTTTTAGCTGCAACAGAAGTGTGGGACGGGGCAGTGGAGTGAAGAAGGAATTGTGTTTTAGTGGTGAACTTTGGATCAGAATCTGGCTTCTGCTGATTTGTTTAATTTCTTAATTGTTTTTTTTTTTTTTTTTTTTTTTTTTTTTTGAGATGGAGTCTGGGTCTGTCGCCCAGGCTGGAGTGCAGTGGCACGATCTTGGCTTACTGAAAGCTCCGCCTCCCAGGTTCATGCCATTCTCCTGCCTCAGCCTCCCAAGTAGCTGGGACTACGAGTGCCCACCACCACACCTGGCTAATTTTTTTGTAATTTTAGTAGAGACATGGTTTCACCGTGTTAGCCAGGATGGTCTGGATCTCCTGACCTCGTGATCTGCCCACCTTGGCCTCCCAAAGTTCTGGGATTACAGGCGTGAGCCACTGCGCCTTGTCAGTTGATTTTTTTTATCCTTTTGTGATACCTGAATTTTGGGCTTGAAAATCCAGATGTCAAGCACACCCTTTTCTTTAATATTTGCAGAAAGTCCTCATTCATAGACATTTGTATTTTGCCACTTTCATGAGAGATACAGTAAGAGAAGGGGTGGAAGAGGGGGTACTCACATCCAAGGTAACCATCCCACTGGCCCACTTTTGGCCATCCATTGTGAGAACTTTTCCCATGCCATCTCAACCCTAGCCTCAGAACCTGCTCCGGCTCCACTTTCTCCCTTTTCCCTTCACTACTCCTCCTCCTTTTTTCTTTATCTTCCTCTCATTTTCATATGCAGTACCACTTATTCATCTTTTGTTTGCTGTTGGCTGTTGTTTTGAAGGTTTTAAGTTCTATTGCAAGGTGCTTATGAAATAGTTTCTTAAAAAAAAACTTCGAAGGTAACTTTATGGTGCAACTATTATTTTATAAAAATGATATTTTGGGGACTAGGCACAGTGGCTCACACCTGTAATCCCAACACTTTGGGAGACTGAGGAGGGTGGATCACTTGAGGCCAGGGCTCCGAGACCAGCCTAGGCAACATGGCAAAACCCCGTCCCTACTAAACATACAAAAATTAGCTGGGCCTCATGGCACACGCTTGTAATCCCAGCTACTCGGGAGGCTGAGGCAGGAGAATTACTTGAACCCATAAGGCAAAGGTTGCAATGAGCTGAGATCATGCCGGTGCATTCCAGCCTGGGCAACAGAGCAAGACTCCGTCTCAAAACAACAACAACAACAACAACAACAACAACAACAACAAATCTTTCTGGTATTCAATCAGGTATTTTTAAACCATAGTTAATACATCTAACTAGTGATTTTTAGATTTTATCTTATTAATTTAAGTGTTTTGATGTCTGAATATTTAACAACATCTGGACAAAATGGCTTCAGTAAAGGCAGGTGTATACAGTATTTTGTGTAATTCCATTATAATTCTATTTTTTCCAGTGCGAATTCTTCAATGTTCTCATCAAAAAAGTTATCTATGGAAAGGAACACAGCTTCCTTTGCATTCTCATTTGAAGTAGGAAGTGTGAAAGACCGCGCTAGACTCAGTAATTGGCTGTCATACACTATTTAGAACGCTGCTTTGAAGAAGACCCACTTCCTCCTTTACTCTTCTCTGTTTGCACCACAAAATATTCAAATGGAAAGATCAAAGTGGAATGTTCATTTTTATTGCCTCTATTTCATTTGTGATACTTATCCTAATCCTTCTTGGAGTAAGGGTTAAAGATTGGGGGATTTGAAACATAAAACAGAATTTGAAGGGAGATGGATTGAGTCTGGTAGCTGACCAGGAGACTGACTTAAATTAGAAGAACCTGAACTGTAGTATTCAAAATACAGGTAAAACTTGTAATGTTGTCTTTATATACGTGAAAGCAGGAATTCATCATCTGAGAGAATAAAATGCAAGGTCTGAAAGGAAAAAAAAAACATGAGAGAAAGATATGCTCATGAATTTGTTTACTGACTGCTCGGTGAAGTTATGGATCACATGCCTGCAGTCCAAAATGGAATTCTGCCTCTGAGAGCTTGCCTTTGCCTGACCTCTAAACACAATTGCCTCGAAGAAGTTGGTGATGTGTCTATAAGGAGACTGGTTTTACAGGAAGTGTTACTTCCGGTCACACTAATTCTCCTGGAGCTAACATTTCAAACACTTGCACTTACAGGTTATTTCTCTTGTAGAGCAGAAATGAGGCTTCATTTTGGCTACCAGTACTTCAGAATACTTGGTGAAAAGTTTCTTTCTCTCCTTCTCTCTCTCTCTTTCTCTTCCCCACCCTTGCCCACCTTCTCTCTTAATACATTTTATTTTTTTTTTCAGAACCTTACCTGGATTCTCCTTAAAAATGGTGCAACATAAATATATACTTAATTTTGTTTTTCTTTGTTGCAAAAAACAGTTTTTTTAATTAAAGAGAAATAGTTATAAATGGTCTAACATCAACAAAAACACAACAAATAGTTACTTTGTACCACTGTCATGTTGCCTTCCATCTTAGAGTCCTCAGTTTCTTACTCTTCACCCCCAGTGGCCATAGATGAAGCTAAAATCTCTGGATTTCCCTGGTTTGTGACTCTCAACTGGCTCAGCTAGCAGGGATTGGGCACTGGGATAAAGCCTCCCATTGTCTGCTTTCTTTGCTATTCTTCTCTGAGTTGGTCTCTCAACTGTCTGGTAGGAGTCAGCATGGGCACATTGGGTAGGTCTCAGGAAGGCATATCTCACTAGAAGTCTCAGGACACTTCTCTAATGAGGCATCAGGCAGAGTTATGAATGGAGCCAGAAACGACTGACTGGGCTGGAGAGGGGCACCTGACAATTGCCTGAGCAGTCGAAGGTTGTCAAAAATGGACAGGCTGGAATCAGATTGCACTTTATATCTTAGGACCAAATGTTTCATGAGTTGAGATGCTGTGAAGGAAAATAGGTGGAGAATATTTCTGAGCAATTGGTCGGTTTATGGGATTATTTCCAACTGTCTTTTTTATAATCCCTCTTTCCACCTGAAAAACTCCTAGTTAACCTTCAAGATTCTGCCTTGCCTGATACATGAATTAACTTGGTTGCTCTATTCAGATCCCTTCAAGGAAACGTCATATTGCATAAGTGCCCCAATTGATCCTTTTAATCAGGACCTGGTCACCTAGGTGTCCACATCTTCTCTTGACCTCAGTCTTTGATTCATCCCTGTGTCTCCAGTGCAATCACAGCTCCTGATATGAGGATTCTTAATAAATAGCTGCTGCATGAATGAAAAACAAGACATAGAGAGGAAGCACTTATTAGATTCCAGACTCCCTGCTATGCATTGGGGATTCAACAACAAATGTCACAAACTTGTTCCAAAAGATTATTTGTTTATACAGTGAGGCCTGTTTGTTGCCTGGTATGGGTACTGTTGGCAGATATGGGGCTTCTGGGTGTTTAGGAAAGGTCAGGTACCTTCTTCCTGAGAGTTTTAGAAAGACTGTGTGGTCTATTTTTTAATAGGAAGCCTTAAGAGTGGAGTCCAGTGGCACATGGGAAAATATAACATTGAAACTATTAGAAAGCATGACATCAGTGTGGAAAAAAAGGGTCCTACATTGCAATTTAAGTTGCTGTAGATGAAAACAGTAAACTCTGAAGAGTGGGGCCAACATTGACCTGCTGGTCGGGGCACCTCTCAAGGTCAGGTAGCCCTGAGATTCATGCTAAAGCACAAGGCCAGTGCTTACCACATTTAGCAACTTCTCTCTCGGTGAGTCCTAGTTTAGCACAATATTGCCACACTCAAGGACTCGACCCCACAATTTCAAATGGCAACCCAGTGGAAGTGGATATGGAGTTTTGCTTCTGTATGTCCATCGAAGGGCATATATGAAGATGTTACCAATGTTAATCTATTCTGAATATCCCCAGTATCTCTTCAAGTGCAAAGCTTTCAGCATTATAAAATATGGGGAAGACATACCTGAAAAAACATGATGATTTGGTAATTAAAAAAAGTTTTATAAACAAAAATTGCTGAATTAAAGTCCTATATGAATTTAGGCAGAATACACAAACTGGCTGATCTCCAGATTCCCCATGTAGATGACAGGCAAAGAATGTATACAATTATTGATAAGATTAAATGAGATAATGTGTATATTTCTTGCACATTGTATAAAACTTCAATAAACATTTGCCCACCTAAATTTCCATTTTCTTTCATTATATACCTCTGTATAAGGCCCAGTAAGAATGCCTTTCCAGATACACAGCAAGGCAATAACTAGGAAATTTGGAATATTGGTAAAAATTACTTGTATTTTTCTTTTTTTCTCTTTATGGGGTTCCATCAAATTTTAATGGACCATATCACTTAGGGTATTTTTAGATGAGACCTTACAAAGTCATATATGGGCCGGGTGTGGTGGTTCATGCCTGTAATTCCAGCACTTTGGGAGGCCGAGGTGGGTGGATCACCTGAGGTCAGGTGTTCGAGACCAGCCTGGCCAACATGGTGAAACACCATCTCTACTAAAAATGCAAAAATTAGCCAGGTGTGGTGGCAGGCGCCTGTAATCCCAGCTACATGGGAGGCTGAGGCAGGAGAATTGCTTGAACCAGGGAGGCAGAGGTTGCAGTGAGCTGAGATCACACCATTGTACACCAGCCTGGGTGACAAGAGTGAAACTGTCACACACACACAAAAAAGTCATATATGTTAAGCCAAATATGACTGATAAAACTGAAGATGCTGAACATGAAAGTAGTAGTTGTGTTGAGACATTAGAGTGCCTTTGAAGGACCTACAAAGCTTCCAATCGTTTTATATATTTGTTATGGTCTGAAGAATTGTGTTTCCTCCAGATTCACATGTTGAAACCTAATCCCCAACGTCACGGTATTACCAGGTGAGGCTTTTGGGTGATTAGGTCAAGAGGCCTCTGCCTTTAAAAATGAAATTAGTGCCCTTGTGAAAAAGGCTTGAGGGAGCTTGTTCACCCCTTTTGCCATGTGAAAATGCAGCAAAACGGTGTTATCTATAAGGAATGGGCCCTTGCCGGATGTTGAATCTGTTGGCATCTTGATCTTGGACTTTCCAGCCTTCAGGACTGTGAACAGTGAATTCCATTGCTTATAAATTACCCTGCAATTTATATTTTGTTACAGCTGCCTGAATAGATGAAGGCACCATTCAAGTCTCTGGATTTTACTTTCCCAGAATTCAGTGTCAGTGAGTCCCAGTATCATTCTTTGAGAAACGCGATAATTGTTTTTAACCTTAAGATTAACAGGTAGGAAAGTGACACACACCTAAAGCCTGTTACTCTAGTGGTGGAATCTCATGGTTTGCAAACATACTGCTGAAAATATTTCCTGCATGTGAAAGGTACTCTGAAGCCCCTTAGAAGACACCACACCACGCAGACTGCTACCAGATAACGTAGACTCCAAGAATGGCATTTGCTAATGCGTGTATAAAACGGCATTTTAGATTGCCTAAATATCCTTATTAACACGTTCTAAAGAATTGCTGTTAACTTTTTTAAAATCAATTAGATTGCCGAAGGAAGAGGGAGGGGATAGGTTTAAGTGAGGTACTACAAAAAGATCAATGTAAGTCTTTTTGAACACATAATTTTTATGGCCATATTGTCTCTGAATAAAAGGACAATTGAGTTGTCTTCAATCCGGAGAGTTCTCATTGTTTTCTTTTTTTTTTGCCTTTATTCTCCACAGTTTCTTCATGATGATGCATTTGTTTATAGCCTGCAGACCACATCTGATACATTTTTAATCTTTAGTGAGCCATGACAAACTCAGAAATGATTAGAAATTCCAAAAGAACATATTGTTTTAACTTCACCGAGTACTGTTTTTTTTATTTTACTCTTTGTTTTCTTTGGAAAACAAATAAAATTTCTGCTTCCTCTTAGCCATATCTCTCTAAAGTGTTCTGTTCTGTGTCATTAGCCAACAGGCAGCTGGGTAAATGCTGGCCCACAACCAAAATGATGATTGCTTTTCATAAGCAGTGTCTTTGCTGTTGGCTTTCTGACTAATGGCTTCTGCTTTTAGTGGATAAAATTTAGTATAATTAACTCTCAGGTGATTAATAGATGGTGTTGCTGAGAGCTAAATAATGAAGAAGCAATTAAACAAATCTGATATGTTGTCTTTACCACAAATCAAATAACACTTTTTCTTCCTATTCCTTGGACAGTGGTTTGGAGGTCATAAAGCTGTTCTGACTCACAAATGGGAGACTTTGGCAACTGTTTTAGGATAAATAAAGACAGGAAACATAGTACACCCTCTTCACCATCATACTTACCTGGGTTTGAGATTTTGTGGTGCATGATTCGAAAAATAGGTGTCATTTAATCCGTGAGCCCCAATTTCTTCATCTCCAAAACAGTAACTATAATAGATAATTTGTGTGTTTAAATGAAGATTAATGAAGATTAAACAACACAATGTACACAAAGCATCCCACAAAAATGCCAAATACATAGTAATCAGTTAATATATGTTAGTTTCAAATACCTCCCTTTCTTCCAGCCTTAACACTCATTTTTCTGGAAGCAAAGAATATTAGGAGATAGGATAAGGATTGTCAGAAACTTTTTTTCTTCTCTGATCTTCAGTAATTCAGAAAAGAAAAAGATTCATCCCTCTATTAACATCAGAATAATTGCCATTTGAAGCCATGATAATCATTTTAAGTTATTAGTATTAAAAAAGGCATATCATGAATTATCATATTTCTAGCCTCCAATATCAGTTTCTATATTCCCTGTTACTTGGCCTCGGCCCTGTAGAATTTTATGATTTCACTAGAAACAATCAACAGCAAACATCAAAACAAGCAAAAACAAGTAAACAAACAAGATATTATAGGTAATTAATATATTTTATACTTTAAACACTTGAAGATGGTGGGACTTATTTTTTAATGGCAGAAATAGGTGGCAGATTTGTCTTGGACCAAGTAAAACCTTTTGCTTGGTTATGCCTCACAAACAAACAGTCCCACAATCTCAGTGGCTTATAGCAACAAGGGCTAACTTCTTGCTCACATCATACTGTAGCTGAAATCATTTCCCAATTTTATCTTTTACCGGTTGGAGATGAGAAATAACTACACTTACTGAACTTGCTAACAAATTTGTTAGTTTTTATCTGCAGCTCGTCTTGTTTTCTCAACTTTGTGTTGAAGTATAATTTATATATCATAAAATAAATAGTTAAGTATTCCTATTAATCAGTTTTTGTAATAGCATACATTCATGTTACCACCACCTAAAACAATAGAGTTTTTTCCATCACCCCCAAACATATTGTTTCTTTCCATTCAATCTCTGCTGAGGCAGCTTCTACTGTCTGTTAGTTTTACCTACTTTAGAAGTTGATTTAAATAGAATTCTACAATATGTGCTTGTATATGTCTGACTCTGTCTAGTCAGAATAATCTGTGTTTTTTACATTCATGATTTGTATGTATCAGTAGATGACATCTTTTTGCTAAGTAGTTTTCCACTAAATGAATATATATAACATCATATTTTATTTTCTTATTCTTTTTGGATGACCATTAGAATTGTTTACGTTTGGACTATTATGAATAAGTCTTCTGTTAATCTTGTAGAAGTCTTTTTGACACATGTTTTTATTCCTCTTGAAAAAATACCTAGGAGTAGAAGTGGTGAGTTATAGAGTAGGGGTATATTTGACTCTATAAACAACTGCCAGACTGTTTTGCAATGTGGTTGTATCATTTTACATTGTTACCAGCAGTATAATAGAGTTCTGGTTAGTCTACTTTTCATCATCTTTAAATTGTCTTTCATTATCTCAACAGTGTCTTTGAAAGTACATAGGCTTTTAATTTTGACAAACTTAAATTTACCAGTGGTGGTTTTTTTCTTTTTAATAAATTGGGCTTTTGGTGTTAGTTGTTAGAAATCTATTCCTAACTACTGCTTTCTTCCAGCAGATTTTTAGTTTTTATTATTTCATTTGGACCTATGATATAATTTGAGTTAATTTTTGTATATGGCACAAGAAATGAATCAGGGTTTTACTTGTGTTTTCGTTTTCTGGGGTCTTTTGTTTGTTTGTTTTTGCTTTTGCTTTTGTTTGCTTTTGCAAGTGGATATGCAATTGTTCTAGCACCATTTGTCAAAAAATCATTCTGTCTTCACTGAATAGCCTTTATATCTTTGCTGAAAATCAGTTATCCTATATGTGTGAGTTTATTTCTGCAATCTCCATTCTGTTTCATTAATCTGTCTATATATATAACAAAACACACTGTCTTTATTACTATAAGGCTTGAAATCAGATAGTTTTCAAACTTGGTTCATTTTTCTTTTTTCAAAGTTGTTTTGGCTAGTCTAGTTTCTTTGCCTGTCCAAATAAATGTTATAATTAACTTGTCAATGTCAATAATACAGTCTTATGTGGTTTTTATTAAGATAGTATTAAATTTGGATTGTATAAAGATGAATTTGAAAAGAATTAACATCTTAAAAATATTGCATCTTGCAATCCATAAAAATGGTATAGCTCTTTACTTACTTTACTCCTTTACTTTTCTTCCAGCAATGTTTTGCACAGTTCTTTCAAATTTTTAAATTCCATCTATCCCTATGTCTTATGTTTTAAATGGTACATATAATTTTTGAAAAAAATCATTTTTTAAAGTCATTTAATGAAAGTATATATAAATAAAATTTATTTTTATAACTTTTTAATTTGTTCTGTATGTCTTGAAACTTTGATGAACATATTTATTAATTCCAGTGCCTTTTATTGTAGATTTCGCTAGGCATTCTACAATGATGATTAGTGCCATTAGTGATTAAAGAAAATTTTAGTTCTTCCTTTCTGATTGTGGTGTCTTTTACTCATGCCTTAATGTACTGACAGGGACCTTCAGTAAAGTGTTGAGTAGAAATAGTGAGAGCAGAAATCCATGATCTGTTCTTGATCTTATTAAAAAATTCAACATTTTACCATAAAGCTTGATATTAACTGTGGAGTTTTCCCTAGATGTCTTTTTTCAGGTTGAACATGTCCCCTTCTATTTCGCCTTTGTTAAAAGTTTATATCGGGAATGAATGTTAGAATTGTCAAATGCTTTCTCTCTAACTGTTAAGCGGTTTTTTTCTTTTGTGGTTTAGTAAGATGGTGAATTTTCTTTCTTGGTTTTCAAGTGTTAAAGAATTAATGTTTGCGGTCCCAAGAAAACCCCATTTGGTTATCATATATTATTATTTTTATATATTGTTGGATAAATATCATTTTCTAAAATTTTGTTCTGAGTTTTGACATTTTATTCATAAGGTATATTAGTCTATAGTTCTCTTTTCTTGAAATGTCTATTTCTGGTTTTGGTTTCAGGGTAATGCTGACTTATAGAATGATTTGGCAGATAATACCCCCTTTTCAATTTTCTGAAGGTTTTTTGTAGATTTGATTTTATTTCTTCCTTGAATGTTGGTGGTGGCATGTATTAGTGGTCATCTGGGCCTGGAACATTCTTTGTACAAGTACAATTTCTTTAGTAAATATAAGACTATTCTAATTATTTGTTTCTTTTTGAGTGTACTTTGGTGCTTTTTGTCTTTCAGGAAACTTGTTCATTTCATCTAAGTTGCCAAAGATATTGGCAAAAGGTGTTCATTCTACTTTCTCATTATTCTTTTAGCATTTTTGAAATCTGTGGTAATGTCACTACATCATTCTCTTCCTTCTGATTTGGTAAGTTTTGTCTTCTCTCTTCCTTTCCTAATCAATCTGACCAAAACTTTAACAGTTTTAAAATAAGCTTAATGATATTCTTAAATAACTAACCATCATTTGGTTTCCTTTCAACAATTTGTATAAATTTAAGGGGTACAAGTGCAATTTTGTTATACGCGTACATTACATCCTAATGAAGTATTGGCTTTCAGTGTATCCATCACCTGAATAATGTACACTGTACTCATTAAGAAGTTTCTCAACACCTTCCCCACTTTCGCCCCACCCCTACTTCCAAATCTCCAATGTCTATCATTCCACACTCTGTTGTTTTTCTGTTTTGTATTTCATTGCTTTTTGTTTTGATATTTACTATTTTTAAAACTTACTTTGGGTTTAATTTGCTCTTTTTTTTTCTGGTTTCTTGTGGTTTACACTAAGGACATTGTTCTGAGACCATTCTTCCTTTCTAATACTGAGACTCAATGCTCTGAATTTTCCCTGAGCACTGTTTAGCAGCATCCCATAACTTTTGCCATTTCATTTTTATTCAGTTCAAAATACTTTCTATTTTCCATGTTGATGTTTTAAAGCTTTGTTATTTAATTTGAAGCTATTTGGAGATTTTCCAGTGACTTCTCTATTTTTCATTCCAATTTAGTTATATTATTTTCAGACAAAAAATTTTTCACAATTTAAATCTTTAAGTTTATTGAGAATTGTTTTATGGAAAAGCATATGGCCTAACTTGAAAAATGTTCCATGTACACATGAAAATAATGTGTATTCTGCTGTTGTTGGGTAGAGTGTTCCACCCATTTCAATTTTGTCAAGTTGGCTGATGGTTTTCATATCTTTAATAGCCTTTTTAATTCTGGCTACTTCTATCAGTTACTAAAAGAGGTGTATTAAAATTTCCTATAATAATTACCTGTTTCTCCATACAATTCCATTAGGTTTTGCCTCATATATTTTGTTATTATGTACATAAACATTGTAAACTAGCATGGTGTCTTAATGTATTCAGTCTTTCATCTTTATAAAATGACTTTTACCTCTTTGCTCTAAAATCTACTTTTTCTGTTGTTAATATTGCCACTCCAGTTCTTTTCTGTTGGTCTAGTGTTATCATTACATATCTATATTTTTAAACTATTCCTTACCTTTTGTATTAATATGTGTATTTGTAATTAAAGTGGATTTTTTTTTTTTTTTTTTTGGTAGGGAGCTGTATTTATTTCCCAGGGCTGTCAGAACAAATATCGATAAATTGAGTGGATTAGAGCAACAAAAATTTATTCTCTCACAATTATGGAAGCTAGAAGTCTGAGATGAAAGTATCAGTGTGAACGTGTTCTCTCTGAAGGCTCTAGAGAAGAACGTTTTCTTGCCACTCCCTGGCTGCTGGTCATCGCTGGCAGTCCTTGTCATTCCCTGACAAGGAGCTGCATCATTCTAATTTCTGCCTCTGTCTTCATATGGCTGTCATTTCACTGTGTGCTTGTCTCTGGGTCTTCATGTGGCCTTTTTATAAGGACACTGGTCTTTGGATTTAGGGCCTACCCCAATCCAGTGTAACTTAATCTTAAATAATCACATCTGCAAAGACCCTGTTTCCAAATAAGGCCACATTCGCATGTCCTGGAGTTAAGGACATCAACATATCTTTTGGTGGGGGCAGAAGAGGCAAGTCAACCCATAATAGTCTGCCTCTAGCCCCTCAAAATTTATATTCTTCCCATGTGCAAAACACATCCACCCCCATCCTAACCTACATAAAATCTTAGCCCTTTTCAGTATCAACTCTAAGTTCAAAACCTCATATAATGCCATCAATTTTTAAAAGTCCCACTTCTCATTTTCTAAATCATCTAAATCAAATCTGGATGAGAGTCTGGGTATGGCCTACTCTGGGGTAAAATTCTTCATGTGTGGAGCTGTGAAATTAGAGAACAAATTATACGCTTTCAAAATGCAAACGTGGGACAGCCATAGGACTGACACTTCCATTTTAAAGGAGAGAAACTGGAACGAATAAAAGGGTCACAGACCCCAAGATATTTTGAAAGAAAACAGAATAAATTACATTGGGTTTCAAGGCCTGCAAATAACCCATGTGGCTTGTCACTCTGCCCTCTGGGTCTACAGAAGCCTAATTCAGCTTCAGAGTCTACAACCCTAGAGGCCCCATCAGCCTCTTTGGTCTCAAGGCAAACTTGGAGTTATTCTTCCCTTTTCTTGAAGGTTCACACATGTTCACAACTCATTAGCTCTATTTGCCTTTTTGCTGCCTGTAGATCTCAGAAGTCTGACAGACTCTCCTTCATTTCTTCTCATCTCTGTTTCATCAGTCAAAGCTGGCGATGTCTTTTGTGCTATCACATTAAGTAGTGAATTCAACAGTGAAGCCATCTGGTCCTGGACTTTCCTTAGTTGGGAGATTTTATATTACTCATTCAATGTTTTTGGTTGTTATAAGTTTGTTGAGAGTTTCTACTTGAGTCAGTTTATTTATTTGTTTCCAGGAATTTTTCTATTTCATCTTGTTGTCTAATTTGTTGACATATAATTTTTCATAGTATTTTATTGTAATCCTTTTTCTTCCAGTAGGGTAGGAAGTAATGTTTCCACTGTCATTTCTGATTTTAGTTATTTGTGTCTCCTCTCTTTTTATCTTTTTTGTAAGTGCAGCTAGAGATTTGTCAATTTTCTTGTTCCTTTCAAAGAACCAATTTTTGATCTCGTTGATTAAAAAAAAATTACAAGCAACAAAACAAATAAAAACAAAATAAAATGAAAGCCAGAGTGAGACTGAGATTGAGGGCAAGGAGGGTGTGGGTACGGGGAAAATAACCACTTCTCCTGGTCTTTGCAGATTGGTTCTGTGTCAGGACCCTCCTCAACACTTAGCCAGGTTTGCACTGGCTGGACAACAGCCCATGATGAAAACTCAAGGTCTTCTGAGGCCTTTCATGAGCATGTGTTTTTTGGGTACACATACAGCTTTCTGAATTTCTCAGCATACTTGTCTCCTTTTGGATGTCTTAATTTTTCTAAAGAAACACTCCCTAGCTTTTAGTTTTGACTTTAGGCAGTCTATTGTATGCTTTGACTGTCAGCTTTTGCCATAGCATCTGAGGGTCCTTACTTTGGCTTGCAATGTTCCTGGCAATATTAGCTGCCTTTCCAGCCTGAGTTTCCAGTTTGGAAACAGAGATAAAGAACTTGTGTCACTCCTACAGGTAGCCCTACACAGGGCAGACTGTTAAACACAATATTTTCTAATAAGATTTTATTCTTTTCACTCCAGACCAATGGGAAAGGGTCCCACACTGGGAATGCAAGCTACAGACACTTCAAGACCAAGTGTCTGTTCAAAGAGGGTAGGGTGGCAGGTCGGGAGGAAGGGAGAGTACAAAGGTTTCCTAGCATTTTAAAGCAAAATTTCCTTGATTCTGTATTTTTTTGATTACTATAATGTTTTACTGTATTCCTGAATTCTGACAAAGTTGGTTCTGACAATTTCTGCTTGTTTCCAATGTTTCTGTTGGGAGACGAAAGGTTGGAGCTTCCTCATCCATCATTTCGCACATGTCTAGGTCAGAAAGTTCCTGATTACTGTCTCTTCAAGTATTTCCTCTGCCTCACTCTGTCCCTGTCACCCTCTGAAACTCTCATTACACTTCTGTTGGACATTTCATGTTTTATCTCAGATATCTGATGTTCTGTTTATTTCATTCTTTTTTGTCTTTGTATTTCATTTTCAACAGTTTCTATAGATGTGTTCTCAAGTTCACTGAACTTTCCTCTGCTTTGTACAGTCCGTTGTTAAGAGCAGCTAATAAATTCTTCATTTATAATATTTTTCACTTCTAATATTTTCATCTGTCCTTTTTGTTTCCATCTCTCTGCTGAAGTTTGCAATTTCTTCACCCATGTTGTCTACACATCCACTAGATACTTCAGCATTTTCATTACAGTATTTCATTGTCCTGATTTTTAACAGGATGTGTTCCCTCTACAATTATTCTTTGTATTTAATGACTGAAGTTGGTTTTCCTGATTTTGACCTCTGGTGTTTTAAGGACTTTGGTTTTAATTTGTTGTCCAGCTCTTGCCCTCAGTTTGCTCTCCAGGGCTGACAGGTGTTCCCAAGCTCTGGCCTGGGACTCATGCTTAGTCAGTGAGATTCTTTTTATACAGCATGTAATAGAGCACAGCAAACCCTCTCTGATCTGTATCCCCATCCCTCTCTCCAACACCCTTTTGAGACTGGTATAGGCCCCTTCATGTAGTAGGACACTTAATTATGTGATGTCGCTACATTGAAACATAGTGAATAATAGTATAAGCCTTGGAATAGATGCACCTGCACTTAAATCCCATCTTCATCCTTTATGAGCTCTATGATTTGGGGAAAACTCATTTCACTTTTTCAAGCCTTGGTTCCTTAACTTGTAGGTTAGAGAGAAAATAATCCACCTTGTAGAATCATTGCGAAGATTAAATAAAGAACAGGGGAACACAGTGCCTGACATTCATTAAGCAGTCATTAAACTGTAATTGTTATTATTTGCTTTATGACTCTAACCTCACTGAGCTTTAATTTCTTTATCTGAAAAATGATAGTTATGTTGTATAATAGTAACACAGTATCATGTGCCTTTCCCTATAAAATAACATGATAATTTTAATGACTAAAATTCAGAACGCAATTTACAAATTAAAAAGTGTTCTTACACAGATCACATTCCCCCAGAAACTCAAAAGGTAGGTGTTGTGTTCCCTTCCTGTAGATGAGGAAGCTGATTCTAGGAGACTGTTACCAGGGTGGGTCATAAGCCAGTGTCTGTGTCTCTTTAATCCTGGTTCTGTGCTTTTTACATTGCATGAGTCCAAACTCTACAGGGGCCAGCGTAGAGGAACTCAACCGTTCCTATTCTTTAGGCCAATATACACAAACGGTCTCATGATTTCCTTTCATTTCCCTTAATGCATTCTAAACATGGCTGATTTGCTGTTTTATGGACTTCTCGGCTGTGTTTCTGAGTATTTTTCCATGTTGCATTTCATTTCATCACCTCCTGTCTCTATTTCCAAATGTAGCTATTTGTTCAGCCTGGTTTTGCTCTGTGAGGTGTTATTTACAATACTTACTAATTTAATCTTTGTTTGGGGAAATCCAAGGAGCAATTGCATACTTCTGTGAATCATTGATAATTCAAGCCTGGAAAAATTCACCTAGCACTAGGATCCTGCTCTTTTTTTGTTCAGTGCCATAAGTATATATAGTGCCATACGCATACATATGTACAGTCTTATTCCATTCTATACTGTAATTGATGTTATTTTGATTGTTTTGTAGCCCTTTGAAGCAGATCCCATTGCCTACAAAATGAAAATGGGTAAATATTATTCACAAAATGGTGATTGATTGCAAGCACGGTTTACCATGCATCTAATATAAACAGTAATGTATTCCCTAATCACAAATTCTGGATACAAACTCAGAAGCCAACAATGTGTGACACTTAAAACTTGAGAAAGCTAAAACTAAAAGGGAATTCACCCAGCCATTTTCCTGTTCCCAGCAGATGAAACATACACAGCAACCTGCAGAAAGTCACATATGATGCATGGCACATGTGAGCAGTCAGAGCCTACCACCACGCTGCCTGTCCCCAGACCTTTCTGGAAAGCATCCTTGTTTTAACTCTTGATTTCATTCTAGCATTATTTATCTGACTGTTTCTTCATCTACATGGAGTTGGAGGCTTTGTTAAAAAAAAATGCACTTAAAATACTAATTTTAACTACTTTCCCAGTGTGTAATGCATTTCTAGGATGCATTACTTAATGCAGTACATCAGTTAGATTATAGAATTTAACACTGGATTCAAATATATATTTATTTGGTTAGAAATAGCATGCAATTATAGGAAGAGCTCAGCCTGAAGAAGGAGTTTTAATTTCTCATTTCTCTGGTTGGCTACTACTAATAATATTATAGTTGCTATCATTTTAGAGTTTGACTAAGTATCAGGCACTCTGCTATATTAATACTTGCTTTTTTTTTTTTTTTCTTGAGACAGGACTTTGCTCCATTGCTCAAGTTAGTGTGCAGTGGCGTGATCTCGACTCACTGCAACCTTCACCTCCTGGGCTCAAGCGGTCCTCCTGCCTCAGCCTCCTGAGTAGCTGGAACTACAGGCATGTGCCATCATGCCTGGCTGATTTTTGTATTTTTGATAGAGATGGGGTTTCGCTGTGTCACCCAGGCTGGTGTTGAACTCCTAGACTCAAGGGATCCTCCCCTCCTCAGCCTCCCAAAGTACTGGAATTACAAGCTTGAGCCACTGCTCCTGGCCAATACCTGCTTTTCTTTAATGGGTGCTGGTGAGGTTAAAATGAAATTATTTCTATACAAGGCAACTGAATGGCTCTTGAGTAATCATAGGGAACATTGTCATGGTTTAGATGTTTGTCTCCCAAAGCCTCATGTTGAAATATGATCCCCAATGTTGGAGGTGGGATCTACTGGGAAGCATTAAGGTCACAGGGGCGGGTCCTTTATGAAGGGCTTGGTGCCATCCTCACAATAATGAGTGAGTTCCCACGCTATTAGTTCCCATGAGAGCTGATTGTTAAAAGGAACCTGGCGTCTCCTGGTCACACACAGGTTCCCCTTCACCTTCCAACATGAGTGGAAGCCTGAGGCTTTCACCTGACACCCAATCTTCCAGCCAGCAGAACTGTGAGCCAAATAAACATTTTTCCATAAATTACCCAACCTCAGGTATTCATTTATAGCAAAACAAAGAGATGAAAACAGACATTAAATTTTTTTTTTTTTTTTTTTTTTTTGAGATGGAGTCTCGCTCTGTTGCCCAGGCTGGAGTGCAGCGGCGCAATCTCGGCTCACTGCAAGCTCTGCCTCCTGGGTTCACGCCATTCTCCTGCCTCAGCCTCTCCGAGTAGCTGGGACTACAGACGCCCGCCACCACGCCCGGCTAATTTTTTGTATTTTTAGTAGAGACGGGGTTTCACCGTGGTCTCGATCTCCTGACCTCGTGATCCGCCCGTCTCGGCCTCCCAAAGCTCTGGGATTACAAGCGTGAGCCACCGCGCCCGGCCAAATGTTATTTTTTTAAAATTTTTGTTTAAGAATTTTTTTTTTACCAGTAACTGACAAGCTAATTTAGTATACTCTGTTCACTTAATATGTTTTTCAGTCTTCATAACTTAGATCTCGTTAGATTTTCGGCCTCAAATATTCTGACCCTTTTCCATCAAGATGTTCTTAAATCTATTTAACCCTTCAAAGTATAATCCAAATCCTTCTATTCTTGAAGATTTTCAGATTTTTCCAAACAAGGTAATTTCTTTTTCCTCTGAATATTCATAGCTTTTAAATCTCTGCCATTGCAATTGTTTTCTAGTTTAAATTGCCACTGGCTGTGTGCTTCTCTTATTTGCTCTTGTGAACTGTGAGCCCCTCAAAGCTAGAACTTATGCTATATAAATATTTTTTCTCTCTCTCTGAATTTAAAAAACAGTACCATATGACTCTCAGTAAATAGTTGATAGGCACAGTGCTGAATGATTTTCAATTTTATCTAATATCGGCAAGGGTTGCAGGACTGCAAAATATTTTTTCACTACTGGTTTTGAGAAAAGATACAATGGATGAAGTATTCAATGGCACTTCCTCAAAAACTTGTTGAAATTTTATCATTTGGCAGTTGGCTAGGAATCATAGAGGGCATTTATCTTTGAAATCAGTGTTCTCTTTGTCTTGAAAAGGGTAGGCCTGGCATGCTGGCTCACGCCTCTAATCCTCGCACTTTGGGAGGCCAAGGGGGGCGAATCACGAGGTCAGGAGATCGAGACCATCCGGGCCAACATGGTGAAACCCCGTCTCTACTAAAAATACAAAAATTAGCTGGGCATGGAGGCGCACACCTGTAGTCCCAGCTACTTGGAAGGCTGAGGCAGTACAATCTCTTGAACTAGGAGACGGAGCTTGCAGTGAGCCGAGATCCCGCCCCTGCACTCCAGCCTGCCATCTCAAAAAAAAAAAAAAAAAAGGGTCACATTACGGATTTTTTTTTGGTAATACTAATGTATGAGAAACCAGCTTCCAACTGAGAGGGAAGTGTTTTATTAGTCATGCAAATTGAGTTTATTAGCAAGATGGTGCCCTTGTAGAGTCAGGTAAATTCAGTATGTGTTTGTTTATGTGTGTTTGGTATGGCTTTTGTGTTTTTCTCTACATTTGGATTTATAGTGCAGTCTCTAAAAAGTATTGCTTCTTTTGGGAAATGTGTCTCTGAAACCGCCTTTGAAGAATTATAAGTAATGAGATAAATCTAATATGAATGACTCCATCTTGCTTCTAACCTCACAGACTATTTTTATTTTCTTAATCTAGCATGGAGGCCAAGGTAACTATGAGAGAAATTTAGCTTTAGTTCAACTTTGAGGCTAGGGATATTGCCTCTCCTCCTTGCTGGAAGATTGAAGCCAGATTCATAGAATGTTAGAATTATGGTACAGGTTGTATTTTTCTAAAGTATAAGCATTGTTAAACCATAACCCGCCATGGCTTAGCTTGTTTTCCTGTAAGTTGTTTGCTGCCCCAAAGTCACGTAACTGGGCTTGGGTGGGTGGGGGGTGTCACTTCCCACCTACATCATCACCATGGACAACATCACCACTGACATATTTTTCAGATTTAGCATTTCAGCAGACCAAGAGCTGCCACCAAGTTCTGAGACTCCCTCCCCAAAACTGACTCAGCTGCATGAAGGCTGTTTTACCCACCCCCATGATTTCATCAGTTGTTTCAGTTTCCAGTTCCCTGCCTGCCAAAGTACCCTTAAAAAACCCACACCTTCAAATTCTCATGGAAAGGTGGGTTTAAGAAGTTTCTCCTTGTTCTCCTCACTTGGCTGGCATTGTGACATTAAACTCATTTCTTTGCTGTAATACCTGTTCTTCTCAGTACATTTGACTTTCTGGGCAGCAGGCTAGATGAACCTGTTGCACTATTACCACTCCTCTATTCAAAATCCACCAGGGCAGTTATGGGTCAGAGCTTTAGAAGATGACAGAAGGAGAAGGTCATCTTTGCTTTGGATCCCAGAGCACACCAACTAACCAGTTGGCAGTGCCATTGCCACGCTGGTTTGTTCTGTACTAACTCATATGGAATACTTTTCAGTGAAAAACCTGGGCTCTAAGGAAACAGTGATCCAATACTGTGTTTGCCTCCACTGGGTCAGAGAGTAAGGTGAGGCACGCTTGCGGCCTGAGGTGAGAGATTGGCTATTGCCAGCTGTGCATTATAGAGAAGCGCTTTGCCTGCAGATGGAAGGGAAGCTTCTGTGTTGAGGAAAGTGCTATCAAGAAAATTAACTTGGAGTGTTTTCTGAGAATAAGCAGGAGGGAAAGCCAAATCACTTATGGGGGAAAATATGGAAAAAGTTGAGGGGATTTAGAAATTTTCTAGGGATGGATAATCCCTCTTCCAAATGTGAAAATGGCCTTTGGCAACTTGGAAAAGCAACAGAATAGAATGATTTTTCAATTCGGAGTCAAGGATTGTAGCTAAGGTTCTCTCTCTTGGTTTTGGAAGAATGATGTCTACAGGACAGAGGAAAAAAGTCAGAGGAAAAAGTCCTGATAATGAGAATTGATAAAGCACTAAAAGATTTTTCACCTTTAACCAAATTTTGTTCTATGTCCCTGGATCTTTCTTTAATTAATTATGAAACTTTTGATTTCTTAAGTATCATGTATAGTTTTGACTTTATTTGAGAAATGTGTATTTTGGGTAAACTCTTCTTGAGTATAATGATTGTTGTGTTTACCAGATCTAAGAAATTAAAATATCTAAGTGTACACTAAAGAAGTACAATATTATTTTTAAGAAATAGCAACTCATATGTTTGGGAACATCTGTATACATCATTAATGTTTTCTTTTGTTTGTAGATATTCATTATTATATAGACACCACTCTGCTTTAAATCTTTGAAGATCAATTTTGAGAAATTTGATAGTGTTTGGAACAAACAGTATTTTACTCAACTATCATGAGTCAAAGGTCCACATTACCCTTAGTAAAAAAAAAAAAAAAAAAAAAATTATTGCTTTCTGTGAGGGGTTTTAAAGATGTGACATTTTTCAACATCTGCTTTATAACTTTTGATGATAAAAACAAAATAAAAAATTATAACAGTAAACATTCTTTGAAGGCTTATAATGTGTCAAGTTCTATTAAAAATGTTTTGTATGCATATTTAATTTCATCCTCATGGCATCCCCAAGAGATAGAGGCTATTAGAACCATTTTACAGTTGGGCCAAATTCAGTCAGCTCACAAGTGACAGTTCTGGGAATTTTTTTCTCCAGAGCCTGAGATTTTAAACATTGAGCATATTGCTTTCTAAAGCATATTGCCAAATACTATGGAAAGACCATGAATTATACCTTGTGATTCAGGCTGCCATCTTGAAACTAAATTATGAGTGAAAACATTTTGTTTGGGCATTTTTTTTATATTTAAAATACATTTGAAAAGAATTTGGAATGTGTTAAAGTCATAGTCATATATTGAGACTTCATAAGTATCTGAATTGAATTACTTAAAAAAAAGTGGAAGGAACTTTTTCCATCAATTTGAAAAGTAAAGTAAAAGAAAGAAAGAAATGAGAGATTAAATGTTTTCCCCTTATTTTGTATATTGTGGGCAGTGCCATTTATCTTAGCTATGTTAATAAACATTGGATTTTCAGAAGGTTTATGCTTCATCCTTGCTTTATGCTGTAATGTGGCCACACAGAATGTCTCTTTATGTTGACTGAAGTTAATAGATGCATCTTACCTTTTAATATTGCATCAACTACAGTCATAGTGGTGGAAAATAGTAATGTTCTGTGATCTGCACTGTGCTGGATATTTTATAAACAGTATCTGCAATTATTACAAACTCCCATTAGAGAACTATGTCTAACCTTATTTTACATGTAAGACAAGAAATTTGAAGTTCCCAGAATCAGCGAGTAGTAGAATTGAACTGAGTTTTAACACAGCTCTAAAGCCCAAGCCTGGCCTCCTTCCACTGCACAATTCCCCTCCAGAGGGAAAGGCTAGCACCATCCCTAAGAGGGGCTGAAAGTCATCTAAGGGCACCTGAACCATTGTGAAGAATTGTGTTAATAACCCAGTAATTCACACTTGTTCAAATTTTCAGACATTTCCTGGGATGCAATCAAAGCTTTTAGGAGGCTGAAGCCTGAGGCTGCCCGCTCTCTGCTGCTGATTATAGAGCTCTCTAGTTGATGAGTGGTGTCCTGGAGCTCCCGGGCCGTACATACACAGGGCTCATGGGTCGACTGCATGGCACCAGCCTCTGCTGCTCTACCCTTCTCAGCCTTTTTTTCTGGAATGCATGCTGAGGTCCTCCTTGTGTCTTTGACATTTTTAAGAAGAGGATGATTATTTTTGGTACAGCAAAATATGTAGAATTTGCACTTCTTAGAAATTAAACATCTCATTTTTTTTCCCCCAGACAAAATACCTCTTGAGAGAGGCAAGGGAACACTCATCTCACTGCTCAGACTTCGAGGTGGCCCCACATATATACAAGTTTGGGGGAAAATGAGAATTCCAATTAAATTCTGGGAAATCCAGACATATATTCAACAAGCATTTATTATGTGCCAGGCGTTATTTTGAGTGCTAGAAATATAGTGGCAAATAAAATGAGCAGAACCCTGATCCTGATGGAGTGTGCATCTAATGAGAAAAAATATACAATAAGGACATAAGCAAATAAATTCATAATATAGCATCAGACAGCAATAAATAGCAGAAGGAAAAATACGTCAGTGTAAGTGCACAGAGTGCGGGGACAGAATGTTTTCATTAGGTGGTCAGAGAAATGTCTTGTTTTTTGTGAGCAGCTTCAGCCAAAATAAGTAATCAAGAATTATACTTGAAACGGTTGGTTTCCAAATGTGAAGTATAATAAATATTACAATTCCTCGGTCTAGCACCCTACTCATCTTCCAGCTGCTTTAATTAGAGTAGTTGGTATTTGTTCTACAAATAGGGCTTCCTTGTAAAATTTTCTTTGGAGATGGGTTTCATATCTGAGAGCACTGCCTTAGACCAAATAAATATTAACACAGGAGGAAGCTGAGCGTCAGAGGGAAGCAGTAACTTGGCCAAGGATGCCTGTGCTCCCAGTGGCCAAGGGAAACCCAGGCTGCGGTCCTCTCTGTCCAAGCTCTGTCCTCGGCCCTCAGGTCCTGGCCTCCAGCACTGAGAGCAACACAGCGTGCCTGTGAGGCGGTCTAACTTCTGCTGACTGGCGAAGGTCCCCCAGCCCAGCCAAAGTCAACCAGCAGCTTGAACAGCGCTTTCCTCTCAGGGGCTCAGCATCCAGCTCATCCCCCGCCCCCGGGCTGTAATTCATCCCCCGTCCCCGGGTTGCTCCCCCAGCCCCAGGGAAAGTCAACTAGCAGCTTGAACAGCGCTTCCCTCTCGGAGGCTCAGCACTCAGCTCATCCCCCGCCATCAGGCTGTAATTCAGGTGCCAGAGTTGTGCCTCCAGCAGGAACATAAGCCCAGACTTAACAAATTCCTAAAGCACAACAAAGCAAGTGTCAGAGGGGAATGGGCACGGAGCCTGTGGACCGCACTAGAATCTTTTAATTCTTAGGAATGCAGATCGCCCTGTGTAAGGGGCCGCTCAGAGCGCGGGGGCCTCCTTTGGATGCTTCGCTATTCATCCCTCCTTCTTGAAGAGGCTATTCTTTTGTGGCTGTCTTGGTGTTTGGCTGAATTGTTACTGAATTCCTCCCTGACTTCTTTTTTTTCCTTCGGAAGACAGAAGAAAAGAAGCCGGCGGTGGAAGTCTTCTCTGGGAAGCCTCCTCCCCCTGCACCTGGCTGCTCCCTTTGGGGGAGCCTGGTCCGCCCCTCTGGGCGCCAGGTGCGCCTGCAGCGCTCTCCTGGAGGCCGGCTGCAGGGTTCATTAGTGCTCACAATAGGCACGCAGCGCAGGGGAATATGTGAAGAAAGTGGAGGACATTGGAGTGGCATTCAAAGCGGCAGGCAGGAGTAGGAGTTTCCCTAGCTTTTCTTCCTTTGTTTCTAATCGTCTTTTCTGTTTCTTCAGCGAGGATGCTAATAGAGTGAATACCTGGGCGTTCCAGGAGAAGAGTCCGTGGAGGTTTCAGAAAAGGAAACGCAATCTGGGACGAAAAATAGCTTTTCTTCCCCTTGGGGTGTGTGTGTAGTGTCTGAATGTTTTGCCGCCGATGAGGCCGAGGACTAAAAGCAGGATAAAGGCTGTGCTTGTCACAGAAGCCCCCTGGTGAAAGTTCTGGCTCAGGCACTAGCTTTCTGTGAGTCCTGTGCAATTCGGCACAGCCCTTGGGGCTTTGAGTCCTTCTTTTTTTTATTATTTTAAAATAAAATAAGAGACTTGGCTAATAGGATATCTAGCCCACCACTCCTTTACAGTTTTAAGATACCATTTTAAAAAGTTACATTTCAAGATGGTAGTAAGGAGGTGACATTATATACTTAAACATAAAAATGTGGGGTGATTTGAGAAGCACTGAAATTATTCCACTCTTCAAAGTATACGCATTTATTTATATATACATGTACACACACGTGTACATAAACAAACATATACCTACAGTCATTTTCAGATGCCTGAAATTCTGTCCTTAAAGACAGTTGTGAATCCCAGTTCTATTAGCATTTGACTGTGACCCTCTTAGCTTTGCCTACTGTCTGCAAGACTCAATTTTTCTTTCTTTCTTCATAATGGGAATAAATATTGTCTGTCTTCTAACTGTGTTATGATATTTAAATGAGGAAATGTGTTTAATGGTAGTTCTTCTTGTCTGAAGGATAAGAACACATGGGTGCCATCATCCAATCTCAAAGTCATTGGATTTTGACAGAAATGGTATGATGGGTAATTATCCCATTTTTCCAAAGTCATTAGGAACGTGAAGTAATTTTTTTAAACTTGTTTTTCATGCACCTGTGTTGGCTAGATCACAGAGCTTGGGCTCATCCTCTTGAGGAAATTTTATCTGTGTCAACCTTCCTCAATGCCTCCTGGATGACTTTATCACCACCTTGCAAATGTCTATTACTTGCTAGCTCTAGAAGACTCAGAGCAATGATTGCACCAATCCAATGCTATCTGAAGGTTATTTCTTCTATACTTGTCTTCCGCCATTGGTGATATTACAGATGTTCATCCAGAACATTATTGATGACAGCTACACACCTGGAAAATAAAGTTTCTTGTTTGTTCTTTCCAAATTAATTTTCTGACTGAACACCAGCAACTCAAAACGCATTCAGTTTCAGAATTCACAGAACAGAAGAGCAAATTTGAGGGACACTCTGGTACAGTGGAGGGTTTGCACAAACATCTGAATGCAAAGTCTTTTACATTTTACCTTACACGTCAATCTTAGCTAATCAGGCTTTATTTTTCAGGAAAGTGCCGCAGAGCAGAGAAGCAATTCTCAACAAGACAAAGCTAGCATAATAGAGACTTGTGGAGTCAAGTTAAGAAGAGAATAGGCAGTGAAGTGGACTCTTGACTGGAGTCTTGTCCGTCGTTTCCTCTCTGTGCAACCTCAGGTAGGGTACATAATCGATCTAACTTTTAGTTTTCTCTTATGTAATCTGGAGATAATAACATATATTTTATATAATTATTGTGAGTATTAAATACCAAAACCCCTTTACTCCACATGTTTACCATAGTGTCTATATCACAGTATGTGCTTCATATGAAACTCAGTGCTTTGTACCCACTGATTCCTGGTGAATGAAATACGGACACACATCACAATGACCGTCTGCTGAAATGCCAAAATCCTGCCTGTAGTTCAGGAATCAGAGTAAAGGAGAATGAACCCTGTAGTGTTTTTACATTTTCTCTCTTTTTAGAGAAAGATCATTTGCATGTGGCTCCACCGTGATAATTGCATTTGCAATGCTTTCATGTTGTCACATGGTCTAACCCCTAGGATCCTATCTTAATAAAAATTCAGTTAAACACGTGTTCAAATTGGCCAGATCAGCCAAATCTGGAACAGGGAAAGTTGTTTTCCTCCTAATGAACTGTCCCCTGGACACGGGCAGTGCCACAGAAGTTCAGGAATGTTTATTGTCCATGGCATTTCCAGGAGTTACACTCTTTGTTGAACCCTACTATCGTGCCAGGGGGAGGCTGGTGATTCATTAATTCTCTGTGATGATTTGTCTTAATTATTCTAATTACTGCCTTGTCTCCTCAGACCAGCTGGTGCCTAAAGCAGAGGGAAAGTCACCAGTCATGAGTACTGCGGCGGTGGCTGCAGAATCCCGGGCACTGGATCTGTAGGATTCACTGTCACCACATCAAAAAAGCTTTGCTGCTGCTGCTGAGCCCGACTTGTCCTTGGTACTGCTCTGGCCTGAGTCCGGGTTCCCAGGGCCCTGCCATGCATCATTCTGTCCTCTGCTCCTCTTGTACCTTTTCAGGGAGAGAAGAGCCCTGATCGAGGTTGCTTTTCTGTCTTCCCAGCCTGCTGCCCCACCAAGTCCAGACAGCATCTGCTGTATGTTCTTTGTGCACCCATCCCTGTCTGAACGTATCTTAAACCCAGTCTGGTTTCTAACAACTGTCGATAATAAAAATATCTATTTCTTACTGCACACTATCAAGTGCCAAGATGGATGTTCATTGCCATATGTGCACTGTCTCTAAGTGTTACAGTTTGCAGTCTTAGTTCATACATTAAGGCTCTGCATGACTTAGAGGCTAGTTTATATTGCCCAGCAAGGGAGTGACACGTGGAACTGAATCCCAGGTTGCTGCATCCCCAAAGTTGGGGGGCCCTTTATGCAGTTCTTTTTTCCCCTCCCACAAGCCTTCCTGGTCATCTACAGGACTCCTGCTGAAACCTTCCTTCGGTCATTTATCCCTGAGCTCCTTTGCTGTGATAACAGACTGTTCTGGCTGGCAGCCCTGGGCAGTCATCAGTGTTGGCTTTGCAGGTCAGCTTGGGGTCCCCAGCCAGGCTTCCTGAGGCCACAGAATCTTGCTGCAAACACAGCCAGTCTTGGAGAACTCAGATCTGTGCCTTTCTGATGTGCTGTATCACCCCAGCCTGCCCTGTGTTTCTTTGGGATATTTTCACAGCTTATACTTCAGTGGTATTTGCCTCTTAAGTCATTTACCCTTTATTACTCTGAGCAAAACTGGAATCCAAAAAAACAAAAACAAAAACAAAAACAAACAAACCAAAAAAACACTGGAACTGTGGCTCATCTCTCAGGGAATGAGCTGACACTTAGAATCTATGACATGGGGGCTGTGTTAGGGACCCTGAAATGAAGCTGGGTGAAAAACATCAAGGTGTTGAGAGTGACAAAGATGCTATTCGAAAGGTTCAACTGAGAAAGAGTCAGTGTGTCTTATTATTAAAATTACTTCTGTAAGAGTCATCATAACCTTGACTTGTATTTCTTGACCAACTCATTTCTATTCATATCTCAGCTTAACTGTCATTTCTTCAAAGAGGCAGACCTTCTCAACTCTACAAACTGTAGGCCACCGGCTTCTGTCATTTTATAAAAACAGGTGAATCACTTCACACTTGAACTTATTTACTTATTTTCTTTTTCTTTTTCTTTCTTTTTTTTTTTTTTTTTTTTTTGAGACGAGGTCTGGGTCTGTCACCCAGGTTAAAGTGCAATGGCATGATCAGGCCTCACTGCAGCCTCAACCTGTCAGGCTCAAGTTATCTTCCCACCTCAGTCCCCCAAGTAGCTGGGACTGAGGGCATGTGACGCCATGCCTGGCTTATTTATTTATTTATGGAGGCAAGATCTTGTTATATTGCCAGGGCTAGTCAGGAACTCCTGAGCTTAAGTGATCCTCCTGCCTCAGCTTCCCAAAATGCTGGGATTACAGGCGTGAACTACTGTGCCTGGCCTTGAACTTATTTTCTTAATGCTTGCTTTCCCAAGTAGGCTGACAGCTTTGTGAGGCTAAGAGGCAACATTTTGTAATTACCTGATATTCTTAGTGCCAAGAGAAGGCTGGCTCTGGGCAGGCTGTCTGCCCATGTGCTCGACAAGGCTGGTATTTATGTATCTGCAGGCAGGTCCCCCACTTGTAGGCGACTAGGTCTTCTCAGGGATTCCTGGCCATACTTGGAGGTCATCTGCAGGGACACCTGCACTGATGGGGAGTCCTTGAGAGCCAGCTGACTACAGCTCTGGGGTGATGAGGGTGGGAAAATTGTCCAGTTAGAAGAAATACTAAAAAACCTCAATGGACAAACTGGAACTTCAGGAAGAATGGTGATGGACAGATAAAAGGAAAAAGAAAGAGAAGAGTGAAAGAACCAAAGTGAATGAGCCTCATTTCTAGATCTACAGACTTTTGGTAACACCTGGCCTGTTTATATCACAAAGCTGCTATGCTTTACAAAACAAATTCAAAACAAAAACAACAAAAAGCCATGAAGAGCTATCTACATGCAAGAGGTTTTATATTTAGTTGTACTTTATTTTACTAACCAAACTGAAGACTAGCTTGCTGGGTTCCATTTCACACTGCCAGTTCTTCACTGTGTGCATTCATGAGCCTGATGCTAACGAGACCTAGAATGATCTCATAGGCAACTTGCAGTGTTCAGGCTGGACAGATGAGTGTGATGTGTTGTGTTCAAAAGGAACAGATGGTTTAAATTTAAATTCAAATTTTGAAGGAAACACAAAGACAAAGTGAAACTCTTTGAATGTTAGATAAAAATGTTGATATTTATTAATAATGATATCAGATTTAACGGAATTTGGTTGAACTATTAAACTGTCCACTAAGTAGAAATTAATGCCAGTTCTTTGATCTTTTTATATAATTACAGTAATAATTTAGACTTTTCTAGACTGCAACTCTGGGGAGATGTAATTATAGAAAAAACAAACCAAACTTCAGGGCATATTCAGCATGATGTCTGATAAATTAATGCTCTTGATCGTAATTTGAAAAGGAGCTCTTGGCCTGCAGGAAGCTGACCGGGAAACAGAAGCTTTATTAGTGCAGAGGTTGCATTGACTACACCTACGGTTTATCTCCACTCTGCTCTGAAGCAGCAAAAGTAGTGAGACATGGACTGAAGCAGGATGTTAGTTTTCTGAAGGAGCAGATATATTTAAGCCCAGCTTCGTGCAGTGGAAAGGGTACAGCACTGGGGCTAAGGAAATGTGTGTTCTACTCAGAATGACCAAGGAATCAGTCAAATTCTTTTTTGAGAGTTAAGGGGAATCATTTAATAATTATGTTGATGTAATATGTGTGAACTAGAACTATCCTTGGCAAATCAGGACCCTAATTTGGCTCAAGACTAGTCACTTAATAATTCTCTCATCTTGTGTAATTCTCTTAGCTTTCTCGGGTCTCAGTTTCCTTATTTGTTACAATTCTTGTCTGTAAACCCTTGAGAGTGTTAAGAGAATAAGGTAAGAGAATATATGATAATGAAAGATTTGAAATAGGAAGGTGAAAATAGTCATTTGGTAGCATTGTTCTGATGAAGAGGGTAAAGCTAATTCTCCTATAAATTATTTGTTTTTCCCCTATTGACCAGAAGAATGAAGAATAACTGAGACAAAAATTCCATTTATTTCATAGCGTCATGTGGCCACACATTCTAAATGTTAAAGACTTAGTTTTGGGTTAAGAGTTTACATTTTAGCACCAAATTTCCCTGTTATTATTTTTCCTATAGGACTGTCAAGATGTAGGCAATATGGCTGCTTTAAAACGTAAAAATTAACTTTACTCATCAAAAGCACAGATGACTACCAATCTCAAGCTCTTAGTCCAAATGAAAATTCAGTGTAAATACCTTTAGTACATAGAATTCCAGCTGAATGGAAAGAAAACTGATTAAATCATATTGTATTATTTGGTGACAAATTATTCTTTCTTTGGGGCTATTGCTGAGTACTAAGAAAAGAAAACGAATATCCAGGATTCTGCTGCTACTCCCCCAAAATATATTATTGTCTTCTTTCTTCTTGAATTTTCTAAGGGCCCCGGTGAGGGCTGGGCCCTTCCACATGATGTGGTAGCTAAGCTTCAGAGCCAGTTGCCAGGGATCGGAGGCTCAGCAAGGCTCAGGAGAGTACCCAAGGTCAAACAGCTAACAAGGAAACGAGCAAAGACTGAAGCAGGTGACAAATCCTCTACGCTCTCTTCTAATCCAATCACTAACCCTACCTTTGGTATGAATCTGGAAATAAGATGAGAGATTAAGTACTTTTCAAATTGGTACAAAACGGAAGTTTTCTGGGATTTTAGGATGGTGTGCATATATGCTGAAGTGTGCTTGGAAACAAAATAAAATGCAGGTGTGAAAGAATTTTTTAAAACCATTGTAACCAAGGAGTTGATTGACTAATATAATGTTAGCAATAATACCTGCCATCTGCAATTTTGCCATTCTCATAACAATTGGTTTAGCTTAAAAACACTGAATAGCTAAACATGTATTAAAAAACTCTACTTTAAAATGAAATAGATTTAATATGTTATTTGACTTCAGACAGGTCTTATGTGATGATTTGATACAGATCACCAATACTGAAATGAACCTATATCTCATTTGAGAATATCTGGAAAAGAGAAGTGTGAATGTGAGATTTCAAATCAAATTATTTTTATTTTAAAATATAATCATCGGCCGGGCATGGTGGCTCACGCCTGTAATCCCAGCACTTTGGGAGGCTGAGGTGGGCGGATCACGAGGTCAGGAGATCGAGACCATGGTGAAACCCCGTCTCTACTAAAAAAAAAAAATACAAAAAATTAGCTGGGCACAGTGGTGGGTGCCTGTAGTCCCAGCTACTCAGGAGGCTGAGGTGGGAGAATGGCGTGAACCCGGGAGGCGGAGCTTGCAGTGAGCCGAGATTGCGCCACTGCACTCCAGCCTGGGCGACAGAGCGAGACTCGGTCTCAAAAAAAAAAAAAAAAAATATATATATATATATATATATATATAAAATCATCACAATACTTTTAAAGCTCAAATGAGCTTATTTTATCCTACGTATGCAAACCAGAGTAAGGTTAAGTACGCAACTTCATCTTGCCAACAGCTGTAAGGGTGAACATCACCTGAGAACTCCCAAAGACCCTAAAAGCACCTGGCTGGGCTTGCTTGCCTGAAGCAAAGATGCCCAGTGGGAGGATCTGGCTCCATCCAGAGGCACTGAGAGGGCCATTGATGCTAGCAGACAGAGATAAAGGCACTCTGCTGCAGGAAAAGGGCACTAGCCAAACCAGGTGTCCCCCAGATCACACTATCAAGGAGAGCCTTGTCAACAAGGTGGAGTGAAGGTGGACGGGTGCTTCAGTCCCTGTAAGACAAGGCAGGGACCTGCAGGGCTCACTGAGCACTTGGATAAGTTATGCACAAAGATCTTCCCTATTTTTTTATATATGTTTTACTGTAACCCTATTTAGTAGATACCCTTTTATAAATGATGAGTTCCTGGAATTCTTGGAATAAAGAGTGATTAGATTGCTTGCCCAAGATGACAGTTATAAGTGATGAAGACAAGATTTGACCTTCCCTAGTAGGATTTCTCTTTCTGAATTTTTAACCACTCACAAAAATAAGTGCTTTAAAATCTAGAGGATTTGAGGATTCTAATAGTTACTAGAGGAAAGAGATGAAGAAGAGGAAATGGGGCAAACTTTTTTTACTGTTATATTCTAGGCCCATTAAAAAAAATCTATTAGTGGACTTGATCATTTGTTACAAAATTTCCTGACTTTTTTCTAATGAAAACACAGCGACTCAGAAACATTAAACAAGATTTCAATATCACTCAGCTAAAACAAAGATGAAAGGAATTTTGCATCTGTGATTGCAGTCAGTATTCTCTCCATTATTATATGCTGTGGAGATACGACTCTCTGAGAAATAGTGAAATAGAAAATATTGGCCTCATATCTCTCCTTGAGTGGTACTGGCTGGTGCACCCACTTTCTTCCATTCTGCTTTTTTGAATACGGAAAGGCACTGTGTTTCAACATTTCTCTAGCTCTGCCCTCCTAAAATAAAATCCTTTGAATCTGTTCCTCACCTGATGGTCAAAACATATCTGTGTCATGCCATAGTCCCTCGGACCTTTACTAGGGGACTTATTGCCTAATGTTACAGACACATTTTATATATGTTTAGTATGGTTTAATATAACGTGCTCCATCAGGGGGAATTGGTTTTAAATTGTGTCTTTGAGAGGAAATGATTTATTTATTCAACACTATTGGTTGAAGTGTCTCTCTGGACCAGGCACTGTGTACCTTACATGTTAGCATGTCTGACACCATGGCATATTTGGTGTGGCATCTAGGGGTCATATTTTCTATTTTAGGTTTTTTTTTTTTTTTTTTTGAGACGGAGTCTTGCTCTGTCACCCAGGCTGGAGTGCAATGGTGCAGTGTCAGCTCACTGCAAACCTCTACCTCCCAGGTTCAAGTGATTCTCTTGCCTCAGCCTCCCAAGTGGCTGAAACTACAGGCACATGCCACAATGTCCGGCTAATTTTTTGTATTTTAGTAGAGACGGGGTTTCACTGTGTTAACCAGGATGGTCTTGATATTCTGACCTCGTGATCTGCCCGCCTTGGCCTCCCAAAGTGCTGGGATTATAGGCGTGAGCCACTGTGCCTGGCCATGTTTTCCATTTTAATATTAGAGAGTATATTAGTGACATAGCTGTTTCTCACATAGAATTATCGGTCCCTACTGCATAAGTTAACATACCAGTTAGGTTTCCTCAAAGCTTCCATCCTTGTTTCTCATTCCTGCTTTTAGAGATACTGGGGACAGGAGAAGTCTGGTCACCTCTCTACCACCAAGGAGCCAAATGTCAATTACATAAACCCTCCGATTTATAGTTTCTCCATTAATAGAGTATGGCTAAGTGTTTATCTTTCTGATTTCTTAGGTTTTTCATGAAAATCATCCAGGATTATAAATGAAAAAGTACTATAAATACTGAAATGTACTTATCCTATGTAACATCATTATTTTATGTAATAAATCAAGGCCTCTGTCATGGTTTGATTGTGGTTTGTTCCTGCCAAAATTTATGTTGAAACTTGATCCCCAGTGTGATAGTGTTAAGAGGTGGGGCCTGGTCTTGGGCATGCATCCCTCATGAATAGCTTAATGCCCTCTCAAGGGGGTGAGTACATTGTTGCTCTCATGAGAATGATTATTCTCCTGTGAGCAAGTTGCTAAAACGAGTCTGCCTTCCTCAGTTTCTCTCTCTTGACATATGATCTCTTTTCATACAACCCCCACTTTTGCTTTCCCCATTAGTGGAAGCAGCCTGAGCCCCTTGCCAGATGCAGCTGCCCAATCTTAGACTTTTAAGTCACCAGATTTATGAGCCAAATCAATCTCTTTTCTTTAAAAATTACCCAACCTCAGGGATTGTGTTATAGCAACACACATAGACTAAGACATTCTCTAAGCCACATCCCTGAAAACTGTTTTAGAACCTACATCTATATAAGGGCTTTTTAATATATGGGGTCAGAAACCCACCCTTTCCTCTAGAAAACATATAAAGAGAATAGACACCTTGTAGATGACTTTTCTCCCACTTAAACTTCAAACTGATCATAGTAATCAACTCCCTGCCCATTCCTCTTTCTTACATCTGGATTTTCAGTAATCAATAATAACAATCCAGTAATGGTGCAGCTGGTATGGCAGAAAAATTATTGCAGCAAAACATTCACAATGAGGCTAATGAGATCATGTGAGAAAGGGAAGAGGGTTGAATCGATGTTGAAACTAATTTTATTTCATTAGCTGGCACTAGATGTAAATTGCAGTATAATGGAATTAATCATTTAAAATGGATTGTTCACTTAGAAGTTACAAAAATACCAACATTCCATTTGGTGCTATCTTTTTTCTCTGATGAATCAATTTGGTTTTAAAGGATTTGTTTGTATTTAAAATAAAGGGAACCAAGGGGTTTATACAGCTCTTCCTGGGAACAGGAATGAGATAAGGAAAACAGCTAGAGCAGAAGGACATCAACAAACAACAAAAACAACAACAAACTCAGCAGATTATGAAAGGGCAGGGGAGGATTTCTACCTGGAGTATGTGAACATGGCAAAATCAACTCCTTAAAAAATAAGTCTTCTAAAGACTTAATCCATTCTGAGCCAACCTGAAAACAGTGATTCTTAATCTTTCATATACATCATAGTCTCTTGGGAAACTTTTAATAGATACTAATGCCTAGGCCTCACCCTAATTTAATTAAATCAGAATTGTTAAGAACTAGTACTGCAGAACATATATAATGCCAACTTTCTATTTTTATTTTTTATTTATTTATTTTTTGAGACTGAGTCTTGATCTATTGCCCAGGCTGGAGTGCAGTGACGCCATCTCACTCACTGCAAGCTCTGCCTCCCGGTTTCATGCCGTTCTCTTGTGTCAGCCTCCCAAGTAGCTGGGACTACAGACGCCCACCACCACACCTGGCTAATTTTTTTGTATTTTTAGTAGAGACGGGATTTCACCGTATTAGCCAGGATGGTCTCCATCTCCTGACCTTGTGATCCGCCCACCTCGGCCTCCCAAAGTGCTGTGATTACAGGCATGAGCCACTGCTCCCTGCCAACTTTTTATTTTTAAAAATAAAAATCATGTGGGATTTGAACAGAAAGTATACTAATCAAAGGAATAAATATTTATATATCCCCTGAGCTGCATAAGGAATTATGGGGTTAAAGTGGTACTAGATTCTCTTAAACAGGGCAATTACTAGCAGATTACGGATATAAAAATATATGCATTAATTGTCCATTGGTGGTGCAAATGTTATATACCAGAGATATTTAGAAGAAGGAGAAATGACTTTGGACCCAGGAGAACTAGGGAAATCTTAGCGTTAATAGGAGATGAAGCAGAATTTAAAGGACGATGTATCAGTAAACTATTGCTACACAGCAAATCATCTTAGTCTTAAAGACTTTCTAAACAAATATGCTTTAAAGAGTTTGCAGCCACCTTGGTGGTTTAACTCTTCAAGGTTAGTCTCAGCTTGGGTTGAGTTGCTAATGATCATAAATTTTTGTGATGAACAATCTATTTCAGAAAGATGCTCACAAATTTCTGTGACAATTGTGACCCAAAGTCATTTCACAAATCTTACTACAAAGAGATCTAAACATTTTTTTCTCGGGCCAGGCACAGTAGCTCTCGCATATAACTCCATCACTTTGGGAGGCCGAGGCGGGCGAATCACTTGAAGCCAGGAATTCAAGACCAGCCTGGCCAATGTGGTGAAACCCCCATCTCTACTAAAAATACAAAATTTGGCCGGTCGTGGTGACACATGCTCAGCTATTGAGAAGCTGAGACATGAGAATCGCTTGAGCCTGGGAGGTGAAGGTTGCAGTGAGCCAAGATTGTGCCACTGCACTCCAGCCTGGGTAACAGTGGCTAACTCTGTCTCAAACAAATAAATAAATAAAAACAGTTTTTTATCAGCAGCCTTGACTACAGGATCATTAATGAGATAATTCTGAGGAACAGACTCTCTACATGCATAATTTTATAGAAAATGAAGCTGATTTAAAATGTATAAATGATGCGGGGTGTGATCAATTTAAGACTTGAACCCAACATTCATGGCTCCAAATGCAGTGCTCATTTTCCTGTGCAATTACACATGGTTTTGGACAAAGGTCTTCGTGTTCTATTTTATTCATATACTAATTTCAATTTAATTAACCTCAATTTTAATAAGCAGTTATTTCCAAGAGAGAAGCATTAAGAGAACCAACAATTTTTAAGAGCTCACTAGGTCTCAGACAATTATAAGTCATTATTTAATCTTAGATGTTGTGCCCTAAGTGCCTTGCTTGCTTCACCATTGCCATGGCCCTACCAGCAACAAGAACTTATCCAAGGTTTTGTAGACATTTGTATCCAAAGAGGGACAAACTGGAAGGCAATTTGTGTTTTCATCTATCACTGATTGATGTGTGTTTTCATCTATCACTGTCAAAAACACGCGCCTGAAACTTCCATTTACATACCTGTCCCCATGTCTCTCCTTTCCAGTCTCCACTGTGCTTCGTGCTCCTATTTTGATGATATTGAATCTGTTACGTTCTCTCCACCCCAGTCCCATGCTTTCTTCCCTTTTACCTCATTAGTGTCCAGACTTTACAAGTGTCATGGATAAAATACACTTTTTCTAAGTCTGTTGAGAAAATGATAAAAGTGGTATCTCAAACAGTCCAAGGAGACAGCCCAAGGGGCACAGTCCTGGACAGGCGTGTTGCAAACAACTTCCATCAGTAATCAGGACAGAGAGAGCATAAGGCCTCAGAGGTCAGAGGTTAATGGGAGGTTCCAGTTGGGTCAGAAACCAAAACTGCAGAGAATGCAGCAGATACATGGCACTGTCGAAAGAGAGACCTAAAAGCAGAAAACAGGTGAGTTCTATTTAGCTGGGGACCTGTGGGAGGTTGCAGGTGATGCTCAGTGGAGATATATGAATCATCCTACATGTTGCACAGGCCAGCTGGGATCAAAGGAAAGATTAGAGTGTGACAAATGGCTTTGTATCCATAGGAGTTTGGGTTGATAAGACATTAAGAGGATTTAATTTTAATAGCCTAAACTAGTTTTATAAACAGTGTTTCCAGATAAGACACAAAATGCCCATTTAATGCTGAATTTGAAATTAACAATGAATATTTTTAATACAAATATGCCCTAAATATAGCATGAGGCATACTATACTAAAAAAAAATTGTATCTGAAATTTAAATCTAATTGGACATGCTATAATTTATTTGCTAAATGTCCAACCCTGTCTATAGAGTTGGAAGTCACCCTCTTTACTGATTATAGGACTGGATATTCCTGTCTAAATGCTAATAATGGGGGTAGAGAGAAAGAAAACTTGGGAACATACTCTGACAATACTGGTATAATTGTAAATAATGTTAAACTCCGTTTGCTAGCAAGTATTAAGGGAGCTATGTCTGAAATGGCACTGTTTTGTCAGTGATTTCTGTTTATCTTTTTCTTCTGTCTGGAGTGTATTTGTGAAGAGTCCCTTATTATCAGTTATGTTTTATGAAAATCAGCACACAACCACAATGACATTTAAGCACAGAATCATTAGTCTATGTTTTTAATAAACATATCGATTAAGAAAAAAAAGAAAACTTGGCCACATAAAAGTTATTTGAACTTCAGTTTTTTTTTCTCTGCAAAATGGGCATAATCTACCAATGCCTCCTGTAGCTGTAAGGGGATGTGTGTGAGATAACGTTTAAAGTACTGAGCACAGGCCTGGAAAGGTGGCAAGTGTTCAGTTACTTTCAACCACTGCTAAAGTCAACCTTTTATGAAGGCAGGGATGGCTGAGTGAATGAGTAAATAAATGTTCTTGGTAAAGCAGCACACCATCAGAATTTAACTAATATTCATCACAATTTATTTTCGACCCGAAGCTCAGGATCCATCCCATTCCGTATGGGAAACAATCAAAACAAAGTGGCATAGCAAGCAGTCCCATGACAGTTGTGTGGAAATGCCATCCTTTCTTTTTAAGGTGAAGCAGTAAAGCTTAGCAAGTGGCATTTGTGCCTTTGACAAATGGTAGGCTGACAACACTTGGACGTGGTTGACAAGTACAAAATAGCATTCAGCAGGCAGGCGCCAGGGAGGAGAAAACAACTCTTATGTATTGCTATCTGTATTGAGCCAGATTTTAAAGAACTGGAAATCTCTCTATATGGGAATTAAGAACACGAAGATATTTCAGTAAAATCTGTTACTATTTTTAAGATAAATTGTGTTTTAAAGCTCTTTTTTTGGCCATATGGGATTGTATTGGAAACATATTCCCAGAAAATATAATTCAGCATATTTTGATGGAAATCATTTCCCTTCAGTTATAAGTATCCAAATAATCCATTGTGAACATCAGAAATTATTGAAATCTCCAATGCAGCTTTAATATATTCCTTCCTGTGGAATATGGGCATGTTTTCTGAAGCTTTATTGAAAAATGAAAGTCTCACATAAAATGTATTTCAGATCATTTAACTTTTCTATCTTATTTTATGATCCGATGAATTTTATTCATTCTAGCAAGTCGTGCTGAACCTAAACACTTTAGGATTAAGGTTGAAATACTGCATATCTAAATTAGGGTTAATAAAAAAATCCAATATATTTTTGGAAATGTAGCTACTGTCACTTAAAGCAAATGGTGCAGCTCAGAAGTAGAGTGTAGATAAATTAACTGATTTTTTGAAAAAAATTGATGTCCACAGAAATAAGACTCAGATGGTCTCATTGTTATAAATTAAGGCTGATCAAAGTGACTCAACTCCCTAGGGGATACTTTCTCTAGACACTAAATCAAGTGCCTGTAATTGTATTTCTATAGTTTTATTCCACGGTGTAATCAGGGTGAAAAATTAAGACAAGTCTCTGGACAACAGAAAATATCTTTCAGATAGATTTCAATTTCAATTGGTTGGATTAGCTATAGGAAGCTTGTCTAACCCACAGCTTGCATGTGGCTCAGCACAGCTTTGAATGCGGCCCTATACAAATTTGTAAACTTTCTGAAAACATTATGAGTCTTCTTGTGTGATTTTTTTTCTTAGCTCATCAGCTATTGTTAGTGTTAATCTATTTGATGTGTGGCCCAAGACCATTCTTCTTCCAGTGTGGCCCAGGGAAGCCCAAAGATTGGATGCCCCTGAGCTAGAGAATTTAAGTGCGAAAGAGAAAAGCTATGAAATGAGTAATAAGCACCTGAATTTTATACCTGAACTCTAATGAAATTCCATAAGTAGGGGCAGGGCACGGTGGCTCACGCCTGTAATCCTAGCACTTTGGGAGGCCAAGGTGGGCGGATCATGATGTCAGGAGTTCGAGACCATCCTGGCCAACATAGTGAAACCCTGTCTCTACCCAAATTAGCCAGGCATGATGGCACATGCTTGTAGTCCCAGCTACTCAGGAGGCTGGGGTGGGAGAATCACTTAAACCTGGGAGGCAGAAGTTGCAGTGAGCCGAGACCACACCATTGCACTCCAGCCTGGGTGACAGAGTGAGACTGTCAAAAAAAAAAAAAAAAAAAGAAAAGAAAAAAAAAGAAATTCTGCAAGTAAGGTAGGTACTGGGCAAAAGGGAAATTAAGACTATTTGTCAGACTTAGTACATGACCTGAGTTAAGACATTGTATATATGCAGGTACATATATAAACCTGTATGTATCCTGGGGGATCTCCTCTGTTTGTCTTCACTGGACAACAAAATCATAGAGAAAAAATGTTTGTGACACACACAACAACCCCTCCCAGCCTTGCACAAACAGGCACACCCTAGAGAAACAGCATGGTTAGAAAGGCAGCCTTGAGGTCAGGGTGAAGAAAGGATAAGTATAAGACCAGAGGTAAGATCACTGCTTGAGAAGTTGTTAAAATAATCTGTTAAGAAAGAATCAATACTCGGACTATGATAGTGACAACTCAAGTGGAGAGAAGTCAAGGAAGTTGAGAAACCAAAGTCAGTGGAATAACAGGGCACAGAAGACAGAGGGTGGAATTCAAGAGCACTCAGGGACTAGGTGTTTCATGATGCTACTCAACAAGATAGAAAAGATATAAAAAGGAAAGGGTGATGGGGAAGACAATGACTCAGTTTTGCATAAGTTCAATGTAAGATACTTGTGGGACACACTAATAATCACTCTTAGCAATGCTTTTGATAGTTTTAGAGATTGTCCAAGGTCACTGAAACAATAGAAGTCAATGAGACAGGCTGGAGGACTAAATAAATTGGATGCAGGATGTGAGACACAATATGCACAAAAGAGAACTTATTTGTCATTTTAAGTGGATCCACTGAAGTTCTGATGTTTATGACGATGCTGAAAAATACACAGAGCAATAGAGAAGTGTAAGTACCATGGTGTGTTGGGGCCAAGAGATAACTTCTTGGTAATTTTGTAAGCTGGGTGTTAGAAACAACTATTATTCGATATTAAATTGTATAAATTTAGAATACATAAATTTATATTAAACATAAAGATAACACAAACTTAAAATTGACCATTTGGGTTTTTTAATTTTAATTTATAATTTACAACTATCTATGTTCGTGAAGCTATTTACATCTATTTTGTCTATATTGTGGAAAAACCATAATAGTGTGATGTTGTGTAATTCTTTCCAACTCTGCTTTCAGTGGCATCACCTTGGTAACTTGAAATCGCAATAAAGTAATCAGCAAGCACTACAAATCAGAACTTCCCATCCCAGGGAGCTACCTGTGAATCATCTACCAGCACAACACTAGTTAAGTAGAACCATCCATATCCAAGGAAGGAATAGTAGAATAAAAATGTGTTCCACTTACTATTGCTGAATTAGAAATTCACTCCATAATTTATTAGTAGCTTAAAATAACAACTATTTTATAATTAAAGCTCAGCTTCTGTTTCTGGAAAGATGTGACTGGATAATCCTGGATTGCGGTCTCATGCAGTGGTAGGGCTAGAGCTGGAGGGTCAGAGCTGATCAAGCATCTCTCTCTTCATGTATCCTTCTCCACATGGTCTCTCTGCATGAACTATTTTGGACTTTTTATAACACAATGGCCGCATGTTAGTTGTCCTGCTTACATGGTGTCCCAGGGCTCCAAAGGCAAGTGTCTTAAAGAAGAAGGTAGAAGCTACATTACCTTTCATTTCCTTGCCTCAGAAGTCACAGAATCATTTCTATCACCTCTTATTGGTTAAAGTCACAAGCCTGCCCAGACTCAAAAAGAGGGAAAGGAGACTCCAATTCTCAAAAACGGAGTGGCAAGGTTTAAGAAGAACATATGGGATTGGAGATATTTTGGGGTCATCTTTCAAAATGCAATCTGCCACAGATCCCAAAATCACAAAAGAGGGAGACAACTATATGTAGCTACCACTAGGAGGGCTACTCTGGAGGATGCTTGAGAATTATTGCTGTCATCAATCTGAGACAAAATTCACACACATGAGCTATAATATCATTTCCAAATGATAGGCTGGTAGGATTTGGGGAAATTTTATGGAGTAGAGAAAACCAAACTTAGATGATAATTAACAATAAATATTGTCTGTATCTTTATGGCTTAGGAAAGTTTCACGTCTGTAACCAGGAACTCACTACTTTTTATTTTTGTTTTGAACATTTCTTCTCAATTCATTCCTTGTATGAGATTTTGTCCTCATTTTGACCATCATACTTGTTTGCATTCTCCTGCTTTTATCTTTAATGCTTTAATTTTGGGATATATATCCATATGTCTATGGATACATGTATATGGATATGTATGATTTGGGGATATATATCCATATGTATATAGATAAGTATGTGTATAGAGATAGATGATAGATAGATGATAGATAGATAGATAGATAGATAGATAGATAGATAGATAGATAGATAGTAGATTCTTCCGTACTTGCAATGGGGTGATGTCCTGATAAACCCACCAAAAGTTGAAAACATTATAAACTGAAAATTTATGGTTATTTAGCCTTGTTCCCATGGGCTAAAGAAAAGCTGTGGCTCATCCAGAATCATAAGAGCTTATCCTAACCTGGGAAAAGATCAAAATTCAAAATTCAAAGTACAGCTTCTAGTGAATGTGTATTGCTTGCACCATCGTAAAAACAAGAAATCATATGGCAAACCCTCATAAGTTGGAGACCGCCTGTGCGTATACGTGTGTGTGTGTAGTTTGTTCGTTTGCTTTTTTTTTTTTTTTTCTGTTTTCCTGATAACTTTAGTTTCTATGGACAGCATATTTATTTCTCACCTGCTCATGCTGCTGCAGGTTTTCTGGTGATAGGGTGAAGAAGAAAATGCCTCTGTGGCCTAAGTTCTGACCCCTTTATTAAGTCCAAAAGTCCAAAACTGTATTTCTGGACTTCCAAAAGTCCAGAAATAAAGATACAAAGAACTTCTGAGTGGGCAAAATGGGTACTGCATTGTTGAATAAATAAAGGGAAAATTCTAAGCAGAGTTTAAATTAACTAATAATTTTTTTGAGAGAAGACCACAATTTGGAAATTTTGGAAAATTGTTTTAAGAAAGAACATGCTGTGGTATTTATTTTATATTGAAGATGGAATAACAGAAAAGCTTAGAGGCAGAGGTTAGAATCTATAAAAAATTCTTTAGCAGTTCTCTAAATTCGACAAAAATTATTGGGAGTCTGCCAGATGCCGGGTTCCATGCTAGGTTCTTGAGACACAGAGAGAAGTAAGATAGAAACAAGCATCTGGTAGGCACTTAAAATACATGTTGAGAATTACACGATGCAGTAGAGCCTGCCAATTAGAGGCTCATCCTCTAATTTTGGAGATGTGACAGCTTTTTATGGGAATTAAAAGGCCAAAGAAAGCTGAAGGTCAGGTCTAGACACAGTCCAAAGGTGAAATACAATTAAAAATGTTTGCTTGTTCAACAATATCCAGGTTGCTTGTTTGCTTATAGTTATTAGATGATTAAGTATCTGTAATTCGGTTAAGCATTCTAAGCTGCAGAAAATGCTATAAACCAGTGGGCTTTATTTTCATTTTCATTTTCTTTTTTTGAAATAGCGTTTTGCTCTGTCACCATGGTTATAGTGCAGTGGTGTGATCACAGCTCACTGCAGTCTTGAACTCCTTAAACCAGTGGTGCTTCAAACCTAGCTTTTTCTCAGAGAAACTAGGCAGCTTAAAAGTGATACTGACCAATGGGTACCAAACCAAATCACTCAAATCAGAATAGCTATTGGTATGGCCAGAATGGATTTTTGTCAAAGCTTCCTGTTATTTCTAGTGTGCAACCAGCACTGCAAACTCCTGACCTAACCAACTCGTGTTTTCTCTTTTCCCTTATGTGCTATCCCATCTGCCACCAGATAGCTCTTGGTAAGATGTTACCTGGTGTATTAGTCCGTTTTCATGCTGCTCATAAAGACATACTGGAGACTAGCAAGAAAATGAGGCTTAACTGAACTTACAGTTTCACATGGCTGGGGAGGTCTCAGAATCATGGCAGGAGGCGAAACACACTTCTTACATGGTGGTGGCAAGAGAAAAATGAGGAAGATGCAAGAGCAGAAACTCTTGATAAAACCATCAGATTTGCGAGACTTATTCACTAACATGAGAACAGTCTGGGGGAACTGCCTCCATTATTCAAATTATCTCCCACAGGGTCCCTCCCACAACATGTGGGAATTATGGGAGTACAATTCAAGGTGAGATTTGGGTGGGGACACAGCCAAACCATGTCACCTGATTATCTGAGTTCTGTACAAGGGCACTTCAGGAATTTGGGAAGTTTTCAGGTACTGTTGTTCTCAAACGTAGCTACATATTGAAATCACCTAGAGAATTAAAAAAAGAAACCCACTTATGCCTGAGTGCTATACCTTCCTCTGCTAACAATTATGTTCAGTTCATATGGGGTATGGCCTGAGCATAACAATGTCTGAAGCTTCATAAATGACTCTAGTGTGTGGTCAAGTTGGAGAACCACTGTGTAGAACATCCTGGTGATAAAGACCTGACTGTCAGTTCAGATACAATCTAAATATAGAGAAATTCTTACCAGAGAATGCAGAGTAAATGACTTCAGGTGGAAAGCATGTAAAGTAAATGTGAGAAGAAGGTCAGGTGGGGAGTGTGGGGAGCTGGGGAAAGCATGCCCCCGGGCTGCCTCCAACAGAAGCCACCTGGAACCTGGGACCAGTGTGCTAGGGGAAACTGTTTTCAAAGAAAGCCAGAAGTATGGATGCATTTTTATTTGCAGCCTGACGATTTTTATATTTTGGCAACTAATTCACTTTATTAAAAAATACTGAATAAGCTCAAGAAAACCTGTCTGTGAGCTGTATTCAGACAAAGGGAATGCCAATTTATGACATTCCTCTTGGAAAGAAAAGTCTTTCATGTTGATGTATCACATTTTCTCCAGCTTTTCTGGAGTTCTTTTCTCAGAAGTTTCCTTTAGTTTGCTCCCATGAAAGGTGACGATAATGTTCCTCAGCTACTTATAAACATTTGAAGAAACTTTTCCTCTGTATTCTTAGCTTTATACTCAGTGCAAATATAAGGCAAGTATTCATAGATATTTCACTGTTAGATCACCATATTGAGGAATGAGTGTTAGTTCATTAATGCCGTGCACAAACACCCAAACCAAAATTTGCAGTACTTGTGGATTCACGATGAGATAATTAGCAATTTCTTCACTTCCCACTGAGCAGGATGAGTTGAGGATTAGCTTCTCTCAGTAGATTACACATTAGGGAGAAAAATGTCAAACAGCAAAGTAAAATGAGACTCTACGTCTTCCCACACAAGCATCTCCAGTGCACTAATGAGCTAGCTTTCTTGTCACATTCACAACTAGCAGCAGATGACCTAAGAATAAGTCAGAGAAGCTTTCTATTAGAAGAACTTTATTTTGCCTCTAAATATATAGTAAAAAAGTGGGTCAATTGGTACTTACAGAAGCTATTTTAGTTCAACTGGAGAAACTTAACTATTTTAGAAATAAAGAACCCCTGGAAAAGTTAGTCTCCCTTATTATGCATGGAAACAAAAGCACTTTCTTAATTTGAAATAAGTGAATTTTTTACTGAAGAAATTCCTCTTTGCTGTCCTCAGTCCACATATTAACCCCATGTATCAAGGCCTCTGATCTGCCATCTCAACCACCTTGTCACTGTCCACTAACCTCTTGCTGCTTCCCTTTTCTCCTTGTTCCACCTAGGGTTCACATTCTCTGCTTTGAATCAGACATTCACAGGATCAGACATGTGATTCAGGGACTTAGTAAGAGGGAGTGATCAGTGCATTGGACTCTGTTTTATGACAAACCACCAAAGGACATGTGTCCTCACACAACAGGTACACTTGCTTTGGCATACAGAACCTCCCCAGATGGCTGTGCTGAAGGTGAGTAGATGGGGTGAAGGAATGCCTCTGCATATGTTTGTCATTTCCTGTTTCCCATTGATCAAAATCTATCCAAAGAGCACACCGTCTCTCCTTCTTTATACTTATGGACTATGACACTCGGCCACACTGACAACTGCAAGGGAAATCAGATCCCACACACTGCAGTATGTATTTTCATTGAAGTGTACAAGTGACAGAGGAGTTAACACTTTTGGACTGCCCCAGGCCTCTGGCAGAAGCACTAATCCCTCTGAGAAATACATTTCTGTTTTTTATCGACTACCCAGTCTCAAGTATTCTGTTACAGAAGTACACAACAGATTAAGACATATATCTTCTTTTTAAGAAATGCCTAATCAGGTCCTTTATCCATTTCAGTATTTTATTTTGTTTTGTTGTGCTATTGAGTTGCATCAGTTTCTTATGTATTTTGGGTATTAACCCCTTATCAGATATATGGTTTGCAAATATTTTTGCTCATTATGTAGATAGCTTTACAGTCTGTTGATTGTTTCCTTTGCTGTGCAGAATCTTTTTAGTTTGATGCAATCTCAGTTTATTTTTGCTTGTGTTGCCTGTGCTTTTGGTGTCATAAACAAAATATTTTTTGCCAAGACCAATATCAAGAAGCTTTTTCAGATATATTTTCTTCCAGCAGTTGTACAGTTTCATGTCTTAAATTTGTTTTTAATATGATGTGAGAGAAAGGTCAAATTTTATTTTTTTTGCATTGGATAGCTAGTTTTCCCAGCATCATTTATTGAAGAGATTATCTTTTCACTGTTGTGTGTTCTTGGTATTTTTGTAAAAAATCAGTTGACTATCAGCATGTGAATATTTCTAAGCTCTCTATTCTGTTCCATTGGTCCATATGACTGGTTCTATGTTAGTACCATAGTGTTTTTATTACTATAGCTTTACAATACATTTTGAAAATGTGATGCCTTCAACTTTATCCTTCTTGCTCAATATTGCTATGGATATTTGTGGTCTTTTGTGGTTCCATATGAATTTTAATTTTTTTTTCTATTTCTGTTATGAGTATCACTGAGATTTTGGTAAGAATTGCATTGAATCTGTAGATCACTTTGGGTAGTATGGCATTATAACAACATTAATTCTTTTTATCCATGAGTGGAGAATGTCTTTCTATCTGTGTCTTATGTAAAACAATATGGAGCTTCCTTAAACAATTAAAAATAGAAGTACCATATGATTCAGAAATCCCATTTCTGGGTATATATCTGTATTAGTCCATTTCCATGCTGCTGATAAAAACATACCTGAGACTGGGAAGAAAAAGAGGTTTAATTGGACTTACAGTTCCACATGGCTGGGGAGGCCTCAGAATCATGGCAGGAGGCGAAAAGCACTTCTTACATGGCGGCAGCAAGAGAAAAATGAGGAAGATGCAAAAGCGGAAACCCCTGATAAAACTATCGGATCTTGTGAGACTTATTACCTACCACGAGAACAGTGTGGGGGAAACTGCCTCCATGATTCAATTATCTCCCACTGGGTCCCTCCCACAACATGTGGCAATTATAGGAGTACAATTAAAGATGAGATTTGGGTGGGAACACAGCCAAACCATATTGCTCTGCCCCCGGCCCCTCCAAATCTCAAGTCGTCACATTTCAAAACCAATCATGCATTCCCAACAGTCCCCCAAAGTTTTAACTCATTTCAGCATTAACCCAAAGTCCACAGTCCAAAGTCTCATCTGAGACAAGGCAAGTCCCTTCTGCCTATGAGCTTGTAAAACCAAAAACAAGCTAGTTACTTCCTAGATACAATGAGGGTACAGGTATTGGTAAATACAGCCATTCCAAATGGGAGAAACTGGCCAAAACAAAGGGGTTACAGGGCACATGCAAGTCCGAAATCCATCAGGGCAGTCAAATTCTAAAGCTCCAAAATGTTCTTCTTTGACTCCATGTCTTACATCCAGGTCAGGCCACTGCAAGGGGTAGGTTCCCATAGTCGTGGACAGCTGTGCCCATGTGGCCTTGCAGGGGATAACCCCCCCGGCTGCCTTCATGGGCTGGCATTGTTTCTGCAGCTTTTCCAGGTGCACGGTGCAACCTGCCGGTTGATCAATCATTCTGGGGTCTGGATGATGGCGGCCCTCTTCTCACAGCTTCACTAGGCGGTGCCCCAGTAGGGATTCTGTGTGGGGGCTCCCACTCCACATTTCCTTTCTGCTCTTCCTCAGCAGAGGTTGTCTATCAGAGGCCCACCCCTGTAGCAAACTTTTGCCTAGGCATCCAAGTGCCTCTATACATCTGAAATCTAGGCAGAGGTTCCCAAATCTCAATTCTTGACTTCTGTGCACCTGCAGGTTGAATACCACGTGGCAGGTTTGGGGCTTGCACCCTCTGAAACCATGGACCAAGCTGTACCTTGAACCCTTTTAGCAATGGCTGGAGCGGCTGGGACACAGGGCACCAAGTCCCTAGACGGCACATAGCACGCGGACCCTGGGCCCAGCCCACGAAACCATTTTTCCCTCATAGGCTTCTGGGTCTGTGATGAGAGGGGCTGCCATGAAGATATATGACACCGCCTGGAGACATATTCCTCACTGTCTTGGGGATTAACATTCGGCTTCTTATTACTTATGCAAATGTCTGCAGCCAGCTTGAATTTTTGCCCAAAAAATGAGTTTTTCTTTTCTACTGCATCATCAGGCTGCACATTTTCTGAATTTTTATGCTGTTTCCCTTTTAAAATGGAATGCTTTTAACAGCAACCAAGTTACCTTTTGAATGCTTTGCTGCTTAGAAATTTCTTCTGCCAGGTACCCTAAATCATCTCTCTCGAGTTTAAAGTTTCACAAATCTCTAGCACAGGGGCAAAATGCCACCAGTCTCTTTGCTAAAACATGACAAGTCACCTTTACTCCAGTTCTCAACAAATTCCTTATCTCCATCTGAGACCACCTCAACCTGGACCGTATTGTCCATTTAGCTATCAGGCTTTTGGTCAAAGCCATTCAACCAATCTCTAGGAAGTTCCAAACTTTCCCGCATTTTCCTGTCTTCTTCTGGGCCCTCCAAACTGTTGCAACCTCTGCCTGATACCCAATTTCAAGGTCCTTCCCATATTTTAGGGTATCTTTTCTGCATTACCCTACTCTACTGGTATTTATTTTACAATTTACAACAATCTATGCTCTTGAAGCTATTTACATCTATTTTGTCTATATTGTGGAAAAACCATAATGGTGTGATGCTGTGTAATTCTTTCCAAATCTACTTTCAGTGATGTCACCTTCATACTAATGCCCAGGTCTCACTGTATTAGTTCATTTTCACGCTGCTGATAAAGACATACCAGAGACTGGGAAGAAAAAAAGATTTAATTGTACTTACAGTTCCCCACGGCTGGGGAGGCCTCAGAATTATGGTGGGAGGTGAAAGGCACTTCTTACATGGTGGTGGCTAGAGAAAATGAGAAAGATGCAAAAGGAGAAACCCCTGATAAACCCATCAGATCTTGTGAGACTTATTCACTACCATGAGAAAAGTATGGAGGAAACTTATCCCAAGATTCAAATTATCTCCTACATGGTCCCTCCCACAACACATGGGAATTATGGAAGTACAATTCAAGATGAGATTTGGGTGGGGTCACGGAAAGAAACCATATCAATATCCAAGAAAATAAAACTTGGATCTTTAAGTAGTATCTGCACTCCTATGTTCATTGTAGCATATATATATATATATATACACACACATATAGATATATAGATATGATGGGATATTTCTCTGCTTTATTTTAGCCTTAAAAAAAGAAGGAAACTCTATGATTTGCAACAATATGTACGAACCTGAAGGAACTTATGCTAAGTGGAATATGCCAGACACAGAAAAACAAATACTGCATGATTAGATGTGAAACTGAAATAGTCAAACTCACAGAAGGACAGAGTGGCAACCTGGTGATTTCCAGGGTCAGAGTGGGGAGGGGAAAATTGGGAGATGTTTGTCAAAGAAGACAGTTTTAGTTATGCAGAATGACATTCCAGTGATCTAATGTACAGCATGGTGACTACAGTTTACAATAATGTATTGTATGCTTGAAATTTACTAAGATGGAAGATTGAAGGTGTTCTCACCATTCCAAAAAAAATGGTAATTATGACTTCACTATATATATATATATAAAAACATTAAATTGTATACTTTATGATTCCTATATGTCAATTATACCTAAATAAAGCTGAAAAAATTTTAAAAGAATCCTCCAAAATATATGTAATATGAACAATAAATATAAGCCATGTATGTTTTTTAAAAAATTTGTCATGTTTTTACCCTGACAGCAAATGTCCAATTCGATAGCCTCATTTCGAGTGCTCCATAGGCACAATGAACAATCGACTACCAAGTGGGACACTGCAGCCCTAGGAAATGTGAATGACATGACGGGCTCTGAACCAATCTAAGTGGAATGATTTTAAATGGAAATAATGACTCAAGTTCTCAAACTTAAGTATGCTTCAGTATCATGTGCAGAGCTTGTTAAAACATAAATCGCTGGACTCCACACCCAGAGACTGATTCAATAGTTCTTAAGTGGGGATCCCAAATTTCCTTTTCTAATAATTTTCCAGGTGATGCTAATGCTGCCCTTCAAGAGCCACTGGTGATGAGGCTTTGGGAAATCAGCTTTGTAAATTTTAAGTGGAAAAAGGGACATGTAGTTCCTAAACATGATATAAATCTCTCCTCCATTACAGTAACAATTAGTGCTACAGTAGAAAAGACAGGTGGTCAAATTGTACTTAAGATTACAATTTGATCACTAAATGGAATAACACATGGTATTTTTTTTTTTTTTGGTCTTGTTAACCAATTGCAGTTGAAGATGCAGGTATTTGAATATTATATACACACATGGCACATTTAATTTAGTATAATTTGTGCATTAAAGTAAAAATCGAGTCATCTACATTTCCATTCACTAAAGGAAACATCTAGGCATAATTTGAGTAAACAAACTGGGGAGTGGAACATTATAACATGTGCATAATTCAATTTATTTGAAATTGACTGTAAGTCCTCATTAGGGCTTAAGTCCCTTTTCAGGTGAACTGTGTCTCACATTTACTGTTACATTTCTAGTTTTTAACATCTTGTATATGGTAGATCTCTAATAAATAGATGCATGAGTAGTTTTATTTGTTTCATATATTTTTGGGAATTTAGTCTTCAGTTATCCTGAAAATTTTAATACAGCGTTGAAGTCCCATTGTGAGGTCAGGAGAGTCTATATGTGTGTAAAGATAGACATCTCTCTTAATCTTTTGTTCCTTTCTGTAATAAGTATTAGGAATATAATGCACTTCAGAGTAAAAGTCCAAATGCTGACAAGCTACTTTTAACCTTGTGATTCTGGATGGTCTGGTTATAAAGAGTCCATTTCCAAACTTCCTTTCACTCCATAGGAGCCTGAAGATGAATTAAAAATTACCTGATGCTCTGAATTGACATTTCACAGTGCAGTATCATAACATATTGTAAGAAGAGATGCTACACATGAATTTTTAAATGATTAAAAAGATATCTCTACTGATGCAAGAAAGGAACTTTATGAATGTAACATTTTCTCAAAATTGGTCTCATAAATGAAGATCAAAAACCTTTAGTCAAGTGGAAGCTAATTTAGAGTTGTTACTGTCAAGCATCTATAACTTTTCAAATAACCAAATGCTATTGCTAACATCAGGCTGTAGGATTTAAATTTTCATAAATTCGACTATGGAGTCTACTTCATTGCTGGACTAAAATGACAAATACACGATAACCTACATGGGATAATTCTGTAATATTGTTGTTTGGGGTTGACAATGAGAATGCACCCATTGACTGAGTTCCAACTCTTTTCCAGGCACTTAATTTTTACTCGCTGAAATACTTGTCACAGCCACCTTATAAAGTAAAAATTATTATTTATGCCCATTTTCTATAGAGTATGCTGAAGCTCAGGGAGCTTAAATAGTTTTCTCAGTGACATGGATGGTAATTGGTCAAATCTGTTTTGAAAAGTTCCTCAGACTCTGCGACCTGCATTCTTACGACTGAGCTATGCTAATTAGCAAGAGACAGAGGTCTTTGGTACGCACTTTTTTATCAGGGAAAAGACTTCTTGTGAATAAATAAACCCTAAGTCGTATCAGTATACAACTAAATCGGCCCTAATGCAAGGAAATCCTTAATGATAGCATCATTACGACTCTCTTAAACTATTTCACTGGAAAGGGAATTTTTAACACTGGGGTTTTGAGAGCTGGACTCAGTCTGAAGGAGCCGATAACATCAAGGATTTTTGCTGGCAAGGGCAAGTGCAGTTGCTCCACTATGGAGATTTTAGGTTGGCCCTACAGCTCTTTCCTTATATAAAAATCTGTAGAAGGTGATTTTTATGGCATTATCTCTCTTGCAATAGACAGTGAGGAAATCCTCAACTGTTCTATTTCTACAGTTTTGTGGATCAGAGTACAATTCTTGCCTCCTTCGTGTTTAGGCTCCGGAAAGGGATTTATCATGAGAGCAAACAAATAAAAAGATGTAGTTCAGATAAGACAAAAGACAAAAGAAATAGAAGTATGCCCCAGAGGAGTAGATTTACTATTTATTCTTTCCTGCTTTTGACATGAGATCTACACCATGATCTTTGGCCCTGACTACATTCTGGACACACATTTTATATAGTGTTTGTGCCTTAGAGGAACAGTGGCTACTATGCCTCCTACCTGTTATCATTAATTTTTCTTTTTCAAAAAAAAGTCAATGAACCATATTTCTTAAAAACATTCACCAAGCTTCTCAGAGAAAATGGCTTACTCTAGAAGTTATGACTCAAGATCTCCCCTTTACCCCAGACAAACTAATCTCCATCATTATCATCATTATGACAATTCTCCCATACTTACACTTGATGACAGGTCACAAATTTATGAAGTTGACTGAGTTATGGCTCAACAATTTAGTCTTTATTTTCTTTGGGGAGAAAAATGATATGAAATCATATAAGATAAAAATTTTGGAGCAATAAATCACTCAATTTGAAATAAACATCAGTACAGGACATAAAGATGTCATGAAACATTTCCACCCAATTGTTTAATCCACGCTCTTAGTCAAGTCCAGAGTATGACATTATCTTTCTTTTCTGCTTTGTGAAGCCAAGCTCATGTTTGAAATGAGTTTAAAAACAAATGAATTTCAGACTTACAGAATGTTCATCTTTTAGTGTTGTTATTAAGAAAGTTAATGAAAACAGTGTTCTTTACCCTGATGCTCCAGGAAAGGCATTAGATCCAAATGAATACATAACACTCCATCATTCTAATTTCAAGGTTGATATGGATAGCCAATGAAATCCTACAATTGCAAATTGCTTCAAAGTATTTCACCGTAACGACTAGACTGCAATTTTGATGGGTTACAGATAAACACCAAAAATTAATAATAAGGAAACAGATGAAATCACTTGCATTATTGTATTCAATACAATCTTAGTAATTAATATAATTTGGTCATAATAAAAGAAGTCTATTCATTTGTGAACTTACCATATGCCTATTATGCGTAGAGCACTGTGTAAAGCACTAGAAATTTGTATTCGTTCAACAAATAATTACTGAGTACTTCTCAATAGGATATTACTGCAGAACTGGAGATATAACAGTAAAAAGTCACACATGAAAAAGCCCTCCCTTCATGAAACATATTCTAATGGAGAATAGCCAAAGCACATGGTAAATAAATTAGAGTATATTTGAAAGTGTTAAGTATTGAAGAGGAAAAATATAAACAGGCAAGAAGGACAGAAACAATTTTAATGAGATGGTGGTGGTGAAACTTCAGACTGTCTGCAGGGTAGGCCTCTCATAAAAAGAAGTGACATTTGAATAAAGATTGGGAAGAAGCCAGAAAATTATCCATGAGGGTGTGTATGGAAAGGGCACACAAGTAGATGGAAAGAAGGGCAATGAGCTGAGCATTTTGTGGAAGAGTAAGGAGGCCAGGGTCCTTTACCGGATGCCATGAGGGGGCGAGAGGTAGAAGATTAAACCAGAGAGATAAAGGGAATGTGGCTGATATGGAAGGTCATATGAGGATTCTTGAGAGTCACTGGAGGATTTTAGGCAGAGTAGAGAGCTGATCTGATTTGGGAGGACGACTCTGACTACTGTGATGACACTAGAATGCAAAAATAAATAATTTATGGTCCTAATGAACTCACACTTCATTTGAAAGGTTGAAAAGGATATGGATTCAGTGTAGTGAGATAAGTTCTACTAGAGTACAGCGGGTTGATAGTAAAGGGTAAGACTCCTGCTCACTCCTCAGCCTACTCCACTCTGGCTTCTAGCCCTGTAATTACACTGAGATAATTCTCGAAAGGATTCTGATGACTTTTAGGTTGCCAAGCTCCATGTCCTTCCTCCAGCCTCGTCTTGCTTGACTTTTCTGCAGCAATTGTCACATTTTATATTGCCCTACTTCCTGAAATACTTTCTTCCCTTGTTGACCATGGCTCTACCTTGTCCATATTTTTTTTCTTGTTTCTCTGGGTAGGCACTCACTTTTCAGGCTCACTTTCCTCTCCCTAGTCATTGGGTCTTAAAATTTCTGTCCATAGCAGCCACATCAACAACTCCAAAGGGCTCATTCACAACATAGTTCAAGGGACTGGTGGTTTTTTGAAGTTGAATATTGCTGTCTTGAGCTGCCTAAAATGAATAACTCATTTCTGTCTTATTTTTTGTCTCCTTGTTTTGATTTTCTTTACATAAACAATTTTAACCATGCATGAGGCTTCAAATAGGACTTAATTGCAAGTTTATGTTTCCATCCAGGATTCTTTGCTGTGTAACATACTCCATTCAGTTGACTGCTTGACATCTCTGGTTAAGCGTCTTAAATACACCTCAAGTTTATAATGTCCCAAGGTGAACTCAAGGGCTTCCTTTTGTACAGGGTTCTTCTCCAGTGTTCTCTGGCTTGATGGATAACACTACCACCCATGCATCCTGCTATGCAAGCCAGAAACTTAAGTATCCTTCTGGATGCCCCTCACTTGTGTACCCTCCAAATCCAACTCCTTATTTATTGTCCAATCTATTGATATTTTTCATCAAGCCATCACCATAGTCCATGTGACCGTCGTCTCCTGCTCCTTCTTCCTCCAGGAGTTTTTTCTCCATACTACAGCCACAGAGATTTTCCAAACTGTTAATTGAGTCATGTCACCAATCACCTACCTGTTTAGAACACTTTAATGGATTTCCTTTTTTATCTTAGAAAAACATGATCATAGCCTTTCAGTTTCCAAATGTCCTAACCATTGCCTACTTCCCCAAGCTCATCTTTCTCTTATGCTTTCTTCCTCTTTCTACTTTACATTCAAACTGCTACTAGCCTTTTAAAATGTTTTTGAACAGGGCTGTTACACATATGAATTGCTCTACCAAAGACGTGGTGCTTCTTTCTTCTATTTCTCATGCAAACATATTAGCTTCTACTTTATTCTAGATTTTAGCATAGTTATTACATCTTCTTCTAACCCTGCCTTCAATTCCCAGGTGAAATAAATTACCCTTTATAAGCTCTCATAGTACATATACCTCTCCTGCAGAGAACTTTTCATTGAGACCTAGACTGCTGCCAAGAACAGTGCAGGTCCTCAAAAATAATTGTTGAATATAAGGCAAGAGGATTTTTTTGGCAGGTGGTGCCATGTTCTTATTTAACCAGGATATCAGATGATACCATCATTTATTTACATCTTTTTCTGAAGCAAATAATCACTGAACTACATCAAGTATCAATGACTATCTGGACCTTGAAATTTTAGGGAAAAATATTACTTACAGGGTTTATTTGGGATATTTAATATTTTAATAAGATTTGAAAATATTATGGAGACAAATTAAAATATAATGTGCTTAGGAACTTGTTTAGAAGGTTACACAGGTATTGCTTGGACTCTAATCTCAGAACTCTCAAGTTCTTTTTTTTTTTTTTCTGAGATGGAGTCTTGCTCTGTCACCCAGGTTGGAGTGCGGTGGTGTGATCTCGGCTCACTGCAACCTCCACCTCCCGGGTTCAAGTGATTCTCCTGTCTCAGCCTCCTGAGTAGCTGGGATTACAGGCACGTGCCACCATGCCCAGCTAATTTTTGTATTTGTAGTAGAGACAGGGTTTCATCATGTTGGTCAGGCTGGTCTCAAACTCCTGACCTTGTGATCCACTCACCGTGGCCTCCCAAAGTGCTGGGATTATAGGCATGAGACACCACTCCTGGCTAGAACTACCAAGTTCTAACTGTGATGCTGGACAAAGATCTCCATGCTTCACTTTCTCCTTCTACAAAGTTTCAGTGAATCTTAAAAAGTGAAAATACACAAATAAATAAATAATTAACATACACCTGACTAGCTCTTAAAAAACATTAGTTCTGTTTTCTTGCACTTCCCATATGTTGGTAGAATTTCTCCATCTAAAATGTTCTTACCAGTTAAGGCAGTGCTTCTTTGGCTTCAGATACAGCAAAACGTTTTTGTCTATAAAGCTCTTCTTTCCCTGAATCTGACAAACTTAAATTTAATAGCATGTACACAAAGTGACATAGATCAAACAGGAGAAGCTAGACAGGATTCTCCACTCTACTGTTGAGGAAAGGAAGGCATAATGCCGTCACCTGCAATTAGAAAAGTTGTCTGAGCCATTATAAGGCATTTTCAAGTCTCCCATAACGTTTTAGCATCTGTAGGAAAGATTCTCTTTGTAAGCAAAAGGTTAATAGCTGTGCTTTTCCAGCTGTTTCACGTAGGCCAGATTTCTGAGTAGCCCAAACTACTTAACTGCATATTAGTGGCACATAAACTGCAGGCTGCCGCTTGTCAGAGAGTTGTTAATTTCCATAGAATGTTGCACTGAATGTCATTACGATGTGAATTACAACAAATTTGTTAAGGAAGTTATGGTAAGCATTGGTATAAGGATTAGTGCGTTTGAAAGAAAGTAGATTTTTCCTCTACATGATCTGAGCGACTCTCTAAGGTCTTAGTCACACACACACATACCCCATGCTTTTTTTTGTGTCTGAATTTTAGCTTCCACAGGTTGCCGGTATCCATGTATTGTGTGTGGCCAAGACATCCTATCAAAACCGAATTGTATAAAATGTCAAAAATCTTATGAAACTTGTTAAATATTTATGCTTATTGAGGATATTTTGTTTTAATAGTCAACCGTAATGTGGAGTTCTATAACTTAAAAATAACGACCAGTGCATGTACTGAATTCAAACTAAGCTTCAGATTCAGTGCTCAGTTTTCTAAGTGTTTATCTCCTTTAGGATAGGGTCTGCAAGGTGAATCTGTGGGTCACATCTCACATATGGCCCATTCTCACACACACCATCTCATTTATTCCTGGTAATGTTTGCAAAAGGCCGTTGTTGTCCTCTTCCTCTTCCTCCTCCTCCTCCTCCTCCCCTTCTTCTTCTTCTTCTTCTTCTTCTTCTTCTTCTTCTTCTTCTTCTTCTTCTTCTTCTTCTTCTTCTTCTTCTTCTTCTTCTTCTTCTTCTTCCTCTTCTTCTTCTTCTTCCTTCTTCTTCTTCTTCTTTCTTCTTTTATTTTGAAGGTGGAACAGACCTAGCAGCTGGAGTTCAGTGTTTGTGGGTGACACAGGAGTTTCACTGCACATTTATGACTTCACGGTCGATGATATTAGTGTTGATTTTTCTGTGGATTAGTATAGAGTATTTTTCTACAACTACTGACATCAGACAATTGCCAGAATGAGGATTTTGTTGGCAGGGCTAGCAAGGAACAAGGGGAGCATTTCAAAGCTGTGTCCAGCTGAATGAGACTGTCTAGGGTTTAAGGGGGCAGCCTCACTCAGGGAGGTTCTAACGATCAGTCCCTTCTCCTTGACCAATGTGTCTGTGCATTTGCCCCAATAAACAGTCCTGGTCATTTTGACTGAAGATATTTTTGAATTAGTCTTATATGCTATCTACATAAATTGATGCTATATAACAACTACACACAATGGAGTACTATTCAGCCATAAAAAAGAATGAAATCCTGTCATTTGAAACAACATAAATGAAACTAAGGTCATTATGTTAAGTGAAAAACTTATAATTTTAAAACAGAATTGTTATTTTAATATTATGAGACTTAAGGAATATTAATTTTATTTTTAAAATTTCACAGGGAGAGGAGAGCTAAAGTAAGTGTGTGTGTGCACACACGTGTGTGTATATGCATACAAACATGTATGTGGCAGATTTGCTAATGGCAGAGAATTATTTTTCCTTAATTACCTCACTTAGTTATTTTATTTATATATTGAAACAGTTTTGCAAAGTCACTATTATCTACATTTTATAGAAACATTTAGAAAATGTGAATACCATTGTTCAATTCCCACCTATGAGTGAGAACATGCAGTGTTTGGTTTTTTGTCCTTGTGATAGTTTGCTGAGAATGATGATTTCCGGTTTCATCCATGTCCCTACAAAGGACATGAACTCACCGTGTTTCATGGCTGCATAGTATTCCATGGTGTATATGTGCCATATTTTCTTAATCCAGTCTATCGTTGTTGGACATTTGGGTTGATTCCAAGTCTTTGCTATTGTGAATAGTGCTGCAATAAACATACGTGTGCATGTGTCTTTATAGCAGCATGATTTATAATCCTTTGGGTATATACCCAGTAATGGGATGGCTGGGTCAAATGGTATTTCTAGTTCTAGATGCCTGAGGAATCGCCACACTGACTTCCACAATGGTTGAACTAGTTTACAGTCCCACCAACAGTGTAAAAGTCTTCCTATTTCTCCACATCCTCTCCAGCACCTGTTGTTTCCTGCCTTTTAATGTTGGCCATTCTAACTGGTGTGAGATGGTATCTCATTGTGGTTTTGATTTGCATTTCTCTGATGGCCAGTGATGATGAGCATTTTTTCATGTGTTTTTTGGTTGCATAAATGTCTTCTTTTGAGAAGTGTCTGTTCATATCCTTTGCCCACCTTTTGATGGGGTTGTTTGTTTTTTTCTTGTAAATTTGTTTGAGTTCATTGTAGATTCTGGATATTAGCCCTTTGTCAGATGAGTAGGTTGCAAAAATTTTCTCCCATTCTGTAGGTTGCCTGTTCACTCTGATGGTAGTTTCTTTTGCTGTGCAGAAGCTCTTTAGTTTAATTAGATCCCATTTGTCAATTTTGGCTTTTGTTGCCATTGCTTTTGGTGTTTTAGACATGAAGTCCTTGCCCGTGCCTATGTCCTGAATGGTATTGCCTAGGTTTTCTTCTAGGGTTTTTTATGGTTTTAGGTCTAACATGTAAGTCTTTAATCCATCTTGAATTAATTTTTGTATAAGGTGTAAGGAAGGGATCCAGTTTCAGCTTTCTCCATATGGCTAGCCAGTTTTCCCAGCACCATTTGTTAAATAGGGAATCCTTTCCCCATTTCTTGTTTTTGTCAGGTTTGTCAAAGATCAGATGGTTGTAGATATGCGGCATTATTTCCGAGGGCTCTGTTGTGTTCCATTGATCTATATCTCTGTTTTGGTACCAGTACCATGCTGTTTTGGTTACTGTAGCCTTTTAGTATAGTTTGAAGTCAGGTAGCGTGATGCCTCCGGCTTTGTTCTTTTGGCTTAGGATTGACTTGGCAATGCGGGCTCTTTTTTGGTTCCATATGAACTTTAAAGTAGTTTTTTCCAATTCTGTGAAGAAAGTCATTGGTAGCTTGATGGGGACGGCATTGAATCTATAAATTACCTTGGGCAGTATGGCCATTTTCACGATATTGATTCTTCCTACCCATGAGCATGGAATGTTCTTCCATTTGTTTGTGTCTTCTTTTATTTCATTGAGCAGTGGTTTGTAGTTCTCCTTGAAGAGGTCCTTCACATCCTTTGTAAGTTGGATTCCTAGGTATTTGATTCTCTTTGAAGCAATTGTGAATGGTAGTTCACTCATGATTTGCCTCTCTGTTTGTCTGTTATTGATGTATAAGAATGCTTGTGATTTTTGCACATTGATTTTGTATCCTGAGACTTTGCTGAAGTTGCTTATCAGCTTAAGGAGATTTTGGGCTGAGACAATGGGGTTTTCTAGATATACAATCATGTCATCTGCAAACAGGGACCATTTGACTTCCTTTTTTCCTGATTGAATACCCTTTATTTCCTTCTCCTGCCTGATTGCCCTGGCCAGAACTTCCTACACTGTGTTAAATAGGAGTGGTGAGAGAGGGCATCCCTGTCTTGTGCCAGTTTTCAAAGGGAATGCTTCCAGTTTTTGCCCATTCAGTATGATATTGGCTGTGGGTTTGTCATAGATATCTCTTTTTATTTTGAGATACGTCCCATCAATACCAAATTTATTGAGAATTTGGACACAGGAAGGGGAACATCACACTCCGGGGACTGTTGTGGGGTAAGGGGAGCGGGGAGGGATAGCATTAGGAGATATACCTAATGCTAAATGACAAGTTAATGGGTGCGGCACACCAACATGGCACATGTATACATATGTAACAAACCTGCACATTGTGCACATGTACCCTAAAACTTAAAGTATAATAATAATAATAATAATAATAAATATATATATAAATAAAATGTGAATGCCATGCCTGCGGTTGAAAATACAGCATTTTGTCTGCTTTCTTTCACCTTCTCCACTTTGCTTCTTAAAGGACATAATCCTCTTTATAATCAATTGTGGTATAATATATCTGTTTTTAAAATTATAATAGAAATGTTTATTTTATATGTTGTGATCATATAAGACTTGGAAAATAAAAACAGAAACAAATTCAAATGATGATCTGTAGTTTTCTTTTTTTTAACATGTCATGTAGTTTATTGCTTATTTCTAAAGAAAAAGCTATCTTGGAACCTTCCAAGTTGCTGCTCACTCTGAAATGTTTGACTCTATACAGCCTTTGTTTGGGGCATCTAACTTTCTTTTATTATTATTATTATACTTTAAATTCTAGGGTACATGTGCACAACATGCAGGTTTGTTACATATGCATACCTGTGCCATGTTGGTGTGCTGCACCCATTAACTCGTCATTTACATTAGGTATATCTCCTAATGCTATCCCTCCTCCTCCCCCCACTCCATGACAGGCCCTGGTGTGTGATGTTCCCCTTCCTGTGACCAAGTGTTTTCATTGTTCAATTCCCACCTATGAGTGAGAACATGCGGTGTTTGGTTTTTTTTCCTTGCAATATTTTGCTGAGAATGATGTTTTCCAGCTTCATCCATGTCCCTACAAAGGACATGAACTCATCATTTTTTATGGCTGCATAGCATTCCATGGTGTATATATGCCACATTTTCTTAATCCAGTCTACCACTGATAGACATTTGGGTTGTTCCCAAGTCTTCGCTATTGTGAATAGTGCCGCAATAAACATACGTGTGCATGTGTCTTTATAGCAGCATGATTTATAATCCTTTGGGTATCTACCCAGTAATGGGATGGCTGGGTCAAATGGTATTTCGAATTCTAGATCCTGGAGGAATCTCCACACTGTCTTCCACAATGGTTGAACTAGTTTACAGTCTCACCAACAGTGTAAAAGTGTTCCTATTTCTCCACATGCTCTCCAGCACCTGTTGTTTCCTGACATTTTAATGATCACCATTCTAACTGGTGTGAGATGGTATCTCATTGTGGTTTTGATTTGCATTTCTCTGTGGTGTAATATATCTTAAGAGTCCTGTGTCTGTCTACAGCTTAAATAAACTTATTAGAATTGTAAACTTAAGCATTGACATGTATTTTACTTAGATATTGAAGTATTCAGTCTTTAGAAAAAATGATAAAGAAGGGGAAAACTTAGTACAAAATAAGATATACTAACAAAAGTTTGAAACAATACAAATGAGGCAATTTACCATTACCTAAGAATGCACAAATGCATTAAAGTAATAGGAGATGTGTTTTAACAGCTGTGATACTTTAAGAAGTGCTAATACAGCTATTCCATTTCTTATTTAAGTATCTCTAAGGCACTTCTAGGTACATATAACTGGGAGAAAATTTTAAAAACCAACCAAACAAAAGAAAACATTTCCTATCTGTTCCAAACACAAATGACAGACAGATTAAAATATATTTTATTTTAAAAAATATAATTGCCTTTAAAAAGGAGAGAGGAAATATCTGCTAATACCAAAGACAAAGGGTAAATAAATTTAATCCCTACGAGAAGGGGAAGAAGGCAGATTTTCCACAAAGTAACAACAATTACATTGACAATAGACTTTTATCACTAAAAATAAATTAGGTCAAGAAACTATTATCTTTAAAGTATTCAGTTTAGAATCCTTACGATAGTTATACCATTATATTATATGGTGGGTGCCAGAGTGAAGGCATTTAAGAAATATAAAGACTATAAAAGCTTTTTATCCACCCATCTGGAGAGGACCACTAAGGTTGTAGCTGAGGAAAACAACAGTGTAGTTTAAAAAAGTAAGGTTAAAAATAAAATCTTAACAACAGCAAAGTGTTGAAACATGCTTTATTAGTTTTTCAATACTGCTGTTACAAATTAGCACAAATTTAGTAATTAAAAATAACCCAGATTTGTTATCTCATAGTTCTGGAGGTCTAAAGTCCAAAATCCTTCTCATTGGGCCAAAGTCCAGGTGTTGGCAGGACCGGCATTTTGGGAATACCCTTGGGTAGAATTCTTTTTCTTGTCTGTTTCAGCCTCTCAATTCTACTTGCACTTCTTAGGTTTTTGCTCCTATCTCCATCTTCAAAGCCAGCAGTGGTGCATCTTTTAACCTCCGTGACTTCTGCTTTCATGGTCACATCTCCTTGTCTCACTCTTTTGCCTTCTTGTTTTCCTTATAAGAGCCTTTGGGTCCATGCACTTAATTCAGGATAGTCTCTCCATCCAAATATCCTCAATTTAATCACATTTTCAAAGTCTTTTTGCCATTTAAGGTAACATGTTTACAGTTTCCACAGATTAGGACATGGCCAACTTTGGGGGACTACTTATTCTGCCTACCACACATATTGATAGAGCTAAAAAAAAGTACTATAAAAAAAGAATAGTGATCCTATTTCTTTTAAAATAGAGCAAGAGAGAGGAACTATATTAGTAATGTTAGTAAATAAATGTCAAACTAACTATAAAGAAAACAAAAGTGAAAATTTAAAATAAAAGTTAAAAAAAGTTATTCAAAGACAAAGTAAATACACCATTGAGAAAATCAACAGAGCAAAGGGTTGGTCTTTTGAGAAAACAAATACATTTGATAAACTGCTAGAAAGAATGACCAAGAAAAAGTATGTATAATGCACAAATCATCCATATCACAATACACATACATAAAAAGTTAATAAGAGATTATGAATTATTATACATGAATCAATTTGGAAACTTAGATGAGGTGGATAAAATTTTCCAAGAAGTGCAACTTGCTAAAAAATACACCAGAAGAAATAGAAGTTCTAAATAGTCCTATATCTATTTAAAAAATGAATACCTAGTTAATGAAGAAAAATTATTCAATCACTTTTGTGAAATTATAACAAACTTGAAGCCCAAACCAGTGAAGACATTATAAGAAAGGAGAATTGCTGACCTGTCTTTCTTATAAGCATAGATGTAAAGAATCCTGGACATACTAGCTATTTATTTCCAGGGATATATTAATACGATGATGCACCAAAAATAAATTGGTTTTATTCCAGGAACACAAGGTTGGCTCAACATTTAAAAATTGAACAATTTAACTTACCATAGTAGCAAAACAAATGACAGAATACATCTGATCTTTTCAACATTTGCAGAAAGTTCACTTGTTGTAATTTAGTACCCACTAATGACTTGAATATGTACTTAGAAGGTATAAACAAATGTATAGATAAATTATGAGAACTACTGAGTGAATTTTGTAAGATCATTGTACTCAAGATCGATAAAGGAAAATAATTTTTGTGTGTATATTGCCACAAATAACTATAAAATTTGAAAATCAGATGCCATTTATAATACCATAACTCTAGAAAAAAATCTAAAAAACATTTAAAAGGTATTAACAAGGAGAACTACAAAATATTACTGACAGAATGTACAAAAGACTTAAATATATAAAGTCATATTCTATGTTAAGCAGTAAAAAACTCAGTGAAATTAAGTTGTGGTTTTCCCTAAATTGATCTATTGATTTACTACAATCATAATTTAAATCTAAGCTGCATTTTTGGCTGAAAAATTTCAAACTGAATCTAAACTATACAGGGAAACCAAATGACCCAGGACAAGTAAAACGGTCTTGAAGAAGAAGCTGGCAATTTATACTTGTGAAGGTGTTGCATTTATTATGATACTCTGGTAAGGAAGACTGTAGAATTAGTGTAAAAATACACAGATAGAACAATAAAAGAAAAAATAGACTTTTGAACAAATTATGCTGTATCAGTTAAATATTCATATAGAAAAAATGAATCTTCTATTTTACACCATATGTCAAAATCAATTTTAGGTGAATTGTAAATCTAATATGAACAGCAGAACAATAAAGTTATAAAAGATAATATATGATCATAGTCTTATAATCTTGGGGTAAGCAAAGTTGTTTTTTTCTAAGCTGGACATAAATAATTCTAACCATAAAGAAAATTATTGATATATTGAATTATGCTAAAAAGACATTCTGCTCATAAAAATATACGATTAAGGCTGTGAGAGTCAAACCATAGGAGAGAGAAGATTTCTGAATTTCTAGCAATACCAAGACAAAGGCACACAAAACAATTTTAAAACTAGGCAAAAGGCACTTTACAATAAGTCTATCAAAACTGCTAGTAAGTGTGACAATGTGCTTGGCATCATTAATTACTCTAGAACTATGACCTGAGGCTAATGCCTGCATGTTAAGAGTGAATACAATTAAAAATAAAAGAAAAAAATGTTTTATTATCAAAATTTCTCGTATCTTACTGGTGGGAGTGTAAATTGGTATAGTCCCTCAAAAATCTCTTTTACAGATCCACTAAAGCTAAACATTTGCCTACTGTGTAACCTAGCAGTTCCACTGTCAGGTATAGGCCCAACAGAATGTTAAGCATATGTTCACAAAAACATATACACAGGAATCTCCATAGGTGCGATGTTCATGTGACCGTAAGTGTAAACAAGTCAAATGTTTATACACACTAGAACAGATAAAAAATTTTGGTATATTCATACATTGCAATACTATAAAGGAATGAAAATAAAGAATTGCCATATCCAACAGCATAAGCAGAAATGAATACAGACAACACAATTCCATTTATCTCAATTTTATTTATTTATTTTTACTTATTTTTACTTTTATTTATTTATTTTTTTTGAGATGGAGTCTCACTCTGTCGCCCAGGCTGGAGTGCAGTAGTGTGATCTTGGCTTACTACAACCTCCACCGCCCAAGTTCAAGCGATTCTCGGGCCTCAATCTCCCGAGTAGCTGGGATTACAGGCACATGCCACCACACCTGGCTAATTTTTGTATTTTTAGTAGAGACGGGGTTTCACCATATTGGCCAGGCTGTTCTCAAACTCTTGACCTCAGGTGATCCACCCAACTTGGCCTCCTAAAATGCTGGGATTACAGGTGTGAGCCACCACACCCGGCCTCATTTATGTCCATTTTAAATGAAATTATAATTACTCTATAGTTCTAGTAACTTATATGTTTCTTTAATTTCTCTTTCGTATATTGACATTAATAGTACCCTTTATTTTTATTAGAACGTGCCTACTTTATCTTTTTTTTAAATAACCTTGTTTACAACTGACCTATTTAATTTAGGCAGCATATAACTAATTATTTTTGGTTTGGTTTTATTTTATATAATCTGATAATCTTTTTAACTCATTGAGTTGAGTTTAACTCATTTTTATTTTAATTATAATTATAGGTATATTTTGTGTCAAAAGTTAGAAAATATTTATCTTTTGTGATAATTAGAATTTGAGCAGAACTTCCATGTTGATATAATATTTCTTGATCAGAGTGGTAATAAAATTTATCAAGATGCACATTTAATATTATGCACCTTTTGAAACGTACATAATATGTATGCCAATAAATATTCAACATTTTCATAAATTAAATGCCTTAATGAGATAAATAATCCAAGTACTGAAGAAGCCACTCTAACATACATAGATAATGTGTTGGATGTGATATTATAATTCTAAATAAAAATAATATCCTCCTCACATTATAAGCAAAAAATAAAAAGATAAACTTAAAAGGAAAATATGAAAGAGGTCACATCAAAAGTATTAGAAGAAATAAAGAAGAATGCATATGTGGCATCAAAGTAAATAATATGTTATTTAAGAAGACAGCAAGAGAAAAATCACTAACCGGCCGAGTGCGGTGGCTCACGCCTGTAATCCCAGCACTTTGGGAGGCCGAGGCGGGCGGATCACCTGAGGTCAGGAGTTCGAGACCAGCCTGGCCAAAATGGTGAAACTCCATCTCTACTAAAAGTACAAAAAGTATCTGGGTGTGGCGGCAGGCACCTGTAATCCCAGCTACTTGGGAGGCTGATGCAGGAGAATCACCTGAACCCAGGTGGCAGAGGTTGCAGTGGGCTGAGATCGTGCCATTGCACTCTAGCCTGGGTGACAGAGTGAGACCCTGTCAAAAAAAAAAAAGAAAAAAAACAAGAAAAAAAAAAAAGAAAAATCACTAACCATAGAAGAAATACAGTGCAATCTAACTTCATTGAAATCACAGGCTTTTTTTAACAACAAGATACCATAAACATACTTAAAAGAAATAGGATCAATTAGGAAAATATATTTACCATGTATATAATAAGGTGAGAATTTTGGATAGAAATGTAAATTAGTATAAAATTTGAAGGACAAATTTTAAATATCTATTAAAATAGAAAATGACCAGCAAAAAATATATGTATGCATGTGCATGTATGTGTGCATATGTGTGTGTGTGTGTGTTTGTGTGTATATATATTTATGTTCTTTAAATATGCTCTACACAGGTACAATGGAATGTTTGTTGGAGCAATATTTGTAAACATAAAAATACGTATGGCCTAAATGGTGTTCAAAACTGCTAATTAATATAATGTTGAATACAATTTAAATTCCTATATATCAGGTAAAAAGAAGAATGTGTCTCAATAGTTACATAGGAATAGACATTAGAGTACATTTTGAATGTGGCATAATATGCCTATAGTGATCTTATTTATATAAATTAAAAATAATCATGCTCAAAAAGTTATACAGATGGTCCCTGACTTAAGATGGTTCCACCTACAGTTTTTCAACTTTACAATGATGCAAGAGGAGTATCTGTACTTGTAAATAGGTTGTACTAAATTTAAACAAATGCTATACAGCCATCCCTGGGAATCTGCCAGGTATTGGTTTCAGACCACCCCTACCCTATACCAAAATCCATGGATGCTCAAGTTTCTTATATAAAATGGTGTCGTATTTGCATATAACCTATGCACATCTTCCTGTATACTTTATTTTTTGTAGAGACAAGGTCTTGCTATGTCGCCCAGGTTGGTCTTGAACTCCTGGCCTCAAGTGACCCTCCTGCTTTGGTTTTCCAAAGTGCTAAGACTACAGGCATGAGCCACCATTCCCTGCTTTGTACACTTTAAATCATCTCTAGATTATTTGTAATACCTAATAAAATGTGAATGCCATGTTGCTATACTGTATTTTTAAAATTTGTATTTTTAATTGTTGTAATGCTATTTTTTATTATTTTTTCCAAAATTTTCAATCTGCTGTTGGTTGACTTTGGGAATGTGGAACCCATTGATACAGAAGGCCAACTGTGTGTATATAGATAGATATACACACACACACATACAAATATATATATATATGTATTTCTCAGAAATGACTGTGTGTGTGTGTGTGTGTGTGTGTAAAGCTATGAAATGCAGTCATGATGCAGGTTGCTTCTGACAGGACTGAACAGTGGGAAAGGCACAAGGAAGAAGAATAAAACAGGAATGACACAGAGTATGATGCTATATAAAGACTTAAATTAGCTTTATTTTATTTCTAATTTGAAAATATGAAGCAAATATTTAAGAATTTTAAATGTCTATAGTTCTTGAAGGCATATTTTAACATTTGATAATGTGGTTTTTAATTATAATTTAATTTGATAATTATCAGAGAGATTTTTTTCTCAAATAAATAGGGAAATTTAGGTAGCTGTGAGCATTGAGGAGGTTATTTGGAGAGAACATATGAAAAAATCAACTCCTGGCCCTGGGTAAGGAAAGATAACATGTCATGCTGAAACAAAAGTACAGAGAGCCCAGATACACACCCGCCAAGATTTCAGCTTAATCTTACTTATATCATCATTGAGTTGGAGAGGGAGAAGAAAAAGAGGGGAGGTCTGTGGCAATAATTCTTTTATTCATATATTTACTCATTCAAAAAATACTTATTGAGGAAGTGCTAGATACTCTGTCCTAGGTGTTATCAATTTACTCATGAAAGCTTCATTCTCTCTCAAGGAGTTGTGATGATTCCTCTAATACCAGCAAGTGCAAAGTGCTACCAAACCATAGAAGAAAGAGTCTATTTGTGGATATTGAAGAAGACCTCACGTTCCAGAGGGTTGTTGAAAGACATAGATGGAAAGAGTGGAAAAGAACTGTAGACTACCCCATACAAAGACACACAGTCATTAAAGGCCAGGGACATTTGGTCAGTGAAACCATGTTGTTCTGCTGGAACAGAGACAGTCCTTGTGAGAACCAAGAATCAGCAGAATTGAGGCTGAAAATCAGGTGAGGTCTTCTTGCCAAGAACCTTTCATACTGTTCCCAGTTTTATGGGTGACAGGAAGCCACTGGTGCATTTCCAAACAGGAAATGACACAAGGAATTACTGTTTTTGAAAGAGAATCCAATCAGCTGTGCACAGGAAGTTCTCAGAAGAAGAGAGATCAGATATAGAAAGACAAATCTGACTAACAAATGTTTTTTTTCTTAAAAAGAGACTAGAAAGGTAAAGGTAAGTTGATGGATAGGAGGAGAGAATTTATGAACAAAAGTAGTATGGTAAGGTGAGATTTGATGGCTATTTGGTTATGAGGAGGCAGGGAGAATAAACAAGTGATAATGACTACATTTTTTAGTTTTGGAAAAGCACTTGTGAGTCATCCAGGGTTGTTCAGTTGGCAGATGGAAATAGAAAAACCAATTATGGGCCTTCTGCTCATACATTTTAGGAAGTCGGCGTTGAAGCTAGTTCTCCTTTTACTCAGTGATCCCATTTGAGCTAATAAGCTTCATAACCACTACTCACTTCATGTCGTGGCTCTGGCCTGTGAAGGGGAAGTTTACCTAATGAAGTAAAAGTTATTCTTCTAAAGTATAGTCACCATTGATACATATCTCAGGAACATTCTTTTTCTTTTGACAGCATGCTATGAAATAAAAATTGCTGTGCAGACCTGGAGGAATATTAACATATGAAGACATTGGGGAAGGACATTGATTGATTTACTGAATGGTCTGATTCAAATGAACTCCTAATATATATAGTCCATCTCAGAATTAATCACTTTCTCTACTCTTAGTGTGTTCCTTATCATTCAGGTAGCAATCATTTGAGCACCCATCATTTTTAAAAAATGAAAAAGAAAACTGTAACTACTTTGACAACTGGAAGCATGATTTTAAGTAGCTGAAGGAGTTATTGGCTTAAGTTAGGAACAAACCAGATTGGAAACTATGTATGAAGTAATTAATTTCTTCCATTTTGAGAAGTCAGAAGGTCTCACTGAGCTTTTGTTGGTTACTTATTCATATTGAGAAATTGATTATTTCTTTTGCCTAAAGTCAAAGAGCTCTGAAGAGACCTAGTCAAGATTTGGATGTTTTGAAAATAGTCACAATTATGGTCTCAGAAATACTTTAAAACACAACAGTCATGCTCTTATTCAGAATCAGGGCACAAATTTTAAACAATAAAATCCACGTGAACTTTAAAAATATGCCTTCAAGTTATTGAACATCTAATTAAATTGCTTATTTCTCATTATGCCTTCTCTAACAATAAAGGATTTTCATTCCTGAATCCCAATGGGATTTTTCTGGTCCACTTGTAAGATGTTTATTTAGATACACAATGTGAATCTCTATGTTGATTTATTTTGTAATGGTTCACAGGGCTGGGCTACTTTCCTCTGAGTGAGAGTAAAACTAATCAGTAGGAAATGAATATTCTCAGTGTCAATGATTATAAGAGGAAATTATATCTGGGAGCAAGATAGAATGAGCCGGATTATTTGTGGTTAGGAGTTAATTCAGAAGTATCCATGCATAATCTCCAACTCCACCAACTTGGCTGTTTTATTGCTGTTGCCATCATGCCAGCATGGGATGCCCAATATCAGAGGCTGGCTGACATCAACTAGATGAAACCATTTGTTGATTGATGGTTTATTGTTTCTTCTACGGTGAATGATTGCTATTGGGAAATAATATGGGATACAAAGATCTCCAAACATTACGCTCACTCCCATATATCTCTCTCCATTCAGCTCTCCTTTTCCCCAGTCTCTAATCTTTCTCCCTGCAGGCACCTGTACCATTGTCCAGTCCATTGGTCATGGCTCATGAATTCACACATAATTCTAATCCCAGACGATTTCTCTTCCCACACACAATAGATGACCAGTTATACTGTTTGAAGCTCTGCCCATTGGGAGCAATTTTCTTTACCACTCTATTTTCAGGTCACTCCTGAGAGAGGAGGTAATGCAACTACAGACTATTTTTACCTTGCATCCACATATCTAAGCAAATTATCCATGAGCTAAGCTAGGGGTATTTCCTCCTCCTTCATTTGGTTGTGGATCTCTCATAGGGCCGTTGGTGTGAACCCAAGAGAGTTGGCCCTGATGCAGCAGTGAGGAGTGTCACAGGACTCTGAGATGCTTGCTCATGCAGCTTGCTTGTGCCCTCTTGTCTTGCTTATGCTTAGCCATTGATGTACTACATTCATCTGACACCATGTGCCATATAAGCCATGCTTAATCTTAGGACTCAATCTGGACAGAACCCACTCATGGCAGGGCTGTTTACATCATAGTCTAGATCTCTGAAGAGCCCTTTTCTGTTCTGGGTCACCCTCAAATTTGCCAGCCTTCTGCGTGATTAAATTAGAGGCCATAGCAATATTCTCAAGTGTAGAAAATGCTGTTTCCAGATCCTGGAGAAGTCTACCAGGTAGAATGATTCCTTCTCTGTGGTGGTAGGTGAGAGATGCAAAAGTTTGCTTTTTACATTGGCTAAGATGTCCCAGCACATACCTAACCTATGTATCCTAAAAATTATAATGAGATGAGAGGCCCTTGAATCTTAGCAGGATTCATCTCCTTCATGCAAAAGTGCACACATTTACTAAGGTTTCTGACATGTTATTGAAACTGCCTTTCAAAAATTGTAACAGTTAGGTAAATCTAACATAGCTGACTCTATCTTGTTTCTAACCTTGCAAGCAAACTGCCTTTGCCCATCCCTACATGTAGGACAAGCTAACTATGGGAAGAGTTTAGTTTATAGTTTAACTTTAAAGCAAGAATGATAGTAGTCTCTTCCCAAAACTAACCTCCCCCTTATTCAGGCACTGAAGTCACTCCTTGTAAAGCTCATGAAAGGCCATAATTTTAGAATTATGGTAAGATCCTGAATTCTGCTAGTGCTAGGCATAGTTACATAATAACTAGTCATTGTCTCCTAATAGATTTACAGTGCAGGAGTCATGTAGCCAGAGGTCACAATATTTGTAACTTCCCTAATTGCCCCTAGAGACAGCATTGCTATAGCAAAAGCTGACTGGTGTTTGAAATATTTTTTAGAGTTTGAATTCTTTGAGCCAACAGATGCCAACCAGGCTCATGATCCATATCAAAAAACTGACTCAACTGCTCCTGTGACAACCCAGAAACTGACTCAGTGCATGAAGGCAATTTTGATGCCCCTATGATTTCATCCCCAACCAAGCAGCAAATCAAATTCCATAACCCCTTGCCCACCAAACTGTCCTTAAAAACAACCTCACCTCCAAGTTCTTGAGGAGGCAGATTTGAGAATTATCTCACATTCTCCTCACTTGGCTGGCCTTGTGATTATGGAATTCTGGGCTGCAACACGTGCTATGCTCAATGCATTGGCTGTTTTGGAAGCAGTGGGGAAGAAGAACCTGTCAGGCTGTTATGTTCCCAGACAGAACTGGGGTCTGGCTGCTTGTTCTCATGGTTCAATAATAAGATGCAAACAGATTGGGGAAGAAGGGAGTTTCTGCAACCGGTTACAGGGAGAAAGTCAGAATAACTCACCAGACCAACTCAAAGTTACAAGTTTTTCTCCAGTGCTTATAATACATTCAAACCATATGCCTACGTGTGGGAAAGCACCTACAAACTGAAGTGTTTCACTCTGTCTAATCTTTAACTAGGGTCCAGATCTGGAAATAACTTCAGAGCCTAGGAACAATTATGTAATCTAAAGTGGGTCTTGGTACAAGGTGTGCAAGAATGCCTCCATTATATTAATTAAACTCTAACGTCTGAGAAGGCCCAGGTGGGGTCTTAATGGACTTGTTTTTACATTCTAGCCCTTATACTAAGGCACCAGTTTCTCCAGTTCTTTAATGCTTAAGTTATACATTCATCAGATTTACACTAAGGTGGTGGTGAAAGATGACTACCCTGGTTGCTAATGGAGACCTGGACTGCCACAATTACATTAGCTATTTCTTACCCATTCGTCAGTTAGCATCGTATCATTGATGGAGTGGATCATGTGATGTTGAGTGAGATGCATAGATAATCTAGATTTCCTTGGACTATATTTTAACAGAGGTTGGGGGCAGTTAACATAATCATGGGACAAAACTTGAAACATTTGCTGTTGTTCATGCCTTGTGAATGTAAGTTGTTTCAGAACTGCTTTTTCTGCTAAGAATAGAATGGCCAAGTATATGAACCTTAGTCCATGCTAATGTGCTTTTGCAAGGATTCCATATTTGGCATGGTGGCTGCAATGGTGGCTACTGTTACTTTGTAGTTTGTAGTGGCAGTTTAATATCTTCCTTTGGGATCTGTTTGGTTTCTGCAGGAATCAAACTGGTAAATCATGGTGTTTTTTGGGACCACCAGCCTATGTCCTTTAGATCCTGAAGGTGCGTCTATTAATACTTTTTGCCATCCATCCCCCGACAGTCATCACCTGCCCAGTACAATATTGTTTTAGAAATACTATCTAGATAATGTATCTCTGTGTTCCATTATGGAAGGCTTGGTAATATATTTACTTTTGCATTTACTTTTTTTTTTCCAATACATTACCTATTTCTCAGCCAATATGAGCTTTTTAAAACACAAATGAGATTATTTAATTCCTCTGCTAAAAATCCCTCAATGGCTTTCTACTGCCCTTCCAATAAAATCAGAATCTCTGATTAAAAGCTAACAATTCTTATGATGTTTGACCCTGACTAGATTTTTGGCCTTATGATATATGATCATCCACCTCTAGCACAAGCCTCCAGTCATAGGAATTTTTGCTTCTTAAACTCAACACCTTTCCCCTCAGGATATTTGCACTTGCCTTTCCCTCTGCTAAGAGTGCTTTTGCCAGCACTCTGAAGGAGGACTTGCACTTCATCTTTTTATTTTCAACTCCAATAATACATCTTCATGAGGTCTTACCTGATCACATAGGCCCTGAAAGGTTCACTGAAAAATCACTGGCATGAGGCAGATTGATTAATAGGAGAAGAGACATAAACATTTATTTAACTTGTATAAGTGGGAGCCTTAAGAATGAAGACCAACTTCCCAATGAGTTACAGAAATGTATATACCATCTTGAGGCCACAGTAAAGAATACAGACTCAGAATATGGCCAGAAACTGGTTACATTGGTAAATCAGCTTAGTGGAAAGACAGGTTATGAGAGAGAGAAAGAAGCTTGACTAGCAAATGTGACCTTGTTACGTAGATGAAGTTTCCCTTAGAATAGAGGGTAAATGTTTCTCTTCATACTTTAAAAGTGTCAGACTCTCCAGTTTCTTCTGGATCTGGAAAAGCACAGGAAAGGGAGGCAGCCTGGCTGCATTGAAGGAAATTCTCTACAGATCCAAATTTTCCACACAAAAGACAACTTTGCAGGGCCACTTCTGTTTGCTAGCCAAGTGACAGCCATTTCAAAATATGTCCACAAATATATTTTGAGGGTAAGATCATTAAATTTCCTTTACCACGATGATTAAGGTAGCAGCTCCATTTATATTCCCTTCAGCTAGTTTTTCTGCATATCCATTTGCCTATTTGTGTGTCCACACTGACTAGAATATGAGGGCAGCAGCAGGAACAACAGCAGGACCTAGGAGTTGTTGTGAATTCTTTTGATCTCAAGGAAGTTCTTCTTAATTTTGATTCTACTGGAATATGACATACCAGTAGACAGATGGACAGACATCTAATCTGCATAGATGGGATTTGGAGTTATTGTAATCTGAAATTGGGAAGTCAGAGAGGTTCTTTATATCCTAATGGGTGAAGCTAGGTATACAAGTTTCATAGATATTTTTGTACATGTCAACTTTTGTTTAAAATTAATCTAGTACTTCTATTTTTAAATAATGATATACGTATGACATATAGACATGCACTTGCCACCCACAATTAATGAATGTTATATTTTTTCCAAACTTTTCAATGAAGCCCTTGATTCCATATATATGAATAAAGGGCTTCATTAAAAATATATATATATAATTTTATATATATAATATATAATTTTTAAAGAAAATAATTCCAGGTATAGTTAGAGCAAATCTCCTTCATGTCTTACAACTAATTCTCTCCTTCCCCATGCATAATGGATCTCACAGCATTTTGTTGCATTCTTATACACATTTAAATTTTTAAAAAATATGTATATAGCCATAACTTTTTGTACTGTTTTCTGTTTAATAAGTTATATAAATGCAGTTACATCAAATATGTTATTTTCTAACTTGCTCATCTTAAAAAATAGCTTTATATTCTGAGAGAAATCCATGTTGAACATGTGAATCTATTTAAATCTTCTTACCTGTTGAAAGGGCCCTCATGCGCAGAGAAAGACTGTCACCCTGTAGGCCCTAAGAGGAGTTAGTAACTGCCCTGATCTCTCCACTCTTGGCAGGTCTCCCCAACTCCCAGTTCTTGTCAGGACTCCCTTCTCCCAATTCTTCTGCCCTGAAAAGATTGTGTTTTCTCCACTATCTGCCCTGCAACCAAGCAAGCTTTTTCTCCCAATTTTTATCATCACAGAAAGGCCAGCCTTCCAGGACATCTCTCATCCTTCAATTCTAACCCCACATGCATTCAATACATCAACGTTTCTCAATATTTAATGTGCATACTAACTACTTATTATTTTTATTTTGAGTCTCACTCTGTCACCCAGGCTGGAGTACAGTGGTGTGATCTTGGCTCACTGCAACCTCCGCCTCCCAGGTTCAAGTTATTCTCCTGCCTCAACAGACCCTCCATCCTGGGCTGATTGCACTGATTGCTAACTTGCAATCTCTCTTGGGTGGAGTTCCCAGGAGAAAAGCAAAAGACTCGCTGCCACAACCAGTACTAAGTTCTCTTCCTCTACTGACTCTAAGTTGGGAAGGAACATAAACACTGAGATTGCCACAGAGCGGCAGTGGACAGCCCAGGCATGCCAAGCTGTTATCTACAGCAGCACTGAACGGGGAGAGGAACCCATACTTTCAGGACATTGAGAGGCAACATGGCTACAACTGAAGGAAACAGAGCAAGAGTCTACCAGCTGACAAGTATGCCTGAGTGACATCTACTGAATCACACCCCAAAGCTTTAACACCAAAAATACCTTGCTAACACGCCCCCCTCTGAAACCAGAAACAAGGAGTCAGCTTCAAATAAAGACCCCCCACAAAGCCTTTACACAGTGAGAATATCCGGCAAAGTCTATTGACTGTACTCAATCTACACTGCAGTTAAAGGAATGCACACATACAGAGATGAGAAAGAACCAAGGCAAGAACTCTGGTAACCCAAATGGCCAGTGTTCTATGTCCTCCAAATGACCACACCATTTCTCCAACAAGAGTTCTTAACTAGGCTGAACTGGTTGAAATGACAGAAATGGAATTCGGAATATGGATAAGAACAAAGCTCAGTGAAATTCAGGAGGATGGCAGAAGCCAATGTAAGGAAACTAAGAATCACAATAAAGTGATGCAGGAGCTAAAGGATGAAATAGCTGGTAGAAAAACAAACAAACACAACACCCAATGGGTCTGTCAGAGCTGAATAACTCCATACAAGAATTTCACAATGCAATTAAGTATTAACAGCAGAATAAACCAAGCTGAGGAAAGAATTTCAGAACTTGAAGACTTGCTCTCTGAAATAAGACAGACAAAAATAAAGAAAAAATTAATAAAATGTGATAAACAAAACCTTTCAGAGGTATGGCATTATGTAAAGAGGCCAAGTCCGTAAGTCATTGGCATCCCTAAAAGGGATAGAGAGAAAGTAAACAACTTGGAAAACATATTTTAGGATATCATCCACGAAAACTTACCCAATCTTGCCAGAGAGTCGAACAGTCAAATTCAGGAAATACAGAGAATGCCTGCAAGATTCTATATGAGAAGATCATCCCAAGATACATAATTGTCAGATTTTCCAAAGTCAAAATGATAGAAAGAATGTTAAAGGAAGCTAGAGAGAAAGGTCAGTTTACCTACAAAGAGAAACCCATCAGCCTAATAGTAGACCTATAAGCTGAAATTTTATAAGCCAAAAGAGATTGGGAACCTATGTTAAACATTCTAAAAAAAAAAAAGAATTCAACCAGAAATTCTATATCCAGCTAAATTAACCTTTCTACCTGAAAAAGAAATAAGGTCTTTTTCAGATAAGCAAATGTTGAGGAAGTTCATTACCTCCAGACCTGCCTTAAAAGAGATCTTGAAAGGAGCACTAAATATAGAAGGGAAAGACCACTAGCAGCTAACACAAAACCACACTGAAACACACAGATCAGTCACTATAAAGCAACCACACAAACAAACCAATACAATAACCAGCTAACAACATAATGACACATTTAAACCCACACACATCAGTACTAACCTTAAATTTAAATAAGCTAAATGCCTTCACTTAAAAGGCACAGAGTGACAAGCTGTATAAAAAAGCAAGACCCAATGGTACACTGTCTTCAAGAGATCCATCTTACATGCAATGACACCCATAGGCTCAAAATAAAGGGATGGAGAAAAATCTACCAAGCAAGTGGAAAACAGAAAAAAAAATAGCAGTGACAATCCGAATTTCAGACGGAACAGATTTCAAAACAACAACAACAAAAAAAACAAAAAAAAACAAAGAAAGGGAATTACATAACATAATGGTAAAGGGTTCAAATCAAGAACAAGACCTAACTATCCTAAATATACATATACCCAACACAGGAACACCCAGATTCATAATGAAGCAAGTTCTTGGAGACGTACAAAGAGACATAAACCTCCCTACAACAATAGTGGGAGACTTTGACACTCCACTGACAGTACTAAATCATCAACACAGAAAATTAACAAGATATTCCGGACCTAAACTTAGCACTGGATGAAATGGATCTGATTGACATCTACAGAACTCCACCCTAAAACAACAGAATATACATTCTTCTCATTGCCACATGGCACATACTCTAAAATTGATCACACAAATGAACACAAAACAGTCCTCAGCAAATGTAAAATAATCAAAATCATGCCAGACATATTCTTGGACCACAGCACAATAAAAATAGAAGTCAAGACTAAGAAATTTCTCAAAACCATGCAATTACATGCAAATTAAACAACATTCTCCTGAATGACTTTGCGGAAATAATGAAATCAAGGCAGAAATCAAGAAATTCTTTGAAACTAATAGAACAAGGGTACAACATGCTAGAATTTCGGGGACACAGTGAAGGTGGTGTTAAGAGGGAAATTTATAGCACTAAGTTCCCACATCAAAAAGTTAGAAAATCTCAGATTAACAACCTAACACCACAACTGAAAGAATTACAGAAGCAAGAGCAAATCAACCCCAAAGCTAGCAGGAGACAAGAAATAATGAAAATCAGAACTGAACTGAAGAAAATAAAAACATGAAAAACCACTCTAAAGATCAACAACTTCAGGAGTTAGTTTCTGGAAAAAATTAATAACATAGATAGGCTGCTAGCTAGAAGAAAAAAAGAAGAAAAGAGAGAAGATGCAAAAAAAAATTAGAAATAATGAAGATAATATTACCACTGATCTCACAGAAATAAAAATAACCATCAGAAACTACTACATGCACTTCTATGCACACAAACTAGAAAATCTAGAGGGGATGGATGAATTTCTGGAGACACACCCTCACAAGACTGAACCAGAAGAAATTGATTCAGAGAACAGACCAATAATGAACTCCAAAATTGAATTAGTAATAAATAGCTTACCAACCAAAAAAAAAAAAGTCCAGTATCTGATGGATTCATATTCATAGCCAAATTCTACCAGATATACAAAGAAGAGCTGTATCATTTGCACAGAAACTATTCCAAAAATTTGAGGCCGGGCGCGGTGGCTCACGCTTGTAATCCCAGCACTTTGGGAGGCCGAGGCGGGCGGATCACGAGGTCAGGAGATCGAGACCATGGTGAAACCCCGTCTCTACTAAAAATACAAAAAATTAGCCGGGCGTAGTGGCGGGCGCCTGTAGTCCCAGCTACTCGGAGAGGCTGAGGCAGGAGAATGGCGTGAACCCGGGAGGCGGAGCTTGCAGTGAGCAGAGATCGCGCCACCGCACTCCAGCCTGGGTGAAAGAGCGAGACTCCGTCTCAAAAAAAAAAAAAAAAAAATTTGAGGAGGAAGGATTCCTCCCCAACTAATTCTATGAAGCCGATATCATTCTGATACAAAACCTGACAGAGACACAACAAAAAAAGAAAACTTCAGGCCAATATGTTCAATTAACATTGATGCAAAAATTCTCAACAAAAGACCTCCAAACCAAATCCAGCAGCACATCCAAAAGCTAATCCACTATGATCAAGTAGGCTTCATCCCCAGAATGCAAAGTTAGTTCAACATACAAAAATAAATTAATTTGATTCATCATATAAACAAAACTAAAGACAAAAACCACATGATATCTCAATAGATGCAAAAAAGGCTTTTGATAAAATTCAAAACCTCTTCATATTAAAAACTCTCAATAAACTAGGAATTGAAGGTGCATTAGTCAGGGTTCTCTAGAGGTAAGGAACTAATAGGAGAGGTGTATATATGAAGGGGAGTTTATTAAAGAGCATTGACTTACACTACCACAAGGTGAAGGCCTGCAATAGGCTGTCTGCAAGCTGCAAGCAAGGAAGCCAGTCTGAGTCCCAAACGTAAAAGGTAGGGAAGTCAAGAGTGCCGCCTTGAGTCTGTGGCTTAAGGCCTGAGAGCTCTGGCAAATCACTGGTGTAAGTCCATGGGTCCGAAAGCTGAAGAACCTGGAGTTTGATGTTCAATGGCAAGAAGCATCCAGCACAGGACCAAGATGAAAGCCAAGAGACTCAACAAGTCTAGTCCTTTCACGTTGTTTCACCTGCTTTTTATTCTAGCCATGCTGGCATCTCATTAGATGATACCCACCCAGATTGAGGGTAGGTCTTCCTCTACCAGTCCACTGACTCAAAGTGTTAATCTCCTTTGTCAACGCCTTCACAGACACACCCAGGAACAACACTTTGAATGTTTTAATCCAATCAAGTTGACATTCAATATTAACTATCACAGAATGATATACCTCAAAATGATAAGAGCCATATATGACAAACCCACAGTCAACATTCTAATAGATTGGCAAATGCTGGAAGCATTCCATCAAAAACCAGCACAAGACAAGTATGCCTTCTCTTACTACTCCTATTCAACATATTATTGGAAATTCTAACCAGAGCAATCAGGCAAGAGAAGGAAATAAAGAACATTCAAATAGGAAGAGAGGAAGTCAAACAGTCTGGTTGCAGATGACATAATTCTATATCTAGAAAACCACATAGTCTTGGCCCAAAAGCTCCTTCAGCTGATAAACAATCTCAGCGAAGTTTCAAGATGCAAAATCAATGGACAAAAAATCAGTAGCATTCCTATACACCAACAACAGCTAAGCCAAGAACCAAATTAGAAAGGCAATCTCATTCACAAATGCCATAGAAATAATAAAATGCCCAGGAATGCAGCTAACCAAGAAGATAAAAGATATCTACAATAAAAATTATAAAACACTGCCCAAATAAATCAGATAAGACACAAACAAATAGAAACACATCCCATGCTCATGGATAGGAAGTAATAATATCATTAAAATGGCCATACTGCCCAAAGCAATTTACAGATTAAATGGTATTCCTATCAAACTACCAATGACATTCTTCATAGACTTAGAAAAAACTATTTTAAAATCCACAGATCCTGCAAAGAGCTCAAATAGCCAAGAAAAATAAAAAAGCTGGAGGCATAATGTTACCCAAATTCAATCTATGCTATAGGGGTTCAGTAACCAAAACAGCATGATACTGTTACAAAAATAGGCACATAGACTAAGGGAACAGAATAGAGAGCCCCAAAATTAAGGCCACACACTTATGACCATCTGATCTTTGACACAGCTGACAAAAAATAAGGAATGGAGAAAAGACTCCCTATTTAATAAATGGTGCTGGGGTAACTGGCTAGTCATATACAGAAGATTGAACCTGAACCTCTTTCTTAAACCATATGCCAAAATCAACTCAAGGTGGATTAAAGACTTCAATGTAAAACTCCAAACTGTAAAAATCCTAAAAGACAACCTAGCCAACACCATCATGGACATAGAAATGGGCAAAGATTTCATGACAAGGACACCAAAAGCAATTGCAACAAAAGCAGAAATTGACAAGTGGGATTGAATTAAGCTTAAGAACTTCTGCACAGCAAAAGAAACTATCAACAATATAAGAATGGGAGAAAATATCTGCAAACTATGCATCTGACAAAGGTCTAATATCCAGCATCTATAACATACATAAACAAACTTACAAAAGAAAAAAACATTAAAAATTGGGCAAAGGACATGAAAGACACTTTTCAAAAGAAGACATACATGCAGCCAGCAAACATATGAACAAAAGTTCAATATTACTGATTGTTAGAGAAATGCAAATCAAAACCACAGTGAGATGCCATCTCACACCATTCAGAATGGTGATTATTAAAAAGTCAAAAACAACAGATGCTGGCGAGGTTGCAGAGAAAAAGGAACACTTTTACACTGTCGGTGGAAGTATAAATTAGTTCAACCATTGTGGAAAGCAGTGTGGCGATTCCTCAAATACCTAAAAACAGAAATACTTTTCAACCCAGCAATCCAATTACAGGGTATATACCCAAAGGAACATAAGTTTTTCTATCATAAAAAAACGTGCACACATATGTTTATTGCAGCACTATTCACAATAGCAAGGACATGGAATCAACCTAAATGCCCATCAATGGTAGACTGAATTTTGAAAATGCGGTACATATGCATGATGGAATACTATGCAGACACAAAAACAATAAGATTATGTCTTTTACATTGTTGATGGAAGTGTAAATTAGTTCAACGATTGTGGAAAGCAGTATGGATTCCTAAAAGAGCTAAAAAACGGAACTGCCATTTGACCCAACAATCCCATTACTGGATATATACTCAGAAGAATATAAATTATTCTATTGTAAAGAGCGTGCATGCAAATATTCACTGCAGCACTATTCAGGATAGCAAAGATATGAAATCAACCTATGCCCATCAGTGACAGATTGGATAAAGAAAATGTGGTACACATACACTACAGAATAGTAGGCAGCCATAAAAAACAAGATCATGTCTTTTGCAGGAACATGGATGGAGCTGAAGGCCTATTCTTAGCAATCTAATGCAAGAACAGAAAACCAAATACCACGTTATCACTCATAAGTGGGAGCTAAATTATAAGATTCTATGAACCCAAAAATGAAACAACAGACACTAGGGTCTACTTGAAGGTGGAGGCTAGGAGGATGGAGAGGAGCAGCAAAGATAAGTATTGGGTACTGGGCTTAATACCTGGATGATTAAATAATTTGTAAAACAAACACCTGTAACATGAGTTTACCTCCATAACAAACCTTCACATGTACCCCGAACCTAAAATAAAAGTTTGTAAAAAAGAATAACTTATTCATGGTCTAATTATATCTTCAAAATCCCTTCACAACAACACCTAGATTAGTGTTTGACTGAATAACTGGGAGAAGGTGTGTGTATAGCAAGTGCTGGGAATTATGGGGTCTATCTTAGAATTTTGCTAGCACAACTTCTGAGTCAAAGGTGGGTTCCTGTTAGAGTAGAAATCAGCTCTGCTTCTGAAATTTCCCCAAATTGAAACTATGGGTGAACTATACAAGAAAGATTTTGGAGGAGTTACTTTTACCCTATCATTCACTAAATGTTTATTGTCCGCATTATATTTGCTGAGCACGATTCTATTCATGAAAGACATGGTGCTGAATAAGGTGATAACATTCAAGAAATTCAGAGAGTTTAGTCTTTAGTGAATAAGAGGAGTGTAGGAATATATAGTCTAATAGAGTACATGTTTTAAAGTTACTTACAAATTTATCTCAATTATATATATGTGTGTATATATATAATTGAGTATATATATATAATTGAGTATATATATATAATTGAATATATATATAATTGAATATATATATATATATATACTCAGTGATAAGTGCTATGAAGGGAAACCTAGGTACAGAAAATGATAATGTAGCGGGAAGTATTTTAGATAAGCTATTGACAGAAGGCCTCTCTGAGGAAGTAATATCAGAGCCTAAACCTTAAAGAAGTGAAGGAGTAAACCAGAAATTGCTTCCAGTACCTCTGTATAATCCCAAAGCTGTAATAAGCTCAGCCTTCATAAAGATAACAAGGAGGCCGATGCAGATAGAATTAAAATGAGTGAAAGACAATTAGTGTAAAATGAGGTGGGAAGAAGGAGACTAAAGCCAGATAATGTAAGAACCTGCTACCAATAGATGCCAGTCATTGTCCAAGCAAAATAAAGGTATTTTCAACATTCAAAAATAACAAGAGATCATGTCCACTAACGAAGAGGCTGATGCAGACAGAATGAAATTGAATGAAAGATGAGTGGTGTAAAATGAGGTAGGAGAAGGAGATCATGGCAGATGGGAGGCAGGACAGATCCCAGCTCCAACTCGGATGGACAGAGCAATGGGCAGAGGCCCACATCGTGAATTTTAGCTCTGTGATTGATTGCAAGAATGAACCAGAAATCCAGAGAGGACCCACAGACCCTCTGAAGGAAGTGGACTTCTCTTGCAGCACCCAGGAGACACCCAAATACTGTGAGTGTCCCAGCTGCAGAAGTGGGGAAATGAGATCCTCCTCTCCCGAACACACACCCCCACCGGGGAGACTGAAAGTTTGCTTGTTGGAGAAGTTTCTGACCTTAACTGGAGCTGAGTCAATCTAGAGAGTCCAGTGAAATACAGGGGAAAAAGCAGCAGCAGGAAAGGCCCTGGGAGCTCACTGGGTTCCCAGGCAGTCCATTCCTGCCTGGCACCACAGGGATCCTTGGGAAGGTGACCAGAGGAGCAGGGGGAAATGCCACAGGAAGAAGGAAGTCTCTAGCTGGATTTTGAAACAGTTCTAGCTGGGCAAGAGGCCTCTTGGCTAGAATTCCAGGGAGGTTGTAAATCTGGTGTGCAGACTCTACAGGCAGGGGAAGAACCAAGACCTTTTCTTTCACAGCTGGGAGGTGGGTGGCCTGGGGCAAGTTCTCAAGCCCTGCTCTCCAACTGCCTGGAAACAGGTTTGGGGCTGTTCAGATGTGTATGGTGGGAGTAAGACTGTCCTTTCAGGTTGTGTGGGAGCTGGGTGAGGCCTGTGACTGCTGGCTTTCCCCCACTTCCCTGACAACCTGCATGACTCAGCAGAGACAGCCATAATCCTCCTAGGTACATAACTCTATTAACCTGGGAATTTCACCCCCATCCTCCACAGCAGCCACAGCAAGACTTGCCCAAGGAGAGTCTGAGCTCAGGCACGCCTAGCCCCACCCCCACCTAATGGTCCTACTCTAACTATCCTGGTAGAGGAGGACAAAGGGCATAGTCTTGGGAGTTCTAGGGCCTTGCCCACTGTTGGTTCCTCTGCATACTACCACAGCTCATGCTCCCTGGAAAGCACCGCCTCCTGGTAGGAGGTCAACCAGCACAAAAATAGAGCATTAAATCACCAAAGCTAAGAACCCTCACAGAGTCCATTTCACCCCCCTGGCACCTCCAGTGGAACAGGTGCTGATATCCATGGCTAAGAGATCTACAGATGGTTCACATTACAGGGCTCTGTGCAGACAACCCCCAGTACCAATTTGGAGCCGGGTAGACTTGCTGAATGGCTAGACCCAAAAGAGAGATAACAATCACCGGAGCTCAGCTCACAAGAAGCGACCCAAAAGAGAGATAACAATCACCGGAGCTCAGCTCACAAGAAGCGACATTAATAGGAAAAAGGGGAGAGTACAACATCAAGGGAACACCCTGTGGGACAAAAGAATCTGAACAACAGCCTCTAGCCCTAGCCCTTCCCTCTGACACAGCCTACCCAAATGAGAAGGAACCAGAAAACTAACTCTAGTAATATGACAAAACAAGGCTCTTTAACACCCTTCAAAAATTATACTAGTTCACCAGCAATGGATCCAAACCAAGAAGAAATCCCTGATTTACCTGAAAAAGAATTCAGGAGGATAGTCGTTAGGCTAATCAGGGAGGCACCAGAGAAAAGCTAAGCCCAATGCAAGGAAATCCAAAAACCGATACAAGAAATGAAGGGAGAAATATTCAAGGAAATAGATAACATAAAGAAAAAATCAAAACTTCAGGAAACATTAGACACACTTATGGAATTGCAAAATGCTGGAAAGTCTCAGCAATAGAATTGAACAAGTAAAAGAAAGAAATTCAGAGCTTAAAGACAAGATCTTCAAATTAACCCAATCCAACAAAGACAAAGAGAAAAGCATAAGAAAATATGAACAAAGCCTCCAAGAAGTTTAGGATTATGTTAAATGACCAATCTTAGGAATAATTGATCTTCCTGAGGAAGAAGAGAATTCCTAAAGCTTGAAAAACACATTTGGGGGAATAATCAAGGAAAACTTCCCCAGCTTTGCTAGAGACCTAGACATCCAAACATAAGAAGCACAAAGAATGTGTTGGAAATTCATTGCAAAAAATCATTGCCTAGGCACATTGTCATCAGATTATCTAAAGGCTTTACATGCATACGGACACCAAAAGCAAGCAGGGGTAGCTAGTCTTATATCAGACAAAGCAAACTTTAAAGCAACAGCAGTTAAAGAGACAAAGAGGGACGTTATACAATGGCAAAAGGCCTTGTCCAACAGGAAGATATCACAATCCTAAACACATATGCACCTAACTCTGGAGCTCCCAAATTTATAAAACAATTACTAACCGACAAGAAATGAGATAGACAGCAACACAATAATAGTGGGGTACTTCGATACTCCACTGACAGCACTAGACAGGTCATCAAGACAGAAAGTCAACAAAGAAACAATGGATTTAAACAATACCTTGGAATAAATGGACTTAATAGATAGATACAGAATATTTCATCCAACAACCACAGAATACACATTCTATTCAACAGCACATGGAACTTTCTTTAAGATAGACTATTGATAGGCCATAAAATAAGCCTCAATGAATTTAAGAAAATTGAAATTATATCAAGCACTCTCTCAGACCACAGTGGAATAAAACTGAAAATCAACTATAAAAGGAACCTTCAAAACCATGCAATTATGTGGAAATAAATAACCTGCTACTGAAAGAACGTTGGGCCAAAAACAAAGTCACGATGAAAATTAAAAAATTCTTCAAACTGAACAACAATAGTGACACAGCCAATCAAAATCTCTTGGATACAGCAAAGGTGGTGCTACAAGGAATGTTCATAGCCCTAAATGCCTATGTCAAAAAGACTGAAAGAGCACAAACTGACATTCCAAGGTCACACTTCAAGGAATTAGAGAAACAAGAACAAACCAAATCAAAACTCAGCAGAAGAAAGGAAATAACCAAGATCAGAGCAGAACTAAATGAAATTGAAATAGAAAACCACTACTAAAAAAAAAAAAGAAAAGAAAAGAAACAAAAAGCTGGTTCTTTTAAAAGATGAATAAATTGAACAATGAGAACTCATGGACACAGGAAGGGGAACATCACACTCCGGGGACTGTTATGGGGTGGGGAGAGGGGGGAGGGACAGCATTAGGAGATACACCTAATGCTAAATGACGAGTTAACGGGTGCAGGAAATCAACATGGCACATGGATACATATGTAACAAACCTGCACATTGTGCACATGTACCCTAAAACCCTAAAGTATAATAATAAAAAAAAAGATGAATAAAATTGGAAGGACATTACCAAGAATAACCAAGAAAAGAAGAGAGACAACCCAAATAACCTCATTAAAAAACAAAATGAGAGATATTACAAGGGAGTGACACCACTGAAATACTATGAACATAAACTACAAGACCTCAAAGAGATGAGTAAATTCCTGGAAAGACACAACCCGCCTAGCTTAAATCAGGAACAATTAGATATCCTGAACAGACCAATAAAAAACATTGAGATTAAAATGGTAATTAAAAAATTATGGTAAATAAAAAATTACCTACAAAAAATCCAGGACCAGAGGGATTCATAGCAGAATTCTAGCAGACATTCAAAGAAAACTGGTACCAATCTTTTTGAAACTATTCCACAAGGTAGAGAAAGAAGGAACCCTTGCTAATTCATTCCATGAGGCCAACATTACCCCAATACCAAAACCAGGAAATGACATAACCAAAAAGGAAAACTACAGACCGATATCCTTGATGAACGTAGATGTTAAAATCCTTAACCAAATACTAGCTAACCAAATCCAACAACATATCAAAAAGATAATGGTTTCATAGGTAGAAGCCATATTTATATTTAGGGTAAAGAGGAGCATGGAGACTATGACATCCCTTCCCAATGTAAGAGTTGCAGTAACAAAGTGTTTCCCAATGGAGGATAATTCTTCTCAGCAGAGCATTGTCAGCTTCTGGAGGGCCAGTGGCATGGCAGCAGGGCTGAGAAGCTGGAGTGAAAGCACTAGATACTGTACTTCCTGAGCAGTGGTAGACTATTCCCTCCAGAATTTCAGAAAAAAAAAAAAAAAATAGGGACACTTTGAGGAGAAAACTAATTTCTGATAACAGCATCATAGACTTACACTGACCTAGTTGAGTTACAAATGTAAAATGATTGGCAAAATGTTTAGCACACAGGATGCAACATGTGGTATTTTCCTTCCCTCTCTTTTACAGTGGAATTTTCATCTAAATAAGAAAGTAAATAGATTAGTAGTCTCCACTTTGGCTCCCGTGTTCAGCTGCAATTTCTATTTAGAATAGGTAGACACTTTTATCTGATTGGTGTAATAACTTGGTTAAAGCTGTGGTGTGTTGGTCATGCAGAATAGATTATCCAGGATGGGGAAGGAATGGAGCTTTGGATCTGGGGCTTTGCTGACTGCCTGATTGTTCTACAGACCAATGAAGAGTCTCTGCATCCAAACGCCTATTACACTGCCTCCTGAAGAGGAGGTCAAATATCTTATAAATTACAAGATTCAAAATATTATTCAAAATAATCCCACTTGTCTTCAAATACACATTTCCTCCAAAAACTAAAACACACAGAAAGAAAATGCAAAACTCCACAAAATTTAACAAACACTCCAGGCCATTATTTCAACTTTGCCGTGAACAATTCAGGGAAATGACAACCCAGGTGGTATTTTCCATTTGACTAACTTATGTTTTAGTACTTGGCACTTGTGTGTCTACTCCCATAACTAGCAACTATGTGGTGATTAAAAATTAAACGTTTTGCTTATCAGCTTAAGGAGATTTTGGGCTGAGACAATGGGATTTTCTAAATATACAATCATGTCATCTGCAAACAGGGACAATTTGACTTCCTCTTTTCCTAATTGAATACCCTTTATTTCCTTCTCCTGCCTAATTGCCCTGGCCAGAACTTCCAACACTATGTTGAATAGGAGTGGTGAGAAAGGGCATCCCTGTCTTGTGCCAGTTTTCAAAGGGAATGCTTCCAGTTTTTGCTCATTCAGTATGATATTGGATGTGGGTTTGTCACAGATAGCTCTTATTATTTTGAGATACGTCCCATCAATACCTAATTTATTGAGAGTTTTTAGCATGAAACATTGTTGAATTTTGTCAAAGGCCTTTTCTGCATCTATTGAGATAATCATGTGGTTTTTGTCTTTGGTTCTGTTTATATGCTGGATTACATTTATTGATTTGTGTATGTTGAACCAGCCTTGCATCCCAGGGATGAAGCTCACTTGATCTGGTGGATAAGCTTTTTGATGTGCTGCTGGATTCGGTTTGCCAGTATTTTATTGAGGATTTTTGCATCAATGTTCATCAAGGATATTGGTCTAAAATTCTCTTTTTTGGTTGTGTCTCTGCCCGGCTTTGGTATCAGGATGATGCTGGCCTCATAAAATGAGTTAGGGAGGATTCCCTCTTTTTCTATTGATTGGAATAGTTTCAGAAGAAATGGTACCAGTTTCTCCTTGTACCTCTGGTAGAATTCGGCTGTGAATCCATCAGGTCGTGGACTCTTTTTGGTTGGTAAGCTATTGATTATTGCCACAATTTCAGAGCCTGTTATTGGTCTATTCAGAGATTCAACTTCTTCCTGGTTTAGTCTTGGGAGGGCGTAGGTGTCGAGGAATTTATCCATTTCTTCTAGATTTTCTAGTTTATTTGTGTAGAGGTGTTTGTAGTATTCTCTGATGGTAGTTTGTATTTCTGTGGGATTGGTGGTGGTATCCCCTTTATCATTTTTTATTGCATCTATTTGATTCTTCTCTCTTTTCTTCTTTATTAGTCTTGCTAGCGGTCTATCAATTTTGCTGATCTTTTCAAAAAACCAGCTCCTGGATTCATTAATTTTTTGAAGGGTTTTTTGTGTCTCTATTTCCTTCAGTTCTGCTTTGATTTTAGTTATTTCTTGCCTTCGCTAGCTTTTGAATGTGTTTGCTCTGCTTTTCTAGTTCTTTTAATTGTGATATTAGGGTGTCAATTTTGGATCTTTCCTGCTTTCTCTTGTGGGCATTTAGTGCTATAAATTTCCCTCTATACACTGCTTTGAATGTGTCCCAGAGATTCTGGTATGTTGTGTCTTTGTTCTCACTGATTTCAAAGAACATCTTTATTTCTGCCTTCATTTCATTATGTACCCAGTAGTCATTCAGGAGCAGTTGGTTCAGTTTCCATGTAGTTGAGTGGTTTTGAGTGAGTTTCTTAATCCTGAGTTCTAGTTTGATTGCAACTTCAGCAAAGTCTCAGGATACAAAATCAATGTGCAAAAATCACAAGCATTCTTATACACCAATAACAGACAGAGAGCCAAATCATGAGTGAACTCCCATTCACAATTGCTTCAAAGAGAATAAAATACCTAGGAATCCAACTTACAAGGGACGTGAAGGACCTCTTCAAGGAGAACTACAAACCACTGCTCAGTGAAATAAAAGAGGATACAAACAAATGGAAGCACATTCCACGCTCATGGGTTGGAAGAATCAATATTGTGAAAATGGCCATACTGCCCAAGGTAATTTATAGATTCAATGCCATCCCCATCAAGCTACCAATGACTTTCTTCACAGAATTGGAAAAAACTACTTTAAAGTTCATATGGAACCAAAAAAGAGCCTGCATCGCCAAGTCAATCCTAAGCCAAAAGAAAAAAGCTGGAGGCATCATGCTACCTGACTTCAAACTATACTACAAGGCTACAGTAAACAAAACAGCATGGTACTGGTACCAAAACAGAGATATAGATCAACGGAACAGAACAGAGCCCTCAGAAATAATGCTGCATATCTACCCCCATCTGATCTTTGACAAACCTGACAAAAACAAGCAATGGGGAAAGGATTCCCTATTTAATAAATGGTGCTGGGAAAACTGGCTAGCCATATGGAGAAAGCTGAAACTGGATCCCTTCCTTACACCTTATACAAAAATTAATTCAAGATGGATTAAAGACTTAAATGTTAGACCAAAAACCATAAAAACCCTAGAAGAAAACCTAGGCAACACCATTTAGGACATAGGCACGACAATGACTTCATGTCTAAAACACCAAAAGCAATGGCAACAAAAGCCAAAATTGACAAATGGGATCTAATTAAACTAAAGAGCTTCTGCACAGCAAAAGAAACTACCATCAGAGTGAACAGGCAACCTACAGAATGGGAGAAAATTTTCACAACCTACTCATCTGACAAAGGGCTAATATCCAGAATCTACAATGAACTCAAACAAATTTACAAGAAAAAGACAAGCAACCCCATCAAAAAGTGGGCAGAGGACATGAACAGACACTTCTCAAAAGAAGACATTTATGCAACCAAAAAACACATGAAAAAATGCTCATCATCACTGGCCATCAGAGAAATGCAAATCAAAACCACAATGAGATACCATCTCACACCAGTTAGAATGGCGATCACTAAAAAGTCAGGAAACAACAGGTGCTGGAGAGGATGTGGAGAAATAGGAACACTTTTACACTGTTGGTGGGACTGTAAACTAGTTCAACCATTGTGGAAGTCAGTGTGGCGATTCCTCAGGGATCTAGAACTAGAAATACCATTTGACCCAACCATCCCATTACTTGATATATACCCAAAGGACTATAAATCATGCTGCTATAAAGACACATGCACACGTATGTTTATTGTGGCACTATTCACAATAGCAAAGACTTGAAACCAACCCAAATGTCCAACAATGATAGACTGGATTAAAAAAATATGGCACATATACACCATGGAATACTATGCAGCCATAAAACATGATGAGTTCATGTTCTTTGTAGGGACATGGATGAAACTGGAAACCATCATTCTCAGCAAACTATCGCAAGGACAAAAAACCAAACACCTCATGTTCTCACTCATAGGTGGGAATTGAACAATGAGAACCCCTGGGTACAGGAAGGGGAACATCACACTCTGGGGACTGTTGTGGGGTGGGGAGAGCAGGGAGGGATAGCATTAGGAGATATACCTAATGCTAAATGATGAGTTAATGGGTGCAGCATACCAACATGGCACATGGATACATATGTAACAAACCTGCAAATTGTGCACATGTACCCTAAAACTTAAAGTATAATAATAATAAAATAAAAAATAAAAAAAAATTAAACGTTTTGCCTTGTTTGAAGAGCTGCTGTTCAGAGTATTGCATTGGAAAGCACTTACCTGAAACGAGAGCTAATGTTTGGTTAGCGGTGGAGAGCAGAGTGATTTCCATTTGCTGTGTGCATATCACTGGAGAGGTTCTAAACTGTAAATGCTCGCTGTCCATTTATAGGGTTTACGTATGCAATTTCTGCAGAAATCGCCTTTGTACATGGGATTGAAAATTATCCTTGCACTTATTCCACAGCCTTTTCTTATCTCCAGCAAATGAAAATGAGCCTTTGGGTCTCAAAATATCTCCTGTGTGTTTGATTTTGTTGGGCAAATTTGAAATGATCCTCCAGCTCTAGAGTTGGTAAAAACAAAATGGTTTTCTTCTTATTAAATGAGCAAATGATATTCTTAAAAACGATGTCTGTATATTACTTATTATATGACACAAATTCCAGGGAAAGACCACGGGAATTGTAGTCAGGCATAACAACCTTTTTTCTCTCTCTGCTGTTTACTGGCTGGATAATACAGGGTAAATTATTTAAATTCTCTGAACCTAAATTTTCTCATATATAAAGTGAAATTGAAAATATTTTTCCCAAATTTCTGCTTCCATAAAATGTGGTCCACTAACCTAAAACTTGAGAAGCATGGTAGTGTATATAAAACATAAAATTCTAAGCCTGACAACCAACTGATTGGACCTTTTCTCTCAGTCAAGAGCATTCCAAAATTAACCTGAAAAATCAGTTAGTGTCATAATGTGAAGGGGGAATCAGACACGCCTTATACTCTCCATGCTTTGGAATTCAAGCACAGCTGACCAGTATCAGCATTAAAACAGAGATCTTAAGACTAACAAAACAGACTATTTGTAGTAATAAGATACACAATTCCAACCTAACTCTAGTATAGCATCACATGACAGATAGCAGGCCCTGAAAGAAATCAAAGTATTTCACCCCAAAATATATCTTATTAAGTCTTTTCAGGAAAGTCAGGCACCTTTTAAGGTCTGATAAAAAGACATTTACCATTTACCATCCATTGTCTCTGAAGTCTTCTCACTCCAGGCTTCACTTGTATAACAAGAGCCTTGGTTTCCACAACCCTCCTTATCTTAACCCCAAGCATTTCTTTCTGCTGACTTCAACTCTTCAAACGAAACTTAACTCTTTCAACCAATTGCCAATTGGGAAAACTTTGAATCCACCTATGACTTGGAAGCCAACCTGCCTCCTTTAAGATGTCTCACCTTTCTAAACCAAACCAACGTACACATTACATGTATTGATTGATGTCTGCCTGTAACTTCTGCCCCCCACCCCTTAATGGACAAAATCAAGCTGTGACCTTACTTCCTTGAGCACATGTTCTCAGGACCTCCTGAGGCTATGGTGTGGGCATCTCCTCAACTTTAGCAAAATGAACTTTCAAAATTGATGGACACTTGCCTAAGACACATTTTTGTTTAGAGCACAAAGAGGAGATAGAAAAAGGGAGATGAGAGTAATGAATGTAAAATCTGGAAGAAAATATTGTGGAGACAGAAAATGATTGAGTCCCATCGAGGGGAAAGCATCTGTCTTGAGCAAAAAAGATCCTGACAGATGGTCAGAGAACATGTTGGGAGACACTTTTCATTGTGACTTTTTTTCTCCCCAAAATTTCCCATAATAAGCCATTTCTCATCCCTTGACACAAAATTGTTGGTCTCTGGAACAGGAGCACTGTTCACATGCTGCTCAAGAATGGTGGTGGTAACAGCAGAGCAGCTCTTGAGACTGGTTGGTGGAAAATAAGTCTCAGTGAGGGTATGCAGGACAGCTCATCTCTAAAAATTACTTTGCCTGAACAAAACATAACTCCAAGAGCTAGAGGATTACTCTGTTTCTGGTTTTTATGGCAGCTTCATTACGTAGCCATGATTGATTAAATGATTGGCCACTGGAAATCAACTTAATTTCCAGCCTCTTTCTCCTTTTCTGAGGTTGGAGGGTGGGGCTGAAAGTACCAACTCACTAATCACACAGATCCCCTGGCCACCAGCCCCTTCATCCTTAGAGATTTTCCAAACTTCGCCTTATTAACATAAACTCAAGTGTGACAGAATTGGGCTTGTTATGAATAACAAAAGACCCTCCTTTAAACTTTATAATTTTGAAGCTGTTTCAGGAATGGGGGAAAAAACAAGTATTCTTTAAAAAAAGGTATTCCTCTTATTCCTATAACTCAGGAATTTGCAAGAGTTTTAGAAGTTCTCTGATGGGAACCAGGGACAAAGACCAAATATATATTTCTTATATCACAACTTTTCAAAAACCAATTAATACATTATTTATTCATTTATTCATGTATAGATAGATGGTTACTGTCAAAAATAAACACTTTGTGTTTATAGGTATGCAACAACTACAATATATAGGGCACAAATGAAGCTTCATAGGTGTCAAGACTCGAAATCTTATAGACTAAGTTCTTTGGCCAGAATGCAATACAATTGGAAATCAGTGACAAAAGAGCCACTTCAAATTTTTATTTTAGACAATTAAGTAAGAAATCAAAGAGATTTTGAAAAGTATTAGAATATTATGAGCTGTTATATGATACTATATTTGAAAACTTAGCTGAAATGGTAAATTCCTATAGAAACATGAAATTTCAAAAATTGTTGATGAAGAGCATAAAACATACAGTAAGTGTTAAAGTAATGGAAATTGTCATCAGAAGAGCAACAAATAAGTTCTACAAACTTTCCCAGAATAGCTATTTATTAACTTACAAAAGTTGTTCCAGGACAAAAAAATAAAGCTTTCCCAGCTCATTTTATGAAGCAAGCGTAATCTTTATTCCAATATACATAAGGTTTCTAAAAAGCCATTCTTGAGGGTGTGTGGCCAATATGCTGCTTGTTCAAGATTAACTGAGGGATTAGCAAAGAAAGCTCAGAAATATAATCATGTATTTGTAGCAGATATGCTAAGTGACAGAACTGGAATGCCCAGTTAGTAGGGAATATGTAAAGGATAAAGGCCACTAAATGGAGAAAAGTGACGTTCAATTTCTTTCATTCAATATATAAATGTTAACTCCAGAGTGCTTAAAAACCTTAAACACTATCAAGCTAAAGTAAGAAAATGTAGAATATCATTGAGCCCTGGAGTAAGGAGGGGGGAAAGAGATAGCATACCAGATTCTCAAACAAAAGACTATAAAAAAAGAGTTAATGGATTGTATTATGGAAATATTAAATATTTCATTAAAGAAAGAAAGTATAGGTGATGTTAGCAAACATAGGCCAGATTGAAATGAGAGATTTGCAACAACTAAAACCAATTAAAAGCCAATCTGTTAAATATGGAAGAAATTCTACAAATCAATAAGAAGAACACAGGGAAATACAGAGAACAAACCTAAATATCTAGAATTATATGAAAAGACACCCATCCTCACCAAATAGTAAACTGCGATATTGCTTTATACATATTAGGAGATGCATCTTAGGAAAAAATAGAGGTTTGAATTATACCAAGCATTGTTATGGATGGAGTGGTGTGTGTGGCAGTGACCAGAGTGGATGCAAACTCATAAGGTTGATCTGGAGAGCAGCCGACAGAAGTTACATTGCGTATGTGTACACCGTGTTACCAACAAGCCCATTCCTAGGTGTATATTCCCAATAAGTTAATGAAAAATCATGTTTGAAGCTCATTCTTCTTATCACTGTTTGTGATAGCTACTGGTTGTAGCCATTTTATGTATTTATCTCTAAATACATAAAATATGATTGATGTATTCAGTGTGGCAAGCACTTAGGAGCAGTCAATTAGGTGTACCTGTGACCACATGAAGATTACTTAATGCTACCACATTACACGCACATACAAATAGGCTCCATGGCACAATGTCATTTACACACCCTAAAACACATACAAAAACCCAACACTCTTTTTATAAGGTTATATACAAATCCAAAGACATGTAACAAACACATTAGATTGGGTGTCTGTGTGGGAACGTAGAACAAGATTGGGCGTCAGGAAAAGCAAAAAGAAAATAAAAGAGAATGAGGTCTTCCATGAACTAATGATAATTATGTGCCATAAACGGGAAGTTATACTTAATTAAACTCTATAGCTGAGACCAAATAGAAAGAAAAAAGTGTGCAGCAGCAAGGAAATGCTTAAGTTAACAATGCTCAACATATTTGTGCTTCTCTGCAGTTTAGAAAATTGAAATTTTGAAGGGATTGGTTAATACCATATTTATTTGCTTTTTGTTTGGTTACTTTTTATCTCAGTTTCTCCTTAAGAAGAAGAGCTTAATCCTTGCTGTGAATTTTCTTTTGTACCATTTGGGCAAAATCTTCAAGTGCCTTAATAAGTACATGATCTTCCTTTAGTACTGGATGGGTGGGAGGTTTTTTTCTCTTTCTTATCTTCAGCTCCATGTTCTTTCTAGCAGATGCTGCTATCAGAGCATGATCCTCAGTTTTCATAAAAATGCACACACTTACAACAAAAATTGACCACACTTTGGCAGCTCATCTATTAAGCGTTCCTACCACACCATTTCACTGTGATGTATCAGTGGCAAACACTGCATTAAATGAGCTATAGTAAAGCAATCCAGAAGAGAACTATGTGGTCATTAGAATGATGGAAATAGCTTTAACAAGATGGTGACTGCTAACAATATGAGTGGAAACAATGCCAAAACAACAATATTCCACGTATAGTATTTGTAGTACAAATACATTTGAAAGAAAATATGAAACACATTGAGTAATGATTTTTCACTGTGGTGAGAAGACTGGTCTTGGCTGTAACAGAAACCACCAGTACCATCATCCCCATAGCCCTCTAACCCTTCCCTGTGCTTCGCAATTTCCAGCTGCCAGTGTTGGTATCTTTGTTCCTGAGGGCTTTGAAAAGCCTCTCTGCTGATGTGCCCATACACCAAGGAATTGACACCTCCTGGGGGCAGCCCTTAACAGAGACCCATGGGAGTTCATGTATAGCAACAACAGAAAAACAATGCAACATAAAAAATTATGCTGTGACAAATTAATGATTCCCATCAGTGTGACTGACAGAGTTTAAAAATGTTTACAATATGACTTTCTGACTTCCTCAGGTGGTGTCAACTCCTAAGACAAACACCTTGTAATTCATTACAAATACAAATATGTGAAACATTGCTCTTTGAAAATAAATAAATAAAAATTGATACAGTATTAAAATACTGCTGTTTTTCCTGTCTGATACATAAAGAAAATGTAATATGAATACTTATTGTTTCCAAGAGTATGTGGAAATTGACATTCATATATATTTTGGTACATAAATCAATTTATAGCAAAATAATTTAAAATATGAACAACTATTGGTATGTTTATTGTGGCATTATTTGTAATTTCAAATTAGAAACAAAGTAAATGCCCAACAACTAAGGTTTTAAAAAATGTGTTATAGTTGCACAACAAGGTACTTAATGCCATTGAGCTGTGCACTTAAAAATCGTTAAAATGGTAAATTTTGTTAGGCATATTTTATCACAATAAAACATGTATTATAGTGCACCTAACGAAATGAGTTATTAAAGATGATATCACAAAGCATTTTATCAATGGAGAAATGTATTTCTATGTGTTTGAATCATGCTATAAAAATGTGCTTAATATTTTGCATTGTATATTATTTATGTTATATATATGTAAATGCATATCCATTTATATTTATAGACATTGAAAAAGGTTATATTTTAACATACACTTAATGTAATTGTAGTTCTTCACACATTTTTCTTTTGCTTATTTAATTTTTTCTAATATTTCTCTAATAAGCCAATCTTACTTAAGTTAAATGAAAACGACCTTGTGATCTCAACACTTTGGGAGGCAGAGGTGGGTGAATCACTTGAGTCCAGGAGTTTGAGACCAGCTTCGGCAACATGGCGAAACCCCATCTCTACAAAAAATAAAAAAAATTAGCTGAGTATGGTGGTCCAAGCCTGTAGTCTGAGCTACTTAGGAGGCTGAAGTAGGAGGATTGCTTGAGCCTAGGAGGTAGAGGTTGAACAATGAGCCAAGATGATGGCACTGCACTCCAGCCTGAGTGAAAGAGACAGGCCTTGGTTTATTGATTTTTTGTTTTTTTTAAGAAAATGACCTGGATGGGGAAACATTTGGAATAACTTCACAAATATGTTCTTGGGTGTCTAATCCAAACCCGAGATTCAATAATGCTTGTAAGATGGGAGAAATAGAGAAAATTTTTTTTTCTAAAATGTTTCTTTCTCATTTCTCTGATTCAAACTTTTTGACCTACCTTTTTATGAATTAAGAAGCAACTGATTTAAAATACCTTAATTTTATCTCATTTCTTAATTACAAGGAAAGCATAGGCTGATTTGTCCATTTTCATTTAAAGTCTAATTCTCAGAAGGCTTTCTGTGCTCCACATTTAAATTACTTTCTACATGATAATATCATTATTTATGAATATGTTTTCTTTTATTGGGTTGTAAGTTTTATGAAAACTGCATTCTGGCTAATTTATTTAATGTATTTCCCAGTGTCCAACTAAATGCGTGTTTGTACATAATAGATTCTTAGTATATTTGAGGGATAAAAAATGGCAGTAAATTAATCTTTTCTTTTCCTACCGTTTTTCTCCATTTTTTTTAAAAAAACATATGGGGCCTTAATGGGTTCCTCTCTCGTGTGTTTCTGCTCCTTTCACTCAAGCTCCCTCCTCTCCTCTATTAGAACAATTTTCAGGTATTTTTCCTCTCTTAGGGAACATGTAACATTCAATGGTTAAGATTTATGGAAATGTGCCCCCCAATATGGCTACATGCCCATTTTGTATGGTGTGAAGACTATGATTTTATAAGCTAGCCATTCCATTATTGGACTGCCAAAGCTATTAATATGTTCTTTCTAACACGTGAGCTACATTTTTTTCCCCTATGAATCTAGCCATTGACTCCAGCTCTGCCCCTACTGAAATGGGGAAAGGGTATGGTCTCTCATCTACATGGCACTCTATGGTTGAAGAGCATGACCTGGGTTCCTCAGAGGCTCATTTACTGGGCTAGGTGGCCCTGGGTTCTCACATAGCCCAGTTTTCTGGACCTTGCACTGTGATGGCTGTTCATGACCATGCTGTTGGTTGGCCATGGTGCTCCCAAGACAGGGCACAGTGCTCCTGATTTAACTAGCCACAAACAGAAGACAAGGGGACTTTGCCATTTGAGAGATTATAATCCTATCATAATCGTCTAAGTGCTTTGGCTTTATTTCAGCAAGTGTGGCCATTGCTCTGTTATGTAGATCTTATGCCTCTTTGTTCCTATTTCTTGATGTCCATTTATATTCTGAGTGTGTGTTCTCCAGCCCTGCAAGCTTGTGTTACTGACTTCATAGGTAAGAATTCCATATTTTGTTTTTTTAACCCATTTGTTTTCACCCAAGCTATGCTTTATAAACATTAATTGATAATAAAACTTGAAAGTTAATTTCCTCTCTCTACTAATTTCCCCCACCCTATCACTCCTGAATCACTTATGGCATCAGAACAGGGCTGGCATGGTTTCTATGGCACAGAAAACACTGTGGGAAAAGGGTCTACTCAAGACTCCGGGATGGACACTGCAGAAGTTAGGGAACCAAAAGGCCAGACGTTAAAACTTGCTCACAAAATATCACCACTTGGCAGTCAGAGAGAAGGACCAATGCCAGTCTGAGGCACCGACTTGAAGTATAGCTTTATGTTAGCACAAAATTAATGCTTATTAATTTCATATTATAATTCTTTGGTACATTATCTACTCTAATCTTCTCAACCAGTTTGTAAGAAAATTTTGTTTATTTTCCCCATTTTACATTTCAGGAAAATAAGTATTGGAAAACTACATACTTGCCCAAAGGATATTCTCAAGTTTTGGCAAAAAAGCCGTCTTTCTTCTTTGCCCCATATTCCTATCTCTGTCCTTAGGGAAAGAAACATGAAGAAACGCTCTCTGGCCTTTTAACTGTTCTTATGGTCATAGATACCAAAGAGAGTAAGGACTCCTTATCTGTGTGGACAGGGCCTAAGATTCTAGGTGATGTTTCACTAGGCTACAGACAAAGCAGGTACCCAACCTCCACGTTCACTTCCTGCGTGTGTCTCTCCCCAGGCTTCCTGGGCTTTTGGGCTCCATGAGAAAAGCCAGAATGGGGGCCCCACGTGTGCAGGATGCAGCCAAATGGGCACTCTCTGCTCCAGATTCCAGACCTGCTGGGAGAAGGTCCCTGACTAACATGTCCACTGGCCATTTGTCTAGGAAACAGTTTGTATATCTACTACGTTGGTGCAAAAGTAACTGCAGTTTTTGCCATTTAAAGTAATAGCAAAACCACTATGTAGTAATGGCATTACTTTAAATGGCAAAAACCGCAATCACTTTTGCACCAACTTACAGCTCTTCTAGACTCAAGGGAGTGACAAGTAGAAAGCTTTACATTGATTCCTGAACCTTAGCCTTGAGTATTGTTGGAAAGACATCTGCTCCAGATGGCCATCGTGTTGTAATCAAGGTCTGACCCAAGTACTAAGAGAAAGTAAGGTTTTGTTTTTGTTTTTGTTTTTGTTTGTATTTTCCAGTTTCTCTTTGGCTGTTGTGCTCATGAACAGGCATAGATAATGTCTGTGCGAGTACAATTTCCTCTCTATAAAACTGTAAAGGAGTGAGTAGTAGGTTTCTTGTCCCAAAGCCACTGCCTTATATTCTTAACATTAACCTTATACTCCAGGTGCCAACCTGTCCCAGGTATAGAAGCATGGGGCTTAGTTGATTCATGCAGGAAGAAATCCTAGGTAGTTTCTTGGAAACCTTCTTAGCTTTCATTAATCCAGGGAAAATCTCCATAGATACTAAGGAACTTCCTTATCCTCTTCTTACGACACACATGTGTGGCTTAAGTTCTGTCTAGTTTCCCCTACTAGGGATTTTTTTTTCAACCATCATAGGCATTAAGTTGGAAAGGACCCCTGATACACATACTGATTAGTAAAAGAATAACAGACATTCATTAGCATATTATTTCATATATATGGGAGACACCCAGAGAATGAGTAGTTCTCAAAGAGGTGGCTTTGAATGTCAGCTTATAGAGCATCTTCAATGAAGTGTTGTTAGTGAGCAGTAAATTTATAGACAAGTGACCAGAAAAAGGAAAAGGACTGAGTTTCCAGCCAGGGTAACTTGTGGGAAGGCAAATAACTGGCAGGTAAAGTCTGGTTAGCAAAGGTTGTTAACAAAGATTCCTCTCCAGATGGTAAGAATCTAAAGCTGTCTTCAGTAGTTAACCTTTGTTCTCCCCAAGGGAGGTCAGGATACCCTTTACCTTTGTAAATCTATGTCTTGTTTTTAGGCAAATACAGGGAGGGCAGAGAACTTTCCTGTATCTGCTTCAACTTGCCTTCAGCTCAACAACTCTTCGTATTTCAGGGAGGTATATTCTGCTGCCCCTCTGCCATACTCTAGCATTCCTCTGCCATACTCTAGCATTCCTCTGCTTTTCTCTCCAATATACTATGCCTTTCTTTTCCATCCTATCCTCACATTTTGATGTAGTGTGTGTTGCCCCAGGCCAGGTAGCAGAAACATCCCCTGTGCAATCTCTCCTTACTCTAGTCAAGCTACACAAGCTTCCCTCTGTGAACCAACCCTCTCCTCCTGCATTTTGTTTCATGTTGCAGTTTCTGTTGGGGCAGAAACCAATATTGAGCCTGCTCCTGAGAGCTGGGTGAAACCCTCCCTAACACAATGGGTGCATCCCAGTTCCATGGGTGCCCATGAGCTTGTGATACTGTATTCTGTTTTTTGGTTTGCCTCTGTCTCTACAGCATTACACTAGGAGTTTCTTAATTATTCCACCCTTTATTCATTCAATATATATTGTGTTGAGCATGCCCCATGTGCTAAGAGCCATGGCAAGGTCCCAGAGTAAAAAGGATCAAAACAAACAAAAGAATAAAACATGGTCACTGCCCTCAAGTAACTTACAATGTAATGGAAAACCCAGGTGAGTGGACACACACTGTGGCGATGGTTCAAGAGTCAGCTAATGTCTGTGAATCCCTGGAAGAGATGTGGTTTATCTGGATGAGAAGTGAGGAGACTCAGACTCTAGCAGATCACTTTACCTGGTGTCCTGAAAGGTTAGCAGTTACTCTCTAGAGGGAGCAGGCCAGGGATAGAAAGCAGTGGGGGGTAGGAACAGGAACCATGCACACACTGAGGAATGAGGCTGCAATAGCAGTGCAATGTTTTTGTGGCTGGTGAAAGCACAGGAAATTGGAAGCAATTCAGTGTGATGGGAGAAGAGAGTATGGGAGGAGGGGGTGGGAGTTGAGGGCGTGTGGATTGGAGAGAGAGGCTCAATTCAGCTATTCATCTTTGCATCTACTCTATCACTCCACAAGGCATAGCTGTCTTTTTCTCTCTCTCTTTCTCTTTCTCTCAGCCCTTATTTTCTAATGAGCAAATGAGTGAAGAATGAAGTAGACATTCCAAGGCTGCCTCCAAATGCCTCTTAGTAACATAAATATGTATGGATGATGGCTGTTGAAATCACTAGGAAAAAATATGAACATTACTGTTTAAGTCTCATTGTTCCTTAAGTGCCTGTGTGTGTTTGCTTAATTACTTTGAATGGAAGCATACTTTAACATTGCTATGACATCTCCTACGGAATAAATGAGCTAAGAAAGAGACTTAAGCTGTAGACCACAAATGGCCCCTATATCATGTGAAGTTATTAATACCTGCCCTCGTTCATTGATTATTTAGGTAATTTATTCCCATTTGGGACATTTTACCGCAGGTATTCTAGTCTGTGCTAAAAGCTGCAGGAAAGTGCACCTGTCCGGCTTGCTTGATGTGATGCCCTGTTCTTGCGTATATCTGTCCTAAGCTCTGGGGTCACTGGCACCCATTAGGGTTCTAGAAAAACTGTAGGAAGGAGCACAGTGAGCCTGGGAATAGGACAGTGGGGAAGTACGAAGAGTGAGAAGCACAGTGGAGAATTAGGGATGTACTGGAGAGTTTCTGCCACTGAATTGGACAAAATATTTGAGTCGTGTCAGAAAATCAAATTGAACAAAAAACTTTGAGAGGCACTTAATCTGTTTTTACCCCTGGGCTAAACAAAGACATGTTTAGATATAAGAATATATTATAGGTAGATAGATAGACACTCCTTGGTATTGTGGAACTTAGGGTTTACTTAAAGATAATTACTTCCGGCAGTATTGGAAATCATAGTGGTCAATGAAGATAGTAGATCTTTAATATGTGTTTTATCAAACTGCTCTTATTCATTCATTTGATAACATCATAATAGCTCTCATGGAAAACAAAATTAGTGGAAATAAAATTGCTAGATAGTTAGGCAGACATGAGCAGGGCAGGAGAGGTGACTTCCAACCCAAGAATGTCAAGTGACCATCAGGTGATGGTCAGGCAGTTGTTAAACTGTCTCACTAAAATAAAAATTGGTCACAGCCAGTGCTAAGGAAAGTCTGTCTCCCAAAAGATAGAAAGTACTTGAAGTTGGTGATCCGTTGCTTCCTGATAGAGATCTCAGGAGTTGGGCAAGTGTGCTCAGACATGTGCACTAAGAGGCAAAATGGCAGTTTAACTGGTATATAACCTTCCTCTAGGAACACTCGGCTGGTAAAGGAAGAACGCCTCAAGTGAGCATGCACACAACATCAGTAAACCACTGCGCATGCGGCCCCTCCCACAAGCTGGCAGGCCACTGAACATGCGGACAGCCCCTCCCAAGGAAAAATCAAGGGAGGAGAAATGCAAACGCTGGAACCAAGCCAATGTGTAAAACCCCAAGTCAAGGGCCGAACAGCACACTTAGATCTCTTAATCGTCCACTTGGCCCCCTTCCAAGTATACTTCCTTTCGTTCCTGTCTAAAACTTGCCTCAGTCTCTCTCTCTGCCCTATGCCCCTCACCTGAATTCTTTCCTCCAAGGAGGCAAGAATCAAGTTGCTGCAGATCCTCCAGATTTGCTGCTGCTAACAAATGAGCTTTGTGAAGATGAGGGAGGAAAGAGAATTGAGAACTACGATGATTTTTTATCTTGCCCAAATTCCTATTTAAGGGGCCTGGGGGGTCATACCCTACAAATCTTAAGTTCTCATCCTATGGGTTTTATTTAACTCTATATATTGTGACTTACTTTCCAACCTGACTCTGGCCATAAATTACAAGACAAGGAAGAAAAATTAAAATATTTTACGACGAAACATATTTCTTTGCCATATTTTGAAATGGCCCTGCAAAGCTGTTCTTTGTGGAGGAAAATGTTTCGTCTGTAAAGAATCTCTATTAACATAGCTAGATCTTTTTCTTCCAGATGCTTCCAATCCTAAAGAAACCTCTTTAGGATTAACTAAGATTTCAATAGGAAACAATTTGCCATCTATTGTCTCTAATGACAGCCACAATAAGACTTCAAACAACTTTGGCCTCCACAGTCTTTTATCTTAACCCGAACATTCCCTTTCTAAGGATCCCAGGTCTTTAGAGAAACTCAACCAATTGTCAACCAGAAAATGTTTGAATTCACCTATAGCTGAGAAGCCTCCTCCAACTCCCCTACCCTGCTTTGAGTTGTCCTGCTTTTCTAGAACAAACAAATGTATTTTTTAAGGTATTTGATTTGTATCTCATGCCTTTCTAAAATGTATAAACCAAGCTGCACCCCGGCCACCTTGGACACATGTTCTCAGGACCTCCTGAGGGCTGTGTCATGGGCCATGGTCACTCATATTTGGCTCAGAATAAATCTCTTCAAATATTTTACAGAGTTTGACTCTTTTTGTTGACAGAATAACCTGAAGAATTGGACTACACTAGTGAGAAGCCGAATGTTTGGAAAGGTTATCGATTTGTAGTTAGCATTTGTTTAATTCTAGGGCAGTATCCCACACGAAATAGAGAGAAGGATAATTTTCGTGATTATCCTTAAGATTAATAAGATCACATATGCAAAGTGATAGGAAAATTATTGTTGTTATTTCAATCAATGTAGCTATTATAATTATGTCACTCAATAGAGAGAAACTGCGTGCTTATGAAAGGTCATATAGAAGCTCATGGGAAGAACTTGAGCTGGAACCCAGTTACTCTGACTCATATTCAAATTATCTTTCTAGGAAATCGCACAATGTACTCAGTTCTCTTTAAAAACACCAGAGTCCCCATCTTGTGCTCAGAATGTTCTCTTACACTCCCTTTGCTTCCTCTTTTCTACTAGGTGAGATAACAGCATCACTGGACACAAGAAGGAAACCCTTACTCCAACCCCACTGAAATGATTTAGATGTCCAGGTAAAGCATGGCCTCCCTAAAACATGTTTCCCAAGGGTGACTGAAATAGCACCATTGAAAATTCAGCACTCTGGGTTCAGTGTTGACTTTTTCCTCTCTTTTCAAAGTTGTCTTTGCTGTGAAACAGAAATGCTAGTCACTTCATTAACACTGTAACGTAAAGATTATTGAATTCATTCAAGTGACTGAGCCCTTAGGAATCCTTCCAGCCTTCGGGGAACACTCTGACATTTGGATAGTCTCACATTACAGTAAGTAAATAAACCAGACACCATTTCACACCAGGTCCTAGTGAGAAAAAGAAAGATTCCAATCAAAGGGACAAAATGGAAATGACTTCTCCCAACTTTTCATATGTGTAGATTTAGCTGGGGTAATCGAAACAATGGTTTTATCATCATGTTCCTTCCTTCCAGTTCAGACCTGATAGGAATATCTAAAGACCTCTTTGGAATCATAGTAAATGGGCAGATGTTGGAGCATGGTAGTAATTACTGATTGAGAAAATATCAATGGCAAATATTACTTTAATAACCAGGTTAGTGAGTCAATCCTTGGGTTGAGACCATAAACCCAAATTCATCTTTGTTTAAATTATAGTAGGGCATATTTGTATCATGTTGGAAAAGTCATTTACTTTGGTATAATACACAGATATATTTGGTCTTTGTTCTGAATTCCTGGCACGCAGTTCCTAGAATCCTTGGAATTTCCTGAGTGATAGAAATATATTTTGTTATTCATAATGAAGCTGTTTCCATCACACCTGAGTTTATGCTGATATGTGACTTCAGGTGGAGCCTTTAGATAGCCTCAGGATGGGAGTGGTCATCAGAAAGACTAAGTATTTAGGAGACTGGAACTTCCAGCCATGTATGGCCACTGATCTCCAGAAAATAGGGTGAGACAACTGGAGATTATGCTCTATAAAAAGTCTTGAACAATGAGATTCGGAGACATATTGGGGTTGGTGAACATGTCAATTTTTTCAGAGGTGGCACATCTAGAGAGGGCATGGGAGCTCTGTGTCACCCACTGTGCTATGCCTTGCCTTATGAATCTATTCCATTTGGCTGTTTCTGAGTTGTATCCTTTACAATAAGCCAGTACATAGAACTGAAGAAACAGGAGAGAATCACAGGAACCCCAGATTTATAGTCAGTTGGACAGAAGTATTAGGTGGCCCAGGACTGCAACTGATGTTGGAAGTGGGGACAGTCCTATGGGATAGAGCCCTTTAATTTGTGGCATCTGATGCTCAGTCCAGGTAGATAGCATCAGAATTAAATTGAATTTTTGGTTACTCGGTTGATGTCAGAGCACTGGGGAATTTGGTGTCAAAAAACACCTGACACCTTTCAGGGTTTCTCAGTTTATTTGTAAAATGGAAATACTAAAGTCTATCTCTTAGGTTGCTATGTGGATTTAATTAGATATCATAAATGAAGTGCCTTCTATTTTGTCTTTCATAGAGTAGTTTTTGTTTTTTAGAAAAAGCTAGCTATTATTAAAAGATTTTATATAAAACAATTTTAGTTCCACATCTTATGAGAAATTTTCTATTGCCTAAATAGAGAGGCTCATAGCTCTGCCCCCATAGTTAGGATGTCTCAACCCTTGTCACTGACCTAAGATTCTCCAAGAATTCCAAAGACCCAGCTATGCCAGGGAATACAGACCAGCAGCGATCTTTTGTTTGCACAACATTTTTTTTTGTAATTGAAATTGTTTAAAAATGGGTCTATAGTAAGGAGATTCACGTCGAAAGCTTTGATGACGTGCATCTTCTAAAAAACTGAAAGGTACTGCAGAGTAGTCTTCACAGTCACAATGCGCTGTGTTGAGGCTGCTGCTTAGAAAGGTGGGGCTTCTTCTCCCTGCTTACTCACTTGTCTGGTTGATCTCTCAGCTCAGCTGCAGGAGCTTGTTGGTCCTGAAGAATGGTCTGTCTTTATTTGCTGATACTTAAACTTTCCTTCTTGAAAACTGAATCATTGCTATTTGGTGCACATTTTCACCCAGTCTGAGTGCCACCTTACATCTTTCATTCTGTATCTTGAGAATTCTGTTTTACAGTCAGAGGTGACAACTAGATCAGAGCACTGACTGCTCCCAATTTCACTTTTACAAAAGAGAGCAAAGGAAGTGGTGATGTCAGGTTTGGGGGTGATGATAAAGTCAGAGAGGGGAACTGAAGCCCACATTATGAAAAGAGCTGTACAAACTTGTACTCTTGATCTCCCCTTAAAAGCTGGTTTTGTACCTGAACGGAGAGAAGTGCTGATATTAGAGACCTGGCTGATGTCTGGTGCTTCATTGCCCTGAATAGACAGAAAAATGCAGACCCTTGGGATGCAAAGTGCTTGACACAGCTGAAAGTGAACAACAGAGGCTGGGAGGAAGCAGGGCCAAGCAAATCCAGAAATTCTCCAGGGCTATCGCCTAGGCCCAGAGGGTGGTGGTCAGGACAAAGTAGGAGCATGTACAGTGTTGAGATCAGAGTCTTGGGAAAGCACCTGTTACAGGTCAGCGTGAAGGATGATCCAAGAAACAAGTCAGACAAGAGGCAGGTTAGTGAACAAAGTGATCACAAGTCAAGGGAAATGGTGAGTCCATAAGTTTGTCAGTAGCAATTTACTTTAACTACTTCATCCTAGGCCATATTGTGTTCATGCCTATATTGGTTTCTTTCAATTGCATGTCAAGGAGATCTGCTCCTTTTTTTTTTTTTTTTTTTGGTATGTGTGTTGCTGAAGTGAGCACAGATCTGCTAGCTTTTAATCAGAAAATCCACACTCCAGGGCTGGCTACTACAAGTTGTTTTGCTTTCTTGCTTACTAAATACTATCATAAGCTATATTAATCAAGTATAAGGATTGATAGATATTAGAAAGGTTGTTGATTATCAATAATGAACGTTAGAAATGTGCTTACATTTTTGTGCTTTTTTTTTTTTTTTTTTGACACAGAGTCTGGCTCTGTCCCCCAGGCTGGAGTGTAGTGGCACCATCTTGGCTCACTGCAAGCTCCGCCTCCCGGGTTCACACCATTCTCCTGCCTCAGCCTCCCGAGTAGCTGGGACTACAGGCACCCGCCACCATGCCCTGCTAATTTTTTTGTATTTTTAGTAGAGACAGGGTTTCACCATGTTGGCCAGGATGGTCTCGAACTCCTGACCTCGTGATCCGCCCACCTCGGCCTCCCAAAGTGCTAGGATTACAGGCTTGAGCCACCACGCCCAGCCGATTTTTGTGCATTTTTGATATTCAATGTGTGTGGATAAGGTAAAACATTTTGAAAACACTTTCTGCTTTTAAAGGAACAGACATTAAAATCTAGTGTCTATTTCACCATATACCCTTAGAGATAACATGGAAGATTCGATATATAAATAATCTTGTGTTGTGATGTTGCTTTAGAAGATTATTGGTCACAGTATTCCAAGAGTTGATTTGCTAAAATACATAATGACAATATTGTAACATTTGTTTTCAAAGAACTTTCCATGCAACGCATTTTCAGAACCTCAAAACAGAATAGTGGGATTTTATTAAGGCTGCATGCTTACTCATAAATTGTGTACATGTGTAGCACAATTCAGTCTTGGGCTTAATTTTATAATTTCCTGGAAGCTAAATAATGAAAGAGTGTTAATTCTCACCTGTCTTCAATTACTGGGCAGCACTGTTGAGATTCTCAAAAGAAATCTAGTAGCTGTGTGTGACTACAGTACTCAGGAACTGTATGGATAGAGAAGAACGAGAATGACCTGTGGATTAAAAAGACAGAGCAGAGATCCAAAGGGAGTGAGTGAGACGCCAGCAACAGGGACGCCTTCTGGCTCAGTAAAAAGACTTGTTCTGTGGTGGGGAATGCTTAGGGTTGCACTAGCTGTGCCTTCTGTGGGGAATAGGCAACCTTGGGTATGGAAAATCACTGAGACAAGATTCAGGAGACCCAGTTCAGTGCCAGCCCTAATTGGTCATGTGAACTTGGGTAAGACCCTTATCCCCTCTAGGTCTTGGCTTCCTGATGGGTTAGATGAAGAGTTAAACAAAATATTCTTGGCTGGGGTAGCACAGTGTGGTGAAGGCAGTGAGATTTCGGGGTCTTTGGTCTCTGTTATAATCTTAGGCTCACTCTGAATACCTAGGGCTTCTTGTGCAAGTTATTTAATCCATTTAAGCTTTAATTTTTTTATCTATTAAATGCAGGAAATAACACCTATATCAAAAAGGCTATTTTTAGTCTTAAGTAAAGATGACATGTGAAGTGTTTAAAAGACTGCTTAATAATGTTACCCCATTCCTCTCATCTTTCCCTTTACACTCACACATTCTACAATTCTATGAATTAAGGGGAAATGATTGATGGAAATTTGTGGCACAGGCAGAGATGGAATGGGGACGTTATTTCCTCAGCATTGGGCTTGAGTGATAGTAAACGATGAAGATAAAGTTTACTTCTGAAGTGGAATGGTTAAAGTACCATTGAGGGAATATGTGTTTAACCTAATAAACTGGAGACCCATTTTGTAGTTGTATCCTACCCCGTGGGAAGTGCAAGAGACACAGCACACCAAAAACTAGGAAAGCTCTACGATTACTAGTCGGGACTCTGGATCCAACTGGAAACATCACCATGTGATGGATCAGAATTTGAAGCATGAGGAGAATCTGGGCTAGATGAGCACAGAAATCATGCCTACAGCACCACTGGGAAGAGGAAACTCTGTCTCTCTGTATGTATATATGTTTGTGTGTGTGTTTTTGTGTATGTATGTATATACACGCATATATGTGTATATATAACATACATTTAGTGGATTGAAAAATTATGAATTTATGATAAAATTGTGGCTTCAGTCATCAACAATTCTTTGTTAAGTCATTAATGAATGGCTTTTTTTTTTTTTTTTTTTTGAGACAGTCTCACTCTGTTGCCCAGGCTGTAGTGCAGTGGCATGATCTCGGCTCACTGGAATCTCTGCCTCCCGGGTTCAAGTGATTTTCCTGTCTCAGCCTCCCAGGTAGCTGAGACTACAGGAGCCCGCTACCATGCTCAGCTAATTTTCGTGTTTTTAGTAGAGATGGGGTTTCACCATGTTAGCCAGGCTGGCCTTGAACTCCTGACCTCAGATGATGCATCTGCCTCAGCCTCCCAAAATGCTAGGATTACAGGCATGTGCCATCTCACCTGGCCTGAGCGAATTTTCTTTTATAAAAAATTGGGTTGCTCCATTCCTTATTTGACATTTTATTTTAAAAAGTGATTTATTTGTAATTATAAACTTAAGCAATATAGAGGATGCAAGGAAAAAAAACTGAAAAAGCAGAAATGAATCCCAATCTAATGAAAGGGAATTAGTCACCGTTAGTATTTGATAAACATGTAGATGGATTTGTGGATGCAGAGATAGACCTGGAGGCAGATTGGCAGAAAGATAGATAATTAACTAGAGGTGTCTGAAGACTGGAGTTGGAAGGGGTATCATGGACTTGTCCTGGAACAAGTCTCTTTAGGTGACACACCCAGGGGATCAGTGTGTCTCACAATATTGTTCTTTAAGTCACTAGTTCTCTCTGTTAGGATCTTATGACATCTGCTTTCTTATTTTTCCTCTTCCCAACTTCATTTCCAACAGTTTCTTAGCCAGAAGGAAGGCTGATAATAAGACAATGACAAGTGAGAATGCTTCCTCCTTCACCTCCACCTGTTTTGAAAAGAAGTCTTGTATGTGGACATTCCCCTCTTTTCCTTGGTACCCCTCACCCCTCCTTGCAGCATTACATGGCTATTTGAGCACCATGATCCTCCCTTTCATGGAGATCTAAATCCTGCCTAAGGTTTGAGTTAAGACTGCCTATCTTTCAGCCTCCTACCTCACCTGTCCTCAATATAACTGTGTTTGGCAAATATTCTTCCAAGTGTGAAATTTGGAGTTGGGGCGTATTCTTATTAGTGATGAAGGTGGAATTTTCTTTCTTCTTGATATTTTCTTGCTGCTTTTATAGATTTTAGCAAGTTTTATGGAATGAGACATCAAAAAAGAATGGCTTTATTCAATGATCTTTAGCCAGAAGTCTCCTACCTGTGAAGATTCTGGTACTCAGATTTAATACAATCAAGTGTCTCTTGAAATTTTATGTCTTAGCATGCCTTTTATTTTTATTTTTGGGTGTGCTATTCCTTATTTCAGCACTACTAATAGAAAAAAAACCAACTATATAGACAAGAATAATCAAGAAAAATACCTCAAGGGCCAATGTGAAAAGATTTTTAGTATTTTATGATTTATTACATTTTATAATTTAATTTTTATAAGTAGTAAAATATATTTCAAATCTGTGTATTTTTAAGAGGAAGTTCCAAATGAAAGAAATATGAAACAAACAAAGTTAGACATGGGAAGGAAAAAGATCACCCCATTGCTATGTTCATCGTATCTTATTCTCACTATTTTAGGAATGTCAAGGTGACGTTTAGGCACCGTGTGACTCCTTTACCATGAATCACCCTCCGCAATCCCCAGGTGCAGGTTGCTGATTATTCTCGTCAAATTTTCTCCAGGAGTTCCCTGTTTCTCTGTCTTGGATATATATTTGGCTCTGCATGGTAGACCAGGAGCACCAGAACTGAGACATTAAAACCTTTTGAGTTAAATAGTATTAGGAGATTATTTTCACAGGCGCCTTTAAAAATAGATGTATCCAATTACTGTAATTCTAATTTTTCAAATGCTAGTACTTTTGACAAGTTGCAGCTCTGTTTACCAGCTCTTGTAGGAGTCTCATGATTTCCCCCAAAAGAGCAGCATGAAGCTGAAATTGTAAGTTTATCAAAGCAAATTGCATGCATTTTCCAAAGGCAAATTGCAGACCAAAGCCATTTGTAGATGAATAGAAAACTACATGAAAGAGAACACTCTGCTGTGTTTGCCTACTCATAACTTCAACCCAAATTACCTTTTAAAACACTATTTGGAAATCTATAGAACTTCAAAAGGGCCCATTAATGGATGTGTTGAAAATAGAACCCAACTTCTTCAACTCCAAACACAGTTTCACTATTCAAAAAGGAAGTTTCCCAGAATAAGGTTTAAACTTAAGTTCCTGAAGTTCATAGGCTAAAAATATACAAAGTTTACATTGTAGTTTCTCATCACTGTAAGACTCACCACATATTCAAAAGACCATTAGGAAGTCCTGAATGTATACTGTGTCCTACCCTGAAGAGGGCACAGTTTATTATAACTATTATCACATATATCTAAACAAACTCTTTTACATAAAAAAGGTAAGTAAAAATATTATGTGGATTAAGGCATAGAGGGTTGAAAGGACTATTTCAACGGCTTTTAACAAACTCAGCAGATTCAAAACTTGAATTCAGGTCTCAACTTATCTTTCAAGAGGAAAATGCTGAAAGTGTACAGCGAGTGTAACTTTCGGTTTTCTGTATAATATTTAATGAGATAAATGCCTCCCTCCCTGTGGTGTGGGTTACTCAGCATTTGCCTTGCATTTTTATTCTCCAGCTTATTCTCTTCTGTGTCCAGAAGGCTGATTTCCATAGGGGGCATCAACTGCATCCCCTCCCCTGTTTCAATTTTGCTGGTAAAAAGCATCAGAGGGAGATCAGAGGATGAAAAGTAGAAAGATTAGGGCATTTATTCCTCCCACCCCACCCCAGCTTGAGTTCAGGTCTGACAGCGTCTGCAGCACTGGCACTATAGCCCTGAGGGCCACCTTATTCCATGCCCAGCTCTTAACTAAGCTCCAGTAACACCAATGCCTCCATTTGTTCCATCAGGCCTAGGAGTGGAAAAGGCTCTTCACCCTTGCTAGTCCCTAGGTGTCTACATATCCCTTGTAGGTTGCTACCTCTTACCACGCCTTGGTAAACACTCCCCTCATTAAGAAGCTTCTTTGAAAAATCCCAACTAACTGAGCGTGCCATGTGTTTTAGGCTGGGGTCCTGACAGATACACATTTGTGTACCTAATTTTAAAAGCTTATTTCACCTCCTGCTCTTGCATACAATTATAGCGCATAACCTTGTGGTTAGAGATAAGCAAACACGCTGAAACTAAAATGCAAATGCATCCTGGAATACTGTAACTTAAAAGCTGCCACCAAAATAATTCTACAGCGCACAAGTCCATCCTGTGCTTAGGAGATGAGTCCACGTATGCACACAGGTGCTTTTCTTAGCAGGAGCTTCTTATTTTGTGGGTAACTCTAGGCCCTCTCTCTGGTGTGGAGTCTCTGTCTTGTTTGGGGGTCCTGATCCTCTCACTTATCATATCCCCTGCTGAGCCTTTCCAGGCAAGGCAGTGATTCAGGAAAGACTGCTGACGGTGTAGAAAGTACACAGTTTTGTTTCTACTGGCCAGCTAGCGGGGAGTCCTGGTATTCAGAAGGGGAATCAATTCTTTCTTTTTGATTTAGGGATATGTTTGGCACTTATTAATTAACATGTGTGTGAGAGATCCTGAGAATTTCAAACATTTATTTTTTAAAGGAGTCTAAGTTTAAACTTAACTTCATTATATAAAACTTCCTTCTCTTTCCTCAACCTCACTTGTTTGAATTATTTCACCTTGGAAATGGCAAGCTTTCTCAAAGATTAATGCAAAGCTCATGTCAAAATAGAGCTCTCTCTCTCAATTTTATTTCTACTATTTTAACGATTTCATATTTATTTATTTATTTATTTATTTATTATTTGTAGTTTTCTTGGTCCATTAGTTCTGTGATTTAATTTACTATTTTACTTTAAAAGATTTTCCCTTGCCAGTCAATTAGTATTCCATAGAATACATGAGAGAATACATTTTTGAAGAAAACTAGTAAACAACCAATTAAAACTCTTTATGGGTTTTCTTCCACATATAAATTACTATTCTATACATGAAATAATAAAAATAAGCCTTGGAATGAAAGTATATAAACATGTCAATAGAAATTCTAAGTATGGGGTAATCAGCCTTGAGGTAATTGATAGCTGCCAATACTTACATGATTTGTCATCTGTCAATCATTTATTCAACAAATATTTTCCACAGCTCCTATACACAAAGCATTTTAAGGGTAGTGTTAAAAACAACATACTTTCCCTGCCCTAAAAATCTTTATAATTTATTTCAGAAGGAGAGAAAGGTACTTTTTTTTTTTTTGACAGATGGGGACAGAGTCTCTCTCTGTTGTCCCGGCTAGAGTGCAGTGGTGCAACCTCAGCTCACTGCAACCTTTGCCTCCCAGGTTCAAGCAATTCTCCTGCCTCAGCCTCCTGAGTAGCTCACACTACAGGTGCCCACCACTACGCCTGGCTAATTTTTGTATTTTTAGTAGAGACGGGGTTTCACCATATTTGCCAGGCTGGTCTTGAACTCCTGACCTCACGTGATCTGTCTGACTCGGCTTCCCAAAATGCTGGGATTACAGGTATGAGCCACCTTGCCCGGCCTCGAAGAAAGGTAATTTTTAAGGAAGTGCAATGATAGTGGCAAATAAGAGTTCCAAGCAGAATGAAGCCTCTTCCTGGTAGTGGGAACTGGGGCTTCTGGTCTCAGCCATTGATCAATTATCACTGACAGGAACCATGAGACCTGTGCAAATGAATGACTGTGTACAGTTCTAGTCATTGAGCTGATCCTCAAAAAAAGATGTGATAAATGTGGATTGAAGGGATTGTTTGTGTGTATGAGTATGTGTGTGTGGAAGGGAGTGTAAAGTATGCTACTACTTTGTTATTTGAAGATAGATTAAAAACACCTCCATCTCTTCCTTCAGCATGGAAAGACGAAACACATGGGAGAAGTGTGAATGCAAGTCTATTCACCAATTTCTAGGATTTGCTCTCCGGGTTTGGTGGGTTGGGATGGGGATCAAAATTTCAAAGAAATATTGCACAGCCAAGAAAATACAAGTCTAATATACCTATTCAGTTGCTAGGCAGTTACTAATAGGTTGTTGATAATTCAACTACTGGTGTGCTTAGGTAGGTTGAAATACAATTACTTTGAAGAATTACCTAGAAAAAATCCTGGATAAGAGACCTAGAAGTGATTAAGGAAATAAGAGTGGCTCAGGCACTTCTCTAACCATTCATCAACTGTATAATGGAACGCAAGCAATGCTTTTCCTCAATCTTTAACAGAATGGACTGCTGGGAAGATGCATCATGACACAGATCCAGGAAAGAATCATCTCTGAGTCTTTCTGCCTCTTTGTGTTGGTTGGGAGAGGCTAAAAGAGGCTTTTGACAGAGGGACGACAAGTGTTAGAAGAAGTGTAGCATGTGTGCTACCATTTCAGGGCATTATAGCAGAGAACTCAGAAAGGCCAGAATCTTGTACCAAACTGTAACCACCTCTTTTCCAGGTGAGACAGCCACCAAAGAAAGACACATGAAGCAAATGGAGCCACACGTGATGATCATACTGATCTCTGCTAAATCGAGCTACAGCACACGGGAGTCCCAAAACTTGCTAGGCCTTCTCTCACCTGCATGTTTACTCTTATTAACTTATAATGAGCCCTCTGACAAACTGTCATATTTGAAAGAGCTTTTACCAGACAGGAGGGGGAGGAAGGAGAAATAAAAAAAGATAAGCAAAAGGGCTGGGCTTGCTGTGTGATCACCAGATAAAATACTAAACACTCAGTTAAATAATGCTGGAGGGTGACCTCTTACATGACCCAATCAGAGATTTGACATTTATCTCCTGAATGTGACATCCCATCTCATCAAAGATTTGGGACAGTGGGGATGAGGAGACACGTTCTCTCTCCCTTTCCTTGCTCAGCCTTGTTCTCTCTGTTCACTCTTTGGGCCTCAATGCACTTTTGTGGCCATCTCAGTTTGTGGCCTGCCCGCTGCATGTCCATCTCTGCAGTATCGGTGAAAACTCACCGGCCCCTCTGTGTGGCCACTCTTTTTTTCTTTTCTGAAAACAATGAGATACTTATATCCACCCCATGCAAATTCCTCCAGGATATTGCTCTTGAGTCATCCTTGAGAAATTTCCATCTTGAAACATGTCTGTCTCCATGTTGGGAAATTTAATTAGTACTCCTATTGTAGGGATTAGGGAAAGCACAACTACACTCTTCAGCAGCTTCAATGATTTCACCAAAGGGCATTTATTTACTCAGTTATACCAGCTGTTTGTTCACCAGATACTGTCTCCTTTGACCCTTCCTATGTGCACATAAACACACACAGTGGGTGCTGACTATGAGAACTGATAATATCATACCCATTTTAGATACATCACTGGGGCAAAAGGGAACATTTATGGGAGATATTTTTCTTTTTGTTGTGGAAATTCTGACAATCTCATTTTATTTTCTCATTCTTCAAATTATTAAATTATTCTCTCTTTCTCTGTGTTTACATAGGGGTCATCATTTGTTCTTTTAATCGAGAGCATGTCCCCTCTTGCCATATTCAGGGATGATTGCCCCCTACCTGAACCCCATCTTGCTCCAAACAACAAGCCATATAATCAGAGATCGCACTCTTAGTCAAAAGTCTGACCAGTTAAAGAATTAATTCCCTGTACCAGGGAGTATGGAAAGCAAAAAAGAAACTCTGTTATGATTTCTATAGATGGAAGGAGAAATGTGCTATTTGAACGATAGCGTTTAATTGTCATTATCTAGAAAAGATACTTCATTTAAACTTCTCCTTTACTTAAAATAAACACCTCAATGCTCACATTCCTGCCTGGAACATTTTTAGCAATAACTGCTGGTTGTCAATGACAACAATCATATTTAATTGTTCATCCTGACATGCTCCAGCACTCTATTAAGCACAGATTACTATAGATTGAATAAGTGAATAGCAAAGATGCTCGCCAAGAGCTCTGAACATATCAGTGGAAATAATGAATTACATCATCCTTCCATGAAAATGCAGGAAGGGCCAACACAGGTCAAGAGCTTGTTAGAGTTTCAGGTTGTCCATTTTTGACTGAATTAAAAAGAAAGCAAGTTTATTATGGATTATACATGTAAGTGGGGAGAGGATGCAAGTCGAATTTCTTGATTAGGTGTTATTTAGCTATTTTACCATACCTCGAAGTTATAATTCAGAAAGGAAATGAGATGTATCTTGTTTCTTATATGAATTTTGAAAAGGTACACAGTAGATAGTCTTACTGAATTTTAGTTTAATTGCACTTTCATCTCAATATTATTATTTTATCAAGCCAGATAAGTAAATAATATCCTTTCATCAGTTATCAGAGCACAGTTGTAATATAAATGGGATTAGCACAATGAATGCCTTTGGAGAAAATTATAAAATGTCCTTTCATGCACATACAGTTTTATAAACATGACTTTCCTTTGTTTTATTTCAATCTCTGATGGAAATGTACAGATTTTAAAATTCTGGGAAGAACAAACTTATCTGATCATTTTTAAGTAATTGATAGATCACAGTAGAATTATGTTTTTCTTTTAAATGATGAGGATAGAAAATTTGAGTTGTTTAATTAGACATGTGACTGAACCCAGACATAAGGGGATCACTTTGGTGCCCTAGAAAGAACTTTGTACTGACTGGGGAAGTCCAGATATCATATTCTGGTGTTGGGCTAAATACTAATTATAAAACCATCAGACAAAATTATTGTTATCATTATTTTGCAGCAAGTGACTGTTAACTTTGAATGTGTGTTATCAACTTAAAAGTCTACTATTTCTTGAAAATATGTGTCATAAATATTTTCTCCTCAAAGAATAAACACACCTTTTATAAATGAGTTGATTTATTACTGAACTGTCTATTTATGACAGCATGCTTCTTCCATTTATCCAATAATTACTTTGTTAACAATCACATTTCATAGGCTTAATGTTTTATAATTGTTTTGGTAAACCTCCTGAATATCTCTATGTGTACAGAAAGCAGGGAATGGGCATTTTAAGGGGCTGAGATTTGTAAACTGTCCTTTAGAAAATTTGTAACTATGTACCCAGCCCAACAATAAACAAGAATGTCTTTCTATTGATTATACCAAATTTCTACTTTCCTTTAAAGTTTGGCAAAACTATAAGAAATATTTAATTATTATTATTTATTTATCATTTGTTATACTAATAAATAACCCATCCATCCAATAATAAATAATTTATCCAAATTATAAAAATATTATTATTTATCATTTATTAATAAATAATTTATTTATTCAATAATAAATAACTCATCCATGTTATATATCATGTTATTTATTTTAATAATGAATAATAGATAGTATTTAATATTTATTATTTGATTATTTAATTTATAAACAAATGAGTTCGCATTTTTAAATATATTTATTGACCATTTGTCAAGTTCTCCCGTTAATTTCCTTGCCTTCTTATTCCTAATTAGACTTGCATGCTATTCGTGTTGCAAATATTTCTCAGTTGGTCAATTTTGCTTTCTTTTTATTATAGTCAATGCAAACTTACTACAGAAAGTAGTAATTTTAAGGTTTCTCTGGCACCAGAATAAATGCATGCTAACCCATAATAAATGGTACAGTATAATTTTAAAGTGCACACATTGGGTGGGAGCCAAATGGAATACTGTCTTTACAATGTGGGACACAGTCTTTGTGAGGACAACTCCTCTATGCCCAGCTTTAATTATGTAGATTTTTGAGAGTGTCAGAAGTTTGAAGTAGGATCAGTGGATAGGATTCTATGGTCCTATAATTATTTTAATTATCTGGTGTTCCAAAAAGTGTTTCCTGAAAGTTAAGCAATGAGAGTTGGTTTCCTTCCACTTTACTAACTGGTGTTTTATTTTTTCCTTCTTAGACTACATGCATGATCTGTAATTATGCATGAAATCAAATTGATGAGGGTTAGACAAATATGCTGAAATGTCAGTCTGAGAATTTTAAGTGTAGCTCTAGCAGAAAATAAGAGCAAACTTGTCCTACTAATACTGACTACCCTGGAGGACACCTGTACTTTAATAAGTCTAATGAGTTGTTTTTCATTGAGTCAATTTTTTTACATCAATGTTCATTGAATATTTATTCTGCATCAAACCCTGTATTCAGCACTGGTTGGTTAAAGATTATCTATTTACTTATCTTTTATGTATCTATCTATCTATTATCTATCTATCTATCTATCTATCTATCTATCTATCTATCTATATCTATCTATTCATCTATCATCTATCTATCTATCCATTTATCTATAACCACTTATCTATCTATATCTATCTATCTATGTCTATCTGTCATCTATCTATCTATCTATCTATCTATCTATCTATCTATCTATCATCTATCTATCATCTCTATTCATTATTCATCTATCTACGCTATCTATCTATCTATCTATCTATCTATCTATCTATCAGTTACGTATTTAGCTAGCTGGCATCTATCTATATGTCTCTATCATCTATCTTGATATAGATATACAGATAGAGATATAGTTTTTTCCTCAGGAAAGTCAGTGTTAAATAAGGCTCTCAACTGAGCATAAGATGAGGACAGGTGAACGACAGGGGAATCTAATTCAAATGAGTAGTCCAGGGAAGGCTTCTTCAGGAAGGGGATCATTAACACTAAAACTTGAAGGGCACATGCATTTATGTATTATGTGGATAAATTACCAGGGGAAGTACTGGAGAGAATTAGAGAGAAAGAAGCAAGATTCAACATGGTTTTTTAAAAAAGCAAGCTGTTAAAAAAAAAAAGTTACAGGAAATTACCCTAAGTCAGTCAGTGTTTCTTAAGGCTGAGCATTAAGAGAAATAATTCTTGGGGATGTTAAAAGCTCAGATGTGTGGGAACTATCATAGGCCTGTTGAAAAGAAACTTAATGAGTCCACAACAGGTCTGAAGCAGTGGCAATCTTGAAAAAAAACACAGAAAAAGACAGAGGCTGAAGACCAATGCAAGCAGTTCTAATTCCAGACCCAAGGAAATGAGATAATAATTATAATTTCTAAATTAAAGTCAACTTTCTACTAATGTACAGAAACAGAAACCCAGGGTAATATTTAAAATGAGGAAATGAAAAAAGATAACATATCTATAAAACTGTGCATCTACAACTTAATTTTGTAAGAATAAATACTGCTTTTACTAGTAACTTAAAGAAAAAGGTTGTGATTTAGACAAATAATAAGGAAGAAGTAAATTGAATTCAGTTAGTGCCTGATTAGAAATATCAAGTTTCTTGACTTAAACACCCTATTTATTTTTCTAAGTCAGAGTGAGGCTTAGAAAACAGCAAGTATGGTCTTAAAAAATTATTAGCAAAACTCAGAAATTCTCCCTCAAATCAAGGAATTCCTCTCTCTCTTTCTTACTCACATGCATGCACACACACCAGCAGATTCTAATCACAGTGAAAAACACCAAGATCAATAAATATGCTATTCAGATATAAGAAACTTTAATATTTTATAGTATTTACTCTATATTTTTAAAGAAATAATAGGGTTACAGTTAAAGTCTGTTTTGCATTACCATCTCAGTCTTACTTCTTTCACTTCTTCCCTTTGCAAAAAATGTCATTTTACTGAACATTAAATATTTAGATCTAGGTCATTTCCTTTAAATACTGTCTGAACATCTATGTATGAATGTGTTAAGATTTATATACCCATTCCTCTAATAATAGATATTTAATATTATTCCCAGTTTTCTATATTATAAAATGTTGCAATAAATATCAATATTTTTATCTCTTTGTGGAGGTTATCAAAGTTCCCCTTTAGCGTTCCTATTTAGAAATGGGAATTCTAAGTTGCAACAGATATCAGTATTACTAAATCTCATCCTTTTCCTCTATTTTTTAGTTCATGTTTCTGCCCTCACTTGTACCTAATCACACTCACCAAAAGGGTGGTAGGTGTGGTTGGGTTTCTTGCCTGTCACTGTGTGATGGTTTGAAGCAGCTAATCCTTTCAAAAGCTAAATGGAATGCAAAGACTTAGCCCTCTTTTAGAGATAAAGAAGGCTAAGTTAGAACACGCCAAGTATGTTTTTTAGATATCATCAAGCAAATGGAATATCCGTTATTATAACTGAAAAGTCTGGGCTGTTTCAATTGAGTTCAAAAGCCACGGTAAAACATGAATTTAGAAGCAAGCTGTTAGAGAAAATATGCATGTGAATGTGTATGTCTGTGTTTGTGTATAAAAATATACGATGTAGCTTATAACACAAATAAGTCAGCCTCCTACCCACTACATATGTGTGCACGTGTACACACAGACACATAGAAAAACATGCATTGTATCAGGGTTATTTCCAGACCACCTATAATATTAGATTATAAATTACTGCCTTTAATAACATAGTTTTGCCGGCAGCTTGGTGGGAAGTCTCCAGTAAGAATTAATTTGAAGGATATAGTTGCAATGTCTTTCTACTTTCCAAATATTTCCCTTGTATACTTCAACAGTGCCTAGTATTTCAACATTGGTGATTTATTCACTTGTTTTCAGGCACTGAAATCTCCAAAGGTCCTACTTTCAAAATAAAATTTTAAAATTTATAGAAGAAATGTATTGTGCCACTAAGATTAGAATGATTGAATAGATCTAAAGCATTTATAACCATTTCCCTTTCAGGGGTGTCCAAGGGAGAGAATAGAGTCATAGATTCTTAGCTCTGTTTCTGGTTGGGCCAGCGAAATACCTTCCTCATCCCTTTTCTGCATGTCACTAGAGACAGAAACTAAAAACCATGGCTCAGGCTGCCAAAAGCTTAAAACAAAACAACAACAACAATAAAATAAGGCTGGTTGGACAAGCTTGTGGGATGATGAGGGCGTAACAAGTCCTGGAGAGGGTATGTTCCAATAGATAGCAGTAGATGGGAGAGGGCTTCCCACAGCGTCTCACCTAGAACACGTCTCTAAATGTCTTCTTTAAACACCATTTCCCTTCCCCAGCATAGCTGATAAACTCTCTCTATATTCCCACCCATCCAGGCCTCTTATTGTCACATTTCTTTTCCTTCCTTATCCTAACTGTCTCTGCCCTCAGTTTCCGAGCTACTCCCTGCCATGGGCAGCCCCTCCACACCTTCAACCTCAGCAAGGCTCATGTGATTCTCTCTTCATTCCAGTGCAATATTTCTCAATCTTGGCATGATTGCCAGTTTGAGCAGATTAATTCTTTTTTGTAGGGGCAATCTTGTGCATTGTAGGATGCTTACCAGCATCCTTGGCCTCTAGCAGTTAGATGCCAGTAGGATCTCCCCAATTGTGACAACCAAAAATGTCCCTAGACATTGTCAAATGTGCCCTGGGGCACAAACAATTGAGAACCACTTTTCTGGATATAATCTCTATCTCATTACACTGGTAATTGCAATGCGGAGTAGTGTCAAACATAAATAATGAGATTCAGAAACTATGCGAAGTATAGTGTTTATCTGAGTGCAAAGCTTGAGGATGACCACCTGGAAAACACATACTCTGAAAGAATGGGTCTTCGTTCGTAAGTGGGTAAGTTAAGGTTTCATTTATATAGGGAGAGTTGCAACATTTTCCATACAAGGTCAGTGCGTAGGTTATAGCAATTTGATAAGTTACAGATTATCACAATAAAAGGAAGATTGCCTTAACATTCCATGAGGAGGGGTGATGATCTGAGGGGGGTCTTATCTCTGCTGCCACAAGGCCTTTCCTAATCATTTATAGGAAGGGGAAGAAGTTCCAGCTGCACACTATGTGACTCATGCCACACAGCCAGAATCCTCTCTGGGTTCAAAATGCCTTAAAGTTCCAACAGTTTCAAGTTTGAATTATTTAATTTTACAGTAGAAAAAGATGTCAGGAAGAATACTGAGAAAGTATCTAGCCCAGAATAAAGAGTTCAGAGAGGGCTCCCTAAAGGATGTCAGAAATGTCAATGCACATGGTTGGGAAAGAGTGTTCTAGGTTGAGATACATCACATATGGAAGCCTGCTAATAAATGATAATGAAACATCGGGGGAAATATTAAGTAATTCAGAGTACCAGCAGGGAAGTGGTGAAATACTGCTGGAGGAGGTGGGTGAAAGGAACGGGATGAAGAGCGTTGTGTGCTATGATGAGGAGTTTGACCTTCTCTTGAGGTCAAGAGGGGACCACTGAAGCATTTTAAACACACAAATAGTTTCATTTTAGAAAAGTTCTTCTGGTAGCCTTCAGAAATTAAAGTCAACAAAGATAGAGAATATTAGGAGACTATTATACATCTTAGATAACATTCGTGTAATGTTTAGGGCAATGTGGTCATTGACTAGGTCAACTAGGTCAATCCTAGTGTCATCCTCTTTCTACATCATAATTTCAACAAAGCCATGGCTGTTGGCAATTCAAAAAGGAAATATCATTGTCACATAGTGAGACCGGAAAGAAGGTAAAACATGCTCATGAGCTCTTACTCATATTTTTCATTGTATTTTTTTAGAATTTAATTTTTACTTATTATTTTCTCAATCTATACAATTTGAAATTCTCACAAGGCTTAGCATGTAAACTCTGTTACTGTCTTCACACCTTTGGGAGATCTCATCCAGTCTCAGGGCCATAAATATATCCTATATTTTGTTAACTTTAATTTACATCTCTAGCTTGAATTCCCCCACTTAATTCTCAAAAACTACTCAACATATCAACTTAGATGACTAACAGGGACCCCCACACAATCTATCAGTAAATTCTGAAAGCACTATAATTAATAGACATATACCTATACCTAACTCTCTCTCTCTCACACACACACACACACACACACACACACAAATGGTTAGTTTCTGACATTATTTCTTCTTACTTTTTCTCTAAAATTGGTTACAGTGTGAGTTTCCATTTTATAATCAATCTTTACTCAGCTAACACTAGCTATTGTGCTTTATAGTTAAACATTAGACTGGCCGTTATGGCTTACTATTATGAGAATCAATGTTTTATTTGACACTCTGTGCCTCAAAGCTGCTTATTATTAAATTGTGGCAGCACTATTACTTCCCAAATGTGTTGGCCTCAACCTAATCCCCAAATCCTTGTGGGCACATGTCCATGGGCATGTTATTAACTGAAAGTACTTACTCACACAGCCTTACCAACTTTAAAAAAACAAGGAAAACCTGAAGGAAAAAAAAGTCATGTAATATTAATAGCACATATTCTATTATAAATTATTCTGCAACAAATAAGCAAATGTAAAAATGATGCTGTATTCACCCCCCAACTTAATCTTGTGTAGTGGCATACTGTGAAATAGTATATCTCATTTCCCAGTCTAATGAGTTATTGTAAATACTATTTGGTCAAAATTACATGTGTATAAAAACCTTAGGTCCCATGTTTCTTGATATTTCTGTGTTTGAAGTGAAAACCACACCACACAATCGCTATAATTTGTGCATGACTATTTAATTACAAATAATGCAATACAACCTGAGCTAGCAAAGAAAAAAAAAAGAGAGAGAAATAAAGAGAGAGACAGAAAGAGAGAGAGAGAACTTACAATGGGATACAGAACCAGAACCATCTTAGATAGCTACAGGAAGGGATGTAGCCTAGCCTCAAAAGTGAAATTGAAGCAAGAGCTAGGTACCAAGCAATTTTCTTTGAATTGACTCATCTTTGATTTATCCCACAAATCTGCTTCATTCTTCTCTTATGTCTCCTTCTGTCTTCCTGTGATTCACTGGTTTGTGAGGTAGAGCCTGACCTGCAATGATTCTTTCTTTCTTTCTTTCTTTCTTTTTTTCTTTTTTGAGGTGGAGTCTCACTCTGTTGCCCAGACTGGTGTGCAGTGGTGCGATCTTGGTTCACTGCAACCTCCGGCTCCTGGGTTCTAGTGATTTTCGTTGACTCAACCTCCCGAGTAGCTGGGACTACAGGTGTGCACCACCAGGCTTGGCAAATTTTCATATTTTTAGTGTAGGCCGGGTTTCCTCATGTTGGCCAGGCTGTTCTCGAACTCCTGACTTCACGTAGTCCACCCATCTTGGCCTTCCTGCATGCTGGGATTACAGGCTTGAGCCACCACACCCGGCCCTGTAATAATTCTTGAACTTATATGTTACTATTCGCATCATCAGGCAGAATAACCTTCTCTCATTCACAATGTCTAATTTCTGGGAAAAACACCTGCTACTGACTGAATGTTTGCACTACCATCCCCCCAACCCTGACATCAAATTTATATGTTGAAACTATAATCACCAATGTGATGCTATTTGGAAATCAGACCTTTGGGAGGTAATTAAATCATGAAGGTAGACTGTTTATGATAGAATTAGTGCTCTTATAAACAAAGAAACAAGAGAGTTTCCTTCTTCTTTCTCTGTGCTCTCTGCCATGTGAGTACACAGCAAGAACACAGCCATCTGCAAACCAGGGAGGGCACCCTCACTGGGAACCTGGCCATATTGGCAACCAGATCTTGGACTTTCAGCATCTAGAACTGTGACGAATACATTTCTGTTGTTTAAGCCACCCAGTCTATGGTAACTTGTTATGGCAGCCTGAACTAAGAGAGTACCCATTCTGATGCTATCAAATGTTAACAAATAATTGAGATCCTGCTCCACTGAAGACTTCTTTGTCCTCAGTTGTAGATTGAGGGAATGAGCAGTTAATAGAAATGATTGTAAGAAAGTCCAAAGTGGTTTGATATGGTACATTTAATAATTTAAATCTGATTATGTTATTTTCCCTTTTGGTTTAACATGTATCAAACAAACAAAAAGTCATGTCCTGATCATATGGTGCCTTAGATTTAAGGAAAAAAATAAAAATAGAAAATAAAAGAGAGGAAAAGAGATACCTCAATCCTTTCATTCCACTGCGCTTAACTGAAAGAACTGTGTTTGATAAACTTTACTTTGCTATCGTTTAGAAGACTCTCCTTAATTTGATTCTGTTCAACTTATCCAGATGCTATTTAACACGTCTTCTGTAGAAGCTGTCTTACTTCCCACACTCCCTCCCACTTTTATACATTAGTCAAACCATTACCTCATCCCTGAAATGACCTCTCTCCCTGATTGCCAAAGTTTACCTACTCCTAAAGACCTCCTCCTATTTTATTTATATTATGCTTTTACTTTTTAATTCATGATGTTCAGTGTGCAAAAGTTGTAAGATTAAAAACAGTAATTTCAATTTTAAGGAATTTATAGTATTCTAAAGCATAAAACACTTTCAGTACAAACTAATATATTATACAAACACTAATATAGCTTTATACATGTATACAATTAGTATTCTAATTGATTAAGCACACTTTCAATGTGAACTAATGTATTAACACAGCCTATACATGTAATATACATATAAAATGTATAAGGCTTTGTTATAATTATTAATACTATATTAAATATCTTAAGCAAACATAAAATAGTCTTATATATGTAAAAAGTAGAAGTGTCTGGATGGAATAGGTGAAATTCAGAGAGGAATGATTAACAATTTTGTAGAATGGGAAATTAGGAGATTGGGAGGAGAAGTTCAGGAAGAATTCACGTAACTGCAGTGATCCTCCCTTCTGATACTCTTATCTGCCGTATCATTTGTGACATCTTATACATTGGGCCCACCATTTTCTCTGCATACTTTATCTTTGTAATGAGATTGTGAATTCATGTGAAGAGCAGACATGAGTTACCTATTTTCTCTATTTGACAGAATGCGCTGCAGAGTTCCTATCATTTTTCTTTCTTTCTTTTTTTTTTTTTGGACACAAAGTCTTGCTCTGTCACCCAGGCTGTAGCACAGTTCCACAATCTCGGATCACTGCAATCTAAACCTCCCGGGCTCAAGTGATTCTCCTGCCTTAGCCTCCTGAGTAGCTGGGATTACAGACATGTGCCACCACACCAGGCTAATTTTTGCACTTGGAGTAGAGATGGGGTTTCACCATATTGGCCAGGCTGGTCTTGAACTCCTGACTTCAAGTGATCTGCCCATCTTGGCCTCTCAAAGTGCTGGGATTGCAGGTGAGGCCACCATGCCTGGTCCCATTTTTTTTTAAGTTTTGACATTTTCTGAAATCTGGGGTCTTGACAGTAATCCATTTTCAGCAATTGAAAGAAAAAAATTACTTGATGACTGAGAAGGAAATAAAAATTATTAACCAAAGTGTTCTTCTAATGCACTAGAAAATGATGGGAAGGGTAGAGAATAGCCTCAAAAACTTTTATCAACTAGAGCAGTGTGATTCAAATGCTCAGCTTCATATTTGCCTCAAATGAAGCTGAGCTCTTCTCTTTGCTTTCCCATGTAGGGAGCTGGACTTGCACTACCCATAGCCTTTGGTCGGTTGATGGCTGTTTAATCACAAACGAAGAGATTCTAGGACAAGTAACAATAGCTTTTGTTTAAAAAGGACTTCATATGTCACAAAATTCATTATCACCTGTGCATTGGTTAGCTCAGGCTTCCATAACAAAATACTTCAGACTGTGTGGATTAAACAACAGAACTTACTTTCTCATTGTTCTGGAAGCTGTATGTCCAAGATTGGCGTGCCAGAGTGGTAAGGGTCTGGTAAGGGCCCTCTTCCTGGCTTGCAGATGGTCAGCTTCTCACTGTGTCCTCAGATGGCCTTTTCTCTGTGTGCACACAGAAAAGAGAGAGAGAGGGTGAGAGAGATAGAGAGTTAGTTCTCTGCTTTCTATTCTCATAAGAACACTTAATTACTCTCTTATGGTCTCCATTTCCAAATACAGCCACACTGGGAGTTAGGGCTTCCCTATATGACTTTTGGGGAGACACAGACATTCAATCTGTAACAACCTGTTACCACATGGAATCCTCAGATTAGTAAAGAAGGAAGGACAAGAATTAGTACAACCATTTGCAAATGAAGCACTAAGTATCAGGGAGCTTACAGATTGTTCCAAATAATAGAAGCAGCAAATCTTAGAATTTTTGAAACCAGAACTTGCATCCAAGTGTTTCTTCTCCATGTTTCCTTCCATTACTGATGTTGGTGCCAACTTGGAGTTCAATGCAGAAGTCTTGTGGAATATGAGGGTAGGAAAGCTGGGTTATGTGCATTTTAGAATGAAAATGTGAACCATCTACGACTTTATCTTGGCTTAAAAAAAATAATTTTCCAGATGCACTTAATGCTCTAGGAGGTAGGCAGAGGGTTAGAAAAGAAGAATAAGACAAAGTTGCATGATAGTGAGGCTTCAGGGCATCAGAATAAGACCTCTGGATCTGAATGTTTGTTATAGGATACTTTTTAGAACAAAAAAAGTGTTATTTTAAACCATGTTGTTTGTCATAGTGGAAGGATTATTTATATTCATTACTCGTTAACATTGATCCTTTAACATTCTGGTAGCTTCCTGTAAGCATTCATGAACAACGAAAATGTTTTCTTTTAAGAGAGTAAGAAACAAAAAGGACATGTCTATAATTCTTATTTTGAAATAAGATAAAATTACTCAGACACAAGGAGATATTTTGGGAGAAGATGTCTTTTACTACATAATAAAATTTACTTTTTTCCTCAAAGATAAGAAAACAACAATAATAGCAACCAGAACAAATCAACCTTCTTGATTTCTAAGAAATTGAATTAATTTTCCCTTCAATAATAATCTTTTTCACCCCCTTCTTTTTTTTTCTTCTTCTTTTTTTTTTTTAACAAGACCTAGCATCAGCTTTGGTAGAGCAACTTACTGAGGAGGTACACACCTTTCTTTGAAGTTAGGACCCTCTGGCTTTCCCCAGGTCATGAAGACATCTCATTTTGCCCAGCACCTACTTCACCTGGCTCAGAAGGAGGCCAATGCACACACTCTGAGTGCTTATCTCACTCTCCCTCCATTCTGCATATTCAGGCACTGTTCTTAGCAACACACCCTTTTCCATAAGGAGAGTTGCAACACATTTTTCTCAGGAGGAGGGAAGGGGAAGTTGACTTTCCTACTACTTGCTTAAAATACTCAATTGCTCCCCAGTGCTCATGGGATCAGATGTTCACTTTGTAAACTTCTCCAGGAGGTTCTGTGGGGGCCTGCCTTCTCTCCCTCCCCAGCCTCCGTTTCATAGCTTCCCTATTCACATTATATGCCCTACCTCAGCAAAAGCCAGGCTGTTTCTTGACTTTTTGCTGGTTGTTTTGTGTTTTTGTTTCTGTTTTGGTAAAAACATATAATGTCAAATTTACCATCTTAGCAATTTCTAAGTGCACAGTACAGTATTGTTAACTATATGCACATTGTTGTGCAACAAATCTATAAAACATTCCATCTTGCAACACTGAGATGATCTGGTTGGGTCCTCACCCAAATCTCATCTTCAATTCCTATGTGTTGTGGGGGGAAACTGGTGGGAGGTAATTGAATCATGGGGGCAGGTCTCTCCCATGCTGTTCTCATGATAGTGAATAAGTCTCATGAGATCTGATGGTTTTAAAAGTAAGAGTCTCCCTGCACAAGCCCTCTTTTCTTGCCTGCTGCCAATGTGAGACGTGCCTTTCACTTTCCACCATCATTAAGAGGCCTCCCCAGCCATGTGGAACTGTAAGTCCAATAAACCTCTTTCTTTTGTAAATTGCCCAGTCTTGGGTATGTCTTTATTAGCATCATGTAAACAGACTAACACAAACACTAAAATTCTATGCCCATTGAGCATCAAATTTCCTTCCCACCCTTTGCTATCCCCTGGCAACCATCATTCTATTTTCTGTTTCTAAGAGCTTGACTACTTTAGATACTTAGGTATCTCATATAAGTAGGATTATGCAGTATTTGTCTTTTAGTGAATGGCTTATTTCACTTAGCCTAAGGTCTTCAATATTTATCCACATTATAGCATATGACAGGATTTCCTTCTTTTTCAAATGTAAAAAATATTTAATTACATGTATATAACATATACCACAATTTGCTTATCTATTCATCCATCTATGAACATTTAGGTTGCTTCCACCTCTTGGCTAGTGTGAATAATGTTTCCATGAAAATGGTATGCAAATATCTCTTTGAGACTTTGTTTTCAACTATCTTGGATAAATACCCAGAAGTGGGACTGCTGAATCATATGTAGTTCTATTTTCAAATTTTGGAATACCTCCATACAATTTTTTTATAGCAGCTGCACCATTTTGCATTCCTACAACAGCATGCAAATGTTCCAGTTTCTCCACATCCTTGCTAACACTCTTTGTCTTTTGTTTCTGAAAATAGCCATCCAGACAAGTGTGAAGTGATATCTCATGGTTTTAGTAGCATTTCCCTGGTGATTAATAACATGGAGCATCTTTTTACATATTTCTTCACTATTTGCATGTCTTTATGGAGAAATGTCTACTCAAATCTTTCACCCATTTAAACATGTTTCTGAGAAACTATTGAATTAGAAGTTTTGTGTATATTTTGAAGATTAACCCTGTATCAGATATATGGTTTTTAAATGTTTTATCACATTGCATAGGTTGCCTTTTTATGTTGTTGCTCTTTTTTTTTTTTTTTTTTTGCTCTGAAGGTGCTTTTTAGTTTGATGTAGCCACACTTGTTTATTTTGTTTTTGTCATCTGTACTTTTGGTATTGTACCCACTAAATAATTGCCAAAACTAATATTATGAACCTTTCCTCCTACATTTTTTACCAGAAGTGTTACAGTTGTGAGTACTACATTTACAGATTTAATCCATTTAAACCATTTTTTCATGTGGTGTAAAATAGACATTCAATTTTATTCTTTCATATATTAATATTCAATTTTCCCAACACCATCTATAGAAGTGACTATCTTTTCCAGTTGTATATCCTTTGCACTCCTCAAAAGTCAATTGCATGGGATCTATTTCTGGGTTTTCTATTTTGTTCCATTGGTTTGTATGTCTGTCACTGTAGCAGTAATATATTGTTTTGATCACTGCAGCTTTGTAATATATTTTGAAATCAGGAAGTATGATGCCTTCAGTTTAGTTCTTGTTCCTTGAGGTTGATTTGCTAATTGTAGTTTTTTGTGGTTCCATATGAATTTTAAAATTGTTCTTTCTACTTCTGTAAAAATATTTGGGATTTTTATAGTGATTGAATTTAATCTATAGATCATATTGGATAGCATGAATATCTTAAAAATATTAACTTTTCCAGTCCATGAACATGGGGTAGTCTTTCCATTAGTTTTTGTCTTGTTTAATTTCTTTCATCAATGTTTTATAGTTTTCAGTATACAAGACTTTCACCTCATAGTGAAGTTTATTCCTAGGCATTTTATTGATTTTGGACCTATTGTAAATGGGATTGTTTTCCTAATTTCTTTCTTTTCATTTTTGAATAGTTTATTTTTAGGCTATAGAAATGCAACTGATTTTTATGTTTATTTCATATCTTGCAACTTTACTAAACTTGCTTATTAGTTGTGACTTTTTAAATTGAGTCTTTAGAGTTTTTCTATACATAAATTTTTAAATTGAGTCTTTAGAATTTTCTATACATAAGATCATGCCATCTGCAAACAGTAACAATTTTAATTATTCTCCTATTTGAATGTATTTTATTTCCTTTTCTTCCCTAATTGCTTTGGCTAGAGCTCTGGTACTATGTTGAATAGAAGGAGAAAGAATGAGCACTCTTGCCTTCTTCCTGATCTTAGAGGAAAAGCATTCAGTGTTTCACCATTGAGTATGTTACCTGCAGGCTTTTTATACATGGTCCTTATTATCTTGAGGTACCTTCCTTTTATTTTTACTTGTTGAGAGATTTTATCAAGAAAGTGTAATACATTTTGTAAAATTCTTTTTACGTACGTATTGAAAGAAACATTTGATTTTTATCCTTTGTTTAATTTATATGATATATCACATTAATTGATTTTTTATATATTGAACCATCCTTATAGCCCAGTGATAAATCTCACTTGGTCATGGTATAAGAGGATCCTTTTAGTGTGCTATACCATCGAATTTAGTTCACAAGTATTTTGTTAGGTAATTTTGCATCTTTATTCATCAGGAATATTGACCTGTAGTTTTCTTTTCTTTGTCTGGCTTTGGTACCAGGGTAATGCTGTCCTCATAAAATGTGTTTGGAAGTGTTCCCTCTTCTTTAATTCCTTTGCAAAAGTTTGAGAAGGATTAACATTAATTTTTCTTTATGTATTTATCAGAATTAACCAGTTAAGCCATCTGGTCCTAGGGTTTTGTTGTTGTTGTTGACAGGTTTTTGATTACTGATTCAATATTAATGTTCAAACCTTCTATTTCTTCATGATTTACTTTTGGTCAGTTGTATGTTTCTAGAAAATTTTCAATTTCTTCTAGGTTACTCAGTTTTTCTGAAATATAATATAGTAGTATCTTATGATTCTTTTTTATTGCTGTGACAATTATAATATCTTTTTTTGTTTCTGATTTTATTAATCTGTCTGCTTTTCTTAGTCAGTCAAAGGGCTTGTAAATTTTGTTAATTTTTTCAAAAAACCAACCCAGCATTATTAATTTTTTTTTCTATTTTATGTGTTTCTATTCTAATCTTTGTTATTTTCATCTTCTGCTAATTTTGGTCTTAGTTTGTTCTTCTTTATCTAGTTTCTTGAGGTGTAAATTTAGGTTGTTTATTTGAGATCATTCTTCTTTTTTTAAAGTAGGTGTTTATTGCTAAGGCTTCCCCTTCTTAGTACTGCTTTTACTGCATCCCACAAGTTTTAGTATATTATATTTTTGTTTTCATTTGTCCCGATGAAGTTTTTAAATTTTTGTTACTGCTTTTACCCAATGGTTGCTCAAAAGTGTATTATTTAATTTCCACATATTTGTGAATTTTTAGTTATCCTTCTGCTATTGATTTCTAGTTTCATTCCATTGTGGTAAAAAAAGATACTTAGTAAAATTTTAATCTTAAATTTGTTATGATTTGTTATTTTGTGTTCTAACAAGTAATATTTTTTGGAGAAAGTTCCTGGTACACTTGAGAAAAATGTTTCTTCTGCTGCTTTGGGGTGGAATGTTCTGTGTATGTTTGTTAGGTCAATATGGTTTATGATTTTATTCAAGTCCTCTGTTTTCTTATTGATATTCTGTGTTGATTTTCTGTCCATAATTTCTTCCTTTAGCTTTGTCAGTGTTTGCTTTATATGTTTAGGTGCTCCGATATTGAGTACATATACATTTATATTTGTATTCTTTCCAGCATAATTGACCCTTTTATCATTATAAAATGTTCTTCGTCTTTTTTTCACAGCTTTTCATTTAAAGCATATTTTGTCTGATGTAAATATAGCCATATCTGTCTTCCTTCTCCTCCTTCTCTCCTTCTCTCGTCCTTCCTTTCTCCTCCTCCTCTTCTTCTTCTTCTTCCTCCTCCTCTTCTTCTTTCTTCTTTCTTTTTCTTCTTCCATCATCATCATCATTATCATCATCATCATCATCATCATCATCATCATTCTTTTTCTTCTTTCTTCTTTTTCTTCCTTCTTCTTCTTTTTTGAGATAAGGTTTTATGCTCTTGCCCAGGCTGAAGTACAGTGGTATAATCGTAGCTCACTGTGGCCTTAAATTCCTGGGCTTAAGTGATTGTCCAGCCTCAGCCTCCTGAGTAGCTATGACTACGGGCACATGCCATCACATTTGGCTATTTTTAAAAATTATCTGAAGAGAGAGGATCTTGCTATATTTTCCAGGCTGGTAAGAAATTCCTTACTTTTCAAGCAGTCTTCACACCTTGGGCCTGGCAAAGCACTGGGATTACAGGCATGAACCATGATGCCTGGCTACATTTGCTCTTTTTTGGTTATGATTTGCATGGAATAACTTTCCCTTTCTCTTCACTTTCAGCCTGTGTCTATTGTTAAAGTTAGTTTCTTGCATACAGCAGATAGTTGTGTCTTATATTTCTTTTAATCAGCCACTCTATAGCTTTTGATTAGAGAGTTTAATCTATTACATTTAAAATAATTATTGATAGGGAAGAATATATCACTACCATATTTTGTTAATTACTTTCACTTAAGTCTTTAAGTTCTTTTACCTGTATTTTTATTTCTTGCCATCTTCTTTCATTTTTTGTTTATTTTCAAAGATATTTAGGGGTTGAGTAGGTTGGCTCACACTTATAATCCAAGCACTTTGGAAGCTGAGGTAGGAGGATTTCTAGAGCCTATGAGTTCAAGACCAGACTGAGCAACATAGTAAGACTCATCTCTACAAAAAAACAACAACAAACAAACAAACAAACAAAACCCAAAAACCCCACTAAATTAATTAATTAATTAATTTAAAAATTAGCCAGGTATACTGGAATGTACCTTGGGAGGCATGCTGATGTATACCTGGTCTTCTCGGGAGGCTGAGGTAGAAGAATCCCTTCAGCCTGGGAGTTTGATGCTCCAGTGAGCTATGATCATGCCACTGCACTCCAGTCACAGGTGACAGAGCAAGTTCCTGTCACAAAAAGAAAAACAAAACCTTTAAAAAACTTATACACTTTGTTATTTTTAATTTTAAAATAATTCTATAGCTTTTTTTGTGTATGTGGTTACCTTGGAGCTTACACAAATATCTTATTGTATTACAGTCTATTTAAAGCCGATAGAAACTTATATTCAATTATGTAATAAGACTGCACTTCAATTTTCTCCCATACACTTTATGTTATTTTTATATTTATTCATATTATGTACCTTTCAACATATTTTTAGTTATAGTTATTTTAATACATTTTTCTTTTAACTTTTATACAAGTATTACAGCAATTTACAATGATTACAGTATTATGTACTTGTCCACATATTTACCTTTGCCAATGAGTTTTATAATTTCTTATACTATTGTGTTGCTATTTTGCATCTTTTCATTTCAACCTTAAGGACTCTCTTTTGCATTTCTTTTAAGGCAGGTTTTGTGATGATGAACTCCTTCAGCTTTTGTTTTTCTGTGAAAGTCTTTATCTTCCCTTTTTGTTTTAAAGAAGAGTTTTTCCAGATACAGTATTCTTGATTATCAGTTTCATTTTTTTCTTTCAGCACTTTGAATATATTATTTTACTCCTTCCAACCCAAAAAGTTTCTGCTGAAATATCTATTTATAGTCTCATGGAAGTTCCTTGTATATGACAAGTCACTTTTTTTCTCTTGCTGCTTTCAGAATTCTTACTTTGTCTTTTACATTTGACAATTTGATTATAATGTGTTTCGATGCACATGTATTCATCTTATTTGGTGTCTCTGGGCTTCTGGGACCTGGAACCTACTTCTACAGATTTGATAAGTTTTAGTCATTATTACATTAAGTCATTTTTCCTGCTCTTTGTTTCTTCTTTTTCTGGGACTTCAGAATGTGTGCGTTGATCAACTTGATGGCATCCCATAATTCCTATAAGTTTTCTTCACTCTTTTGCAGTCTTTTTGTCTTTATGCTCCTCTAAATTATTTCCAGTGATCTGTCATTGGATTTGCTAATCCTTTCTTTTGCTTGGTCTAGTCTGCTGTTGAACCTCTCTAGTAAATTTTTCAGTGTATGTTCTTCAGCCCATGGTATCTGTTTGGTACTTTTTAAGATTTCCCATCTCGTTGTTGAAATTCTCACTATATTTTTATGTCCTTGATGAGCATCTTATAATTATTGTTAATTATCTATTGGATAAACCATGTAAGGTTGGTTTCTGTATGTTTATCTTGTTCCTTTGTTTGGAACATCTTTACCTGATTCTTCATTTTTTCTTGACCCTCTATGTTGGTTTCTGTATATTAATAAAGCACACACCTCTCCCAGTCTTCATGGATTGGTTTTATAAAAGAGAACACTTTCACCAACAAATCCAGCCAAAAATAATGGTGGCCTATAGTAATTCTTTCCCTCCTGAGGAGGAAATAGGCAGCTATGATTTTTGTCCATTTATTCTGTGTTGAGCCAGAGAAAGGGTAGTTATGGTCTACAAGCCCAAAACACCATTTTCAAGAAGACATTGAAACATCAGCCTCAAAGTTCTGAGGGGAAAAAAAAATACCCCACCCATGACTCTATATCTAATTTAAACTATATTAAACACTGTGTCTACGATAAGAATATTTTCAGAAATAGGAATGAAAGAACATTTACTAATCGGACACTTTACAAAATGTAAATAGATTTGACTCATATGTCTTAAACATCTCCCAATTTGAATAAAAATTAAGTAAATGTAAATTCTTAATTAAGTTTTCATAATTTATTGTGTACTAGAGGGCTGGTTAATTTATGTTTAAGAAATCTTTATTTATCAACTATCAAATATCAAGGAGTGTACAGCAATCAAAGAAGGGATTAAAAAACCATATGAGGCTGGGCCCGGTGGCTCACGCTTGTAATCCCAGCACTTTGGAAGGCCGAGGCGGGCGGATCACGAGGTCAGGAGATCAAGACCACGGTGAAACCCCATCTCTACTAAAAATACAAAAAAATTAGCCGGGCGTGGTGGCGGGCGCCTGTAGTCCCAGCTACTCGGAGAGGCTGAGGCAGGAGAATGGCGTGAATCCGGGAAGCGGAGCTTGCAGTGAGCAGAGATTGCGCCACTGCACTCCAGCCTGGGTGACAGAGCGAGACTCCACCTCAAAAAAAAAAAAAAAAAAGATTCCATAGTGGTTGCACTAACTTACGTTCCCCACTAACAGTGTAAAAGTGTTCCCTTTTCAACACATCCATGCCAACATCTATTATTTTTTATTTTATTTTTTTAATTAAGGCCATTCTTGGAGGAGAAACGTGGTATCACATTGTGGTTTTGATCTGCATTTCCCTTGTATTTAGTGATGCTGAGCATTTTTTCATATGTTTATTGGCCATTTGTATATTTTCTTTGAGAATTGTCTATTCATGTTCTTGTCCCACTTTTTGATGAGATTGTTTTTTTCTTGCTATCTGTTTGAATTCCTTGTAGATTCTGGATATTAGTTCTTTATTAGATGCATAGTTTACAAAGATTTTCTCCCATTCCGTGGGTTTTCTGTTTACTCTGCTATTTATTTCTTTTGCTGTGCAGGTTTTTGGCTTCATTAAGTGCTACCTATTTATCTTTGTTACTGTTGCATTTGCTTTGGAGTTCTTGGTCAGGAATTCTTTGTCTAAGCCAGTGTCTAGAAGAGTCTTTCTCATGTTGTCTTCTAGAATGTTTATGATTTCAGATCTTAGATTTGAGCCTTTGATCCATCTTAAATAGATTTTTGTAAAGGGTGAGAAATGAAGACCCAGTTTCATTCTTCTACATGTGGCTTGCCAATTATCCCAGTGCCATTTGTTGAAAAGGCTGTCCTTTACCCACTTTATGTTTTTGTCTGCTTTGTCAAAGATCAGTTGGCTGTAAGTATTTGGGTTTATTTCTGGGTTCTCTACTCTCTTCCACTGGTGTTCATGACTATTTCACCATGCTGTTTTGGTAATTATAGCCTTGTAGTATAGTTTGAAGTCAAGTAATGTCACACCTCTAGATTTGTTCTTTTGGCTTAGTCTTGCTTTGTCCATGCAGGCTCTCTTTTGATTCCACATGAATTTTAGGATTTTTTTTTCTAGTTCTGTGAAGAATGATAATGGTATTTTTGATGGGCACTGCATTGAATATGTAGATTGCTTTTGGCAGTATGGTCATTTTCACAACATTGATTCCACCCATCCATAAGCATTAAATGTGTTTCCATTTGTTGTGTCATCTACGATTTCTTTCAGCAGTGTTTTGCAATTTTCCCTGTAGAGATCTTTCACCTCCTTTGTTAGGGGTATTTCTAAGTATTTTAATTATTTTTACAGCTATGGTAAAAGGGTTTGAGTTCTTGATTTGATTCTCAGCTTGGCTGCTATAGTGATATGGATCTGTGTACATTGATTTTGTGTCCTGAAACTTTACTGAATTCATTTATCAGATCTAGAAGCTTTTAAGATGAATCTAGGGTTTTCTAGGTATACGATAATATCATCAGTGAACAGCGACAGTTTGAATTCATCTTTACTGATTTGGATGCCCTTTATTTCTTTCTCTTGTCTGAATGTTCTGGCTAAGACTTCAAGTTCTATGTTGAAGAGAAGTGGTGAAAGTGGGCGTCCTTGTCTTGTTCCAGTTTCAGGGGCAATGCTTTCAACTTTTCCCCATTCAGTATAATGTTGCCTGTGGGTTTGTCATAGATGGCTGTTATTACCTTAAGGTATGTTTCTTTTATGCTGATTTTGCTGAGGGTTTTAATCATAAAGTGATGCTTGATTTTGTCAAATGCCTTTTCTGCAGCTATTGAGAAAATTATATGATTTTTGTTTTTAAGTCGCTTCATGTGGTGAATCACATTTATTGACTTGCAGATATTAAACCATTCCTGCATCCTTAGCATAAAACCCACTTGATCATGGTGGATTATCTTTTTGATATGCTGTTGGATTAAGTTAGCTAGTATTTTGTGGAGGATTTTTGCATCTATGTTCATAAGGTTCATAAGGTCTGTAGTTTTTTTTTATTTTTTTGGTATGTTCTTTCCTGGTTTTGGTATTAGGGTAATATTGGCCTCATAGAATGATTTAGAGAGGATTCCTTCTTTCTCTATCTTTTGGTATAGTTTCAGTAAGATTGATACCAATTTTTCTCTGTATGTCTGATAGAATTCAGCTCTGAATCCAGCTGTGGTCCTGGACTTTTGTTGTTGGCAATATTTTTATTACCATTTCAATCTTGCTACTTGTTATTAATATCCTTGGAGTTTCTATTTCTTCCTGGTTTAATCTAGGAGGGTTGTCTGTTTCCAGGAATTTATCCATCCTCTCTAGGTTTTCTAGTTTGTGTGAATAAAGGAGTTCTTAGTAGCCTTTAATGATATTTTGTATTTCTGTGGTATCAGCTGCAATATCTCCTGTTTCATTTCTAATTGAGCTTATTCAGATCTTCTCTCTTCTTTTCTTGGTTAATATCACTAATGGTCTATCAATTTTGTCTCTTCAAAGAACCAGCTTTTTATTTCATTTGTCCTTTGTATCGTTCTTTTTTTTGTTTCAGTTTCACTTAGTTCTGCTCTGATCTTTGTTATTTCTTTTCTTATGCTGGGTTTGGGGTTGCTTTCTTCCTGTTCCCTTTGGTTTGTTCTTGTTTGGTTTGTTCTTGTTCCTGTTTCCTTTGTTCCTGTTTCCTTTGGTCTGTTCTTGTTTGGTTTGTTCTTGTTCCTTAAGGTGTGACCTTAGATTGTCTATTTTTGGACTTTTTGATGTAGGCATTTAATGCTATGAACTTTCCTTCTAGCACTGCTTTTGCTCTATCCCAGAGGTATTGATAGGCTGAGTCCCCATTTATCAGTCAGTTTAAAGAATTGTTTTTATTTCCATCTTGATTTCATTGTTGACTCAAAGATCATTCAGGAGCAGATTATTTAATTTCCATTTATATGTATTTGTATAGTTTTGAGGATTTCTTTTTTGTTTGTGTGAGTGGTTTTTTTTTTTTTTTTTTTTTTTTGAGATGGAGTCTCACTCTGTGGCCCAGACTGGAGTGCAGGGACACAATCTTGGCTTACTGCAACCTCCATCTCACCTCCCAGCTTCAAGCGATTCTCCTGCCTCAGCCTCCTGAGTAGCTGGAATTACAGGCACCTGCCATGACGCCCAGCTAACTTTTTGTATTTCTAGTAGAGATGAGGTTTCACCATGTTGGACAGGGATTACAGGTGTGAGCCACCACACCTGGCTGGGACTCATTTGTAGTTAACTTTCAGTGCTATTCCACTGTGGTCTGAGGGAGTACTTGATATCATTTTGATTTTCTTAAATTTATTGAGACTTGTTTCATGGCCTATCATATGGTCTATCTTGGAGAATGTTCCATATACTGATAAAAATAATGTATATTCTGCAATTGTTGGGTAGAATGTTCTGTAAATATCTGTTAAGTCCATTCATTCTAGGGTATACTTAACATCCATTGTTTCTTTGTTGACTTTCTGTCTTGATGGCTACTTGTCTTGTCCTGTCAGTGGAGTACTGAAGTCTCCCACTATTATTGTATTGCCATCTATCTCATTTTTTAGGTCTAGTAGTAATTGTTTTATAAATTTGGAAGCTCCAGTGTTAGGTGCATACATATTTAGGATTGTGATATTATACTGTTGGACTAATCCTTTTATCATTATATAGTGTCCCTCTTTGTCTTTTTTGTTAACTGTTGTTGCTTTAAAGTCTGTTTTGTCTGATATAAGAATAGTTACTCCTATTTGCTTTTGGTGTCCATTTTCATGGAATTTCTTTTTCCACCCCTTAAGCTCATGTGAGTCCTTATGTGTTAGGTGAGTCTCTGAAAGAAGCAAAGACTTGGTTGGTGGATTTTTATCCATTCTGCCATTCTGTATCTTTTAAGTGGAGCATTTAGGCCATTTACATTCAACGTTGGTATTGAGATGTGAGGTACTGTTCTATTCATTGTGCTATTTGTTGCCTGAATAGCTTTTTTCTTTCTTCATTGTGTTATTGTTTTCTAGGCCCTGTGAGATTTATGCTTTAGGGATGTTCTATTTTGGTGTATTTTTAGGTTTTACTTCAAGATTTAGAACTTCTTTTAGCAGTTCTTGTAGTGCTGATTTGGTAGTGATGAATTCTCTCAGCATTCGTCTGAAAAATATTTTGTCTCTTCTTCATTTATATGCTTAGTTTCACTGGCTACAAAAATATTGGCTGATAATTTTTTTTTTAAGGAGGCTAAAAATAGGACTTCAGTCCCTTCTGGCTTATAGGGTTTCTGCTGAGAAATCTGCTCTTAATCTGATAAGTTTTCCTTTGTAGGTTACCTGATGCTTTTGCTTCACAGTTCTTAAGATTCTTTTCTTCATCTTGACTTTAGATAACCTGATGACTGTGTGTCTAGTTGATGATCTTTTATATTTATTTATTTATTTATTTATTTATTTATTTATTTATTGAGACAGAGTCTCACTCTGTTGCCCAGGCTGGAGTGCAGTGGCGCGGTCTCGGCTCAATGCAGGCTCTGCCTCCTGGGTTCACGCCATTCTCCTGCCTCAGCCTCCCAAGTAGCTGGGACTACAGGTGCCCACCACCACACCCAGCTAATTTTTGTGTGTGTGTGTGTGTGTGTATTTTTAGTAGAGATGGGGTTTCACCATGTTAGCCAAGACAGTCTCGATCTCTTGACCTTGTGATCTGCCCTTCTCGGCCTCCCAAAGTGCTGGGATTACAGGCATGAGCCACCGTGCCCAGCCAGGTGATGATCTTTTTGCAATGAATTTCCAAGGTGTTATTTGAACTTCTTGAATTGGGACGTCTAGATCTCTAGACAGGCCAGGGAAATGTTCCTTAATTATTCCCTCAAATAAGTTTTTTAAACTTTTAGATTTCTCTTCTTCCTCAGGCACATCAGTTATTCTTATGTTTGCTCATTTAACGTAATTCCAAATTTCTTGGAGTCTTTGTTCATTTTTTAAATTCCTTTTTTTGTCTTTGTCATATGGGTAAATTCAAAAGCCTTGTCTTTGAGATCTGAAGTTTCTTCTTCTATTTGTTCTAGTATATGTTGAAATTTTCCACTGTATTTTTTATTTCTCTAAGTGTGCCTTTCATTTCCATAAGTTGTGATTTTTCTTGTTTATGATATCTATTTAGAGATTTTTTTCATCTGTATACTATATATTTTTTAAATTTCCTTAAGTTGGGTTTCACCTTTCTTTGGTACCTCCTTGAGTACCTTAATAACCAACCTTCTGAATTCTTTATCTGGTAATTCAGAGATGTCTTCTTGGTTTGGATCCATTGCCGAAGAGCTAGTGTGATCTTCTGGGGATGTCATGGAAGTTTGATTGGCCATATTACCAGGATGAGTTTTCTGATTCCTTTTCATTTGGGTACACTATTTCAGGGCAAAGATCTGAAACTCAGCAGCTGCTGTTCAGATTAGTTTGGCTTACAGGGTAATCCTTTCATCTGGTGCTCTTCCCCTTCTCCTGGGGATGGAGCTTCCTGAGAGCCAGAGATCAGTGATTGTTATTGTCCACCAAACAGGGCTACCAGGCTTTGGCCTGGTGCTGGGGAATGTCTGCAAAGAGTCCCATGATGTGGTCTTTCTTTGGGTCCTCCAGCTGTGGATACCAGGACCTTATCCAGTGGAGGTGGCAGGGGAGTGAAGCAGACTCTGCGAGAGTCCTTGGTTGTAGTTTTGTTTTGTGCACTGGTTTTCTTGAATGCTGGTTAAGCTAGCAGTGAAGTTGTCACTTGGATAAACTCAGTACCTCTGGATAGCCAGTATGTTACATGCAGTGAAATTAGCTGTGGTTTTCTTTTTCTTTGAAGCAGTGTTGTTCTGTTATAAGTTGCTGTAATGGCTTGACTTAGTTGGCCTCCAGCCAGGAGGTAACACTTTCAAGAGACCACCAACTTTGGTAGTAGTGGAATATAAGCTTGTCCTAAGTCAGCTAGGATAAATATTCAGGTTTCTCAGACTGTGGGCAGGGCCACAGAGCTCCCAAGAGTTTATTTCTTTTGTCTTCAGCTACCAGGGTGGGTACAGAAAAACCCTCATGTTGGGGTGGGGTTAGGCAGTTCTGAGTTCAGACTCTCCGTGGGTGGGGCTTGCTGTGGTCACTGCATGGAATGGGGCGTGGTTCTCAGGGCAATGGAGTTATGTTCCAAGGGTAATAATGGCTGTCTTTGCTGCATCATACAGGTCACCAGGGAAGTGGGGGAAAGCTGGCAGTGACAGGACTCACCCAGCTGCCCTGCAGCCAATAGGGCCAGTCTCACTCCCGCAATGTCCCACCAATGGCACTGAGATTATATCCAGGCAGCAGGTATGGGGGCTGAGATCTTGCCCCAGGCTACAGGCCTCCCTGCTGAGAAAGCAAGCAGGGCTTTCAGGCCTCTCCCAACCCCACTTCCCCACACCATCAGCTGCAGCTTCTGGGCTTGTATCTGCACTTGCCATTAGTCCCTCGGATTCTTCTCAGGAAAATTCTTGCTCAGTTGAAATTATTACAAAGTTCAGCTAGAAGCTTCTTTTACCCTGTGGCCTCTCAAATTCTACCAGCTGCCTTTCCCAAGGAACCCTTTGAGATAAAGTCAGGGATAGCCTCCCGGTACTCGAGCTGGGGACTGGGAATAACTACAGGGATCTTCGTACTGCTTCGTCTACATTTATATTTTGCTTGGCTCCCTAAATCCATTTTAGCTCTAGGTAAGGTTAAATCCTTCTCCTGTGTCCTGGATTTTCACGTTCCCCAGTGGAGATGTGTGTTCGAAGACAGACTTTTCCCCCTCACACTTTGGGAACTCAGTTTTTCAGCTGTTTCACTGAGTTTGCAGCAGCAAGCTGCTTCTTTTGAAGCGTCTGTGAATTCTTTTGGTAATCCTAGTATGTTCCTGTGGTGGTTCTTGGGGCAAAATTTCACAGTGTGAGTCTCCACATGCTGTTCTCTCTGTCCTAGTGGGAGCTGTACATTGGTCCTGTCTCTTGTCTTCCATTTTCTCCAACTATCAATAGAATTTAATTTTCATGTGTTTTTTTTCCTGTTTATTAGATTGATAATATTATGTTTCGTTTTGGTTTAGAATTTTTTTTGCAATTAAAAATTATACATCACATTTGTCATTTTCTGTGATCACAACTAAGTTATTAACTTATATTTTTAAACATTTTCTTCTCTTTAAAAAAAATCTCAATACTATCTTCAGCAAAACAATCCATTAGAATCCTTTCTATTACCCTTTTCCCAGAATCTGTAAGGTAAAGAATAGCTGTGATTTTTAATTTCAAATTCCTATTATTTTTATTTTATATTATTCATCAACAATTATTTTGACTTAGTACTACTAATTAGTGATAATTGTTTTTCATTATTCTTTATTCTATAACTTCCTCTTAAATATACTTAACTTTAATATATTTTTTAGAAAAACTTCTGCAGTGGCAACATTTCTGAATTTGTATATGCCTGTAAATATTATTTTGTTCTTTTTTGCTGCCTAAAATTTCAAAAAAAATCAATTAATTGCTCTAAACAAATGCTCAAAAGTTAGTGTTATTAGTCAATAATTAGGTGCAATTATTTTTCTTATTTGTTTTAAATAATGTTTGCTTACTCCCAATTTTTCTTTCTGCAGTTTTTGATAACTTTCCTTTACTCTTTCAGTTTTATAGTTTCCTCATATTATGCCTTGCTGTGGTATTTTCTTTTCATTGATTCTGCCTTGAATTTTAATGTTATTCTGCTCTGGGGAATTTTTGTCATTTGTTTCTCTTGTTTCCTTCTCTTCTTTTGTCTCTCTTTTCTCTTGGTTTGAAGTTTGATGTATTACAGAAATGTTGCCCCACCTGTGCTTCTACTCATCATGATCCTTGATGCCCATGATCTATTTTCTAGAAAGAGGGAAATTGTTCAGCACACTAACCGAGTCATGTTAAATCTGTTACCTAGTCTCTTGGTTTCTTTAAAAGATTGTTTAATTTCTCATTTTACATTTCTGAATTCTTTAATTTCTTATGGTATAAAAACCTGTTTTGTTGTTGTTGTTGTTTGTTTTGGTTAATATGTTCTCTCTATTCTGTGATCATTTATTATAATTATTTTAGGAAACTCTCTTCTTTTCTCTTTGAACTATATTTTTCTATATTTTTCTTTTCCTTTTTTCATAGTATTTGTTCCCCTTGGATAGTTTTTGAAGAAAACAAAATTCTGTGCTTGGATCTATATATATTCTTTCTTTTTAAAATGATAGTTCTGATCACAGAAGATACTAGTTCAGGTTAAGCAACTGATTTTAATGCATCTCCTCAATCCTCCTGGATTTTTTCATATCCCAACCCTTCTAAGCCTCCTGGCTTTGTTTACCCTGAAGTGTCTTCTCATTCTGTAGCTACTGTTCTGAGTTTGGTTTTCTCCACCAACTAATTATCTTTTCTGAATTCCAAAACTTTTTAAATTTTGTGTGTGTGTATGTGCACATGCCAAGATTGTCATGATTAAATATTTTGAGTATCATAATGGCTTTTATATTTATTTAGAGATTTTGGACAGGGGCTAATACACACACATTTATTTTCTTATGTCATTATTTTTATCTTTTGTTACTGCATATAAGGAATATTTAGATAAAAAAGAATATAAACTCATGATCTATCATACATCTGAGGAGATAATATTTGAACAGGGTCTTGAAAGATGAGTAGAATTTTATCAAGCAAAATGTTGGCTATCACAGTATGAAATCCTGTGACTATCCAGCTCATCTGAATATTGACAAGAATATATTGCTTCAGTTAATGTCCAGAAATTCATCCAGATGTTTAAGAAAAAAAATTAATACAGATACTTCAACATGAAGTATCAGAAGGGTGGTTGATGCTATTACTCAGAAATCAGTAATTGCACAAAGCTGCTAACATCTTTACGGCTAGAGGAGCTGTAAGAAAAATGGAGTTACAAAGAGCTCATGAGAGGTGTAATGACCATGAGTTCAGAGTCAGAAGAGACACTTGAAGCCCTCACCAACTTGAGCATTAGAATGTGTTTCACTCAGAATTTAAGAAACTAGAATAAGAAATTCTTCAAAGATAGTTATTGGCACTATGCTACGGCTATCATGTTTCTATCTTACGTTTTGATTATAAAAATTTTCATTACATTAGTTTATGGATTAGATGTCTGTTTCTTATTTATTAGCATATTTCAAAAAACTTTTAAAATTTCAAACCTGCAAAAAAGGCAGATAAATGTGTTCCATTAACTGTACAATAAAATCCAATAAGTAACAGCGTCACAAAAGGAGTTGATGGTGTTTATTTGAGGATCTACGTGAAAGAAAACGAGACCTCGTTGCAAATAGTTCAGGATATGTGTAAAGGATATTTAGATGATCAAATAAAAGTATTAATATTTCTGGAAAGCAAATTGGACTCCTAGGTCTAGACCCTACATATAAATTAAAGTAGAAGTAACTAAAAAGGAATTAGTTGGAGCTAATATTTGTAACTTCTGTAAATTTTGTAACTATTCAGTTATTATTGATATTTCAGGATGTTTGAGAAACACATAATAACTTCCAAATTAAGCTTTCATTGCATAAAGACAAGTACACAAAGAATCAGAATAGAAAATATATTTTATTCCTTATTATATAAACCTGTCAGACACAAAGAGAAAATGAATAGGGAGAGGTGGTTTACCTGAGAAAAATATCAAGCACAGCTGTGTTCTAGCATGTGTGGGCAGCTTAGAGACAAAAATTCTCTGGAGGAATAGGACTCTAGAGAACTTTCTAAATTTGCTTTTTGTTTCTCTCTTTAAGCAGATCAGCAGTGATCTTCTTAACTATTTGCTTAGAGAAACTCCTATACAGCCACTTTTAACAGAGACAGGGGATAACATCAGGGCAGGATCCAGCTTTCAAGGCCATGGGAATGACTCCCAGTTAGTGCAGTCTACTGATTGTCTCTGAGCAATGTCTCATCTTGCCACCCTAGAAGCTGAATAATTACAAACAAGGGAAGTAGCTCTTGAAAAAGTGCAGCCTGTGTCTAGGCACTGGAAGGTATACTTAGGGCTATGAATAACAGCTAGCACAATGATAGTAAGTGAACCAAATAAATGTCCTTAACAAATAAGGGAGGATATTATTCACTTTAAACATGAACGTATAACCCCGATAAATAACCATTCAGGCACACTGTGTGAACTATTCAACTATCACCTATAATGCTGTTGTTACAAACAGCTTCCTAACTTAGTGGATTTTTAAAACAACTTTTATTTTTATTGCTTATCTATCTGTGTTTTAACTGGAATTTGTTCCCAGTCTTGGGTGTCTTTAGGTTTTCTTTGCATCTCTCTAGATCCTCTTTGGAGCTGCAGCTCCTGTGAGCACTATGTTGAACCAACCAAAGGTTGGAACCAAGAAACCTTATTTTAAAGAAAGAAGTAAGAAACTGAGGAAACTGTTTTAGTTTACTGTATCTGTCCACAAATAAATCCCAAATTATTTATGTTATCTTTACATACAACCTACCCTCACTCCTTCCATAAAGCACGTCAATGTCTTATCCAACTGCGGCATCAGGCTTGAAGCCAGGGAATTTGGGATCTTCACTGTGTTCAGATCATCTAGATTTGGAGACCCAGGAACTCAAAAGCTTAGTCGCCTTCTTTAACCAATCACTTTCCCCCTCACTAAGAGAACAACACATAATGATGGTATAGAAACTAAATAATTGTACCACTAGATTTGGAAACATGGCGGTTGAGATAATAAACTCATTACTGGGTGGAAGACCATATGAACAAATCCAAGGAGTGAGTAGTAAGCCTGAATATCATATGACAGAAATCCCCTGGACACATCAAGAAAGGGTAAAGAGATGGAAAGACAGACAGAAATATTGACATGAGTATGGAATTAAAAATATCAACATCTGTAAGATAGACTTTTCTGAAAATGATATATGGGGGAGGAATTATTTCAAACACATGATCACTGAGAATTTCAGAATTTTTTAAAAAATAGGACCTCATTTGACAGAGATTAAAGAGCCAAACAAGTAAGAATGAATTAATAGTCACATGCAACCCATTATATTTAAATTTTGAAAGATTGAATACTAATGAACAATTCTAATATGTCCTGTGTGTGGAAGCAGATTATCTATAAGGAATAAAATTTAGGTGAACTTAATAGAGTCCTCAAAAACATTACTGTATACAAAAAAACTCCAATAGATTAATACTTTCAAAGAGGACAAGAACTTCAAATCTAGAATTTTAACTCATGCCAAATTATTATTTAAAGGTGCAGATAAATTAAACCATAGATACTTCAGAAAGTTTACCACAAAAAAATTTACTTTGAAAGCTCTCATGAAGGAAATAGAACTAGAACAAAAAGAATAAAAACTCCATGTATTTGTATAGTTCTGAATGTTCATCTTATTGATTTCTACTGTTATTCCATTGTGGTCAGAAAAGACACTTAATATAATTTTGGTTTTTAAAATATTTTTGAGACTTGTTGTGTGGTCCAACGTGTGCTCAGTCCTGGAGAATGTTCTGTGTGCTGATGAAAAGACTGTGTGTTCTTCAGCTGTTGGGTGAAATGTTCTGTAAATGTCTGATAGGTCAATTTGGTCTATGGTGCACTTTAAATCCAGTGTTTCCTTGTTGATTTTTTGTCTCAATAGATGATCTGTCCAATGCTAAAAGCAAGCTATTTAAGTCCCCAACTATTATTGTATGGGAACCTATTTCTGCTTTTATATCTAGTAATATTTGCCTTATATATCTGGGCGTCCTGTTATTGGGTGCATATAAAGTAATATTGTTACACTCTCTTACTGAATCAATCTATCATTATATAATTTTTTTTGTCTCTTTTTATAGTTTTGAACGTAAAGTCTATTTCATCTCATATAAGTATAGCTATTTGGGCTCACCTTTGAATTACGTTTGTGTAGATTGTCTTTTCCCATTCCTTCAATTTTAGTCTATGTGTGTCTTTACAGAGTAAATGAGCTTCTTGTAGACAGCATTTAGTTGAGAAATCCAAGACAATGAGATATCATCTCACTTGAGGTAAAAATGTCTATTTTCAAAAAGAAAAAAAATAGCAAATAATGGCAAATATGTGGAAAAAGGGAACTCCAATATGCTGTTGGTAGGAAGGTAGATGAGTACAGCTATTATGGAGAACAGTATGGGAGTTTCTCAAAAAACTACAGATAGAACCACTATATGATCCAGCAATCCCACTACAGGGTACATATCTAAAGGAAAAGAAAACAGTAGATAAAAGGGTTACTTGCACCCTCGTGTGTACTGCAGCATTATTCACCAGAGCAAAAATATGGAATCACCATAAGTATTCATCAAAAGACAAATGATGCAAAATGTGGTATATATACACAATTGAATATTATTCAGCCATAAAAAGAATGAAATCTTGAAATTTGCAGCAACGTAAATGAGCATGGAAGACATTATATTAGGTGAAGTAAGACAAACAGAAAGACACATACCACATTTTCCCACTCATATGTAGGAACTAAAAAATTAATATTATAGTAGAGTGTTGAATAGTGGTTACCAGAGGGTAAGATGGACAGGAGAGATGGGGGAAATAAGGAGAGGTTGGGTAATGGGTAAAATATAACAGTTAGACAGGAGAAATACGTTCTAGTGTTCTACACCACAGTAGGATGACTATAGTTAACAGTAATTTACTATATATTTTCAAATAGCTAGAAGAAAGAGTTTTGAATGTTTGCAACATAAAGAAAGGTTAAGTATTTGAGGTCATAGGTATGATAATAGCCCTGATTTGATTATTAAATATTATATGTATTAAAATATCACAGTGTACCCATAAATATGTACAATTATTATGCATCAGTTAAGAAAAGAAGGAAAAATCTAAGGGAAAACAAAATTGAGGTGGTTAATAATTTATTAAATTTTTTGTGTATATAATTTTAAAGGAAAATGATTTCAGGGTGTGTATACATAAAATATCACTTGGTATACTTTAAATGTGTGCAGTTTATGTATGTCAATTACACCTCAATAAGTCTGTCAAAAATGTGTGACCATAATAATCTAAGCCAAAATTGTAGATGAAGACCATGCAGTAGTAGAATTGGGTGGAGAAGTTGAGAAGGAGAGCAAATTATTGGGAAAGGGAAGACATAAATAGCATAGACGTCGATATAAGTATGAAAGAAATAATAAAGCATGAATTTAATTAATATAACCAACAGTTAAATGAAAATGAAAGATTATTTTCAAAGCAGTAGAAGAAAATTTGATATGCACATTGGAATATAAGAAAGGAGAGGAAAGAAAAACTATAACAAAGTAAAAAAGAATAAACACAGATTAAAATGGCAAATTAAAATAATAATATTAGCTATAATAAATATAAATGACAGATAGAAAAAGAAAACAGGACCAGGCAGAAGGGCTCCAGAGGAGGACTAACCTCCCACAGAATTCCAGAAACACCTGCTGTCAGCAATGGGTCTTTGTAGGGTGCTCAGGTAGCCAATCAGACAGTTCTTTCTTTCATATAATTGCACCACACGGCTGGCACCCCATCTCTGGTCACACCTGGGGAGGTGCATAGTGAGCTGACAGTGCAGACTGAGGCCAGAGATCTGGTGCACCACACTGCCAAAATCCCAGTCCGTTTCCCAGACCCATCTTCTGGAGCTTGGTGTTGTCTTCTGCTGGCGTTTGTGCTATACCACATGTAGGTCATTAGGGCAATAACATGCCTATTGCTGTTTCTGTCTCTGAGATTCCAAGAAACGTAAATCAAGACCTGGTTGTTACACTTTGTTTCCGCCATGACATCTCTAATAGAAATATGTAAAGTGAAAAGTTAGTAAAAGATTAATATTTCAGTAATAGGATGAACTAACAATTCTAAATGATTCTCCACCAGTAGAAAAACTATATGTACTGGATAAATAATTACAACCATGGTTTTAAATGCATCATTGGCTTCACAAGAAGGTATGATAAATCTCTAAGATTTAGTGGTGAAAAGGAAGAATAAACTAAAGGAAGAGTGAACATAAATTCAGAAGAAAATATTGCCCTGGGATTGGACCAGATTGCTATTGCAGGGATTGGACCAGATTGTTAGAGTAGCTCTATCCACATTGGACAGACATAGTCACACTTCCTCACACATCTGCCATTTCCATGAGGGGAACAGGCCCTGACTAGCCTGCTGTTCCAAAGAGGATGAGAGATGCATGGGACACACTTGGATATGATCTGGAGCTTGGCATCAAGCCAAGCAGACCAGCCTAGATCAGCTTCTCACTTGGTCCATTTTTGTCTTCTCAGCTTTATCCGAATAAATTTTTTGCATGTAATTGTCTGAGAGCCTCAATAAGTCTAGATCAGCCAACCCCAAGACACATGCTTTTTGATTCAAGCCACTGAGTTTTGGAGTGGTTTGTCACATATCTTTATTGTGGCAATTGCTAACCAATATGTTACTTTTAAAACTGTAGCTGGAGTCCCTTGGTAGCAACTGTGTTTACAGGATTTGATTTAGAAGTGCAACTGTGTTTACAGGATTTGATTTAGAAGTAATCACCCTTGCTTCTCAAGAACTAGAATATGAGTAGTGGAGACATGAAGTATCTCTCAGTTTGGGAGGTAGAAAGAAAGAACTGTGATCTGGTGGAAGCAAAGCAGAAAAGGCAGCAGAGAGGGAGCCTTCGGGGGGTGTTAAGCCTGTCAGCATGTGATGGATAATACTGGTGCTATGGACTGAGTGTTTGTGTCCCTATAATTCACATGTGGAAGCCTAAACCCCCAGTGTGGCTATATTTTGAAATGGGGCCTCTAAGGAACTAATTAAGGTTAAATGAGGCCATATGAGAGGGATTCTGATTCAACAGGATAAAAAGAGTTATCAGAGAGTTCATTCTCTCTCTCTTCATGAACATGAACTGAGGAAAGGCCATGAGAGGACACATCAAGAGAGGGGCCATCTACAAACCAGGAAGAGAGCCTCACCAGAAAATGAATTGTCCAGGGCATGATTCTTCAACTTCTAGCATCCAGAACTATGAATGGATCTATTTCTCTTGTTTAAGCCACTCAGTCTGGGTATTTTCTTATGGCAGCCTGAGCTGACTGAGACAATGGGGATCTACTCAGTTTCTGCTTCAGCTTCAACTTACTCACAGCTACAGAGATTAGTGCTGCTTTAGGCTCACAGCCTCTCACAGGATATTACCTTCTGCCACTGATATGGTTTGACTGTATCCCCACCCAACTCTCATCTTGAATTGTAACTCCCACATGTCATGGGAGAAACCCAGTGGGAGGTGATTGAATTATGGGGGCAGGTCTTTCCTGCACTGTTCTCATGATAGCGAATGAGACTCAAATGATCTGATGGTTTTAAAAATGGGAATTTCCCTGCACAAGCTCTCTTTTCACCTGCTGCCATCCATATAAGACATGACTTGCTCCTTCTTGCCTTCCGCCATGATTATGAGGCTTCCCCAGCCATGTGGAACTGTAAGTCCACTAAACCTTGTTCTTTTGTCAATTGCCCAGTCTTGGGTATGTCTTTATCAGCAGTGTGAAAATGCACTAATACAGTAGTATATTGGTACCAGCAGAGTAGGGCGCTGCAAAAAAATACTCTAAAATGTGGAAACGACTTTGGAACTGGGTAACAGGCAGAGGTTGGAACAGTTTGGAGGGGTCAGTAGAAGACAGGAATCTGCAGGAAAGTTTGGAATTTCCTAGAGACTTTTTAAGTGGCCTTGACAAAAATGCTGATAGTTACATGAAGAACAACATCCAGGTTGAGGTAATTTCAGATGGAGAAGAGAAACTTTTGGGAGCAGAGGTGACTCTGGCTATGTTTTAGCAAAGAGACTGGCAGTATTTTGTCCCTGCCCTAGAGATTTGTGGAACTTTGAACTTGAGAGAGATGATTTAGGGTATCTGGAGGAAGAAACTTCTAAGTAGCAAAGGATTCAAGAGGTGACTTGGGTGCTGTTAAAAGCATTCCATTTTAAAAGGAAAACAGAGCATTAAAGTTTGGAAAAGGTGCAGCCTAATGATGCAGTAAAAAAGAAAAACCCATTTTCTTAGGAAAAATTTAAGCTGGCTGCAGAAATTTGCATAAGTAACAAGGAGTGGAAGCTTAATCCCCAAGACCATGGGGAAAATGTCCACAGGGCATGTCAGAGACCTTTGCTGTAGCCCCTCCCATTACAGGCCCAAAAGCTTAGGAGGAAAAAATGGTGGGCCAGGCCCAGGGTCCCCATGCTGTGTGCAGGCTAGGGACTTGGTACCCTGCATCCCAGCCACTCCAGCCACTGCTAAAAGGTCCCAAGGTACATCTTGGCCCATGGTTTCAGAGGGTGCAATCCCCAAAACTTGGCAGCTTCCATGTGGTGTTGAGCCTGCAGATGCACAGAAGTTAAGAATTGAGGTTTGGGAACCTCTGCGTAGATTTCGGAGGAGGTATGGAAATGCCTGGATGTCCAGGAAGAAATTTGTTGCAGGGGTGGAGCTCTCATGGAAAACCTCTGCTAGGGCAGTGCAGAAGGGAAAGGTGAGATTGGCACCCCCACACAGATTCCTTACTGGGCACCCCCTAATGGAGCTGTGAGAAGAGAGCCACTGTCCTCCAGATCCCAGAATGGTAGATCCACTGACAGCTTGCACCGTGTGCCTGGAAAAGCTGTAGACCCTCAATGCCAGCCTGTGAAAGCAGCCAGAAGGGAGGCTGTACCATGCTAAGCCACAGAGGTGGAGCTGCCCAAGACCATGGGAACCCACCTCTTGCATCAGTGTGACCCGAATGTGAGACATAGAATTAAAGGAGATTATTTTGGAGCTTTAAGGTTTGACTGCCCTGCTGTATTTTGGACATGCATTTGGCCTAGAGCCCCTTTGTTCTGGCCAGTTTCTCCCATTTGAAATGGATGTATTTACTCAATGCATTTACCTCCATTGTATTTAGGAAGTAACTAACTTGCTTTTGATTTTACAGGCTCACAGGCAGAAGGGCCTTGGCTTGTCTCAGATGAGAGGTTGAACTGTGGACTTTTGAGTTAATGCTGAAATGAGTTAAGATTTTGGAGGAATGTTGAGAAGGCAGGATTAGTTTTGAAATGTGAGGACATGAGATTTGAGAGGGGCCTGGGGTGGAATAATATGGTTTGGCTGTGTCCTCACCCAAATCTCCTCTTGAAGTGTAACTTCTACAGTTCCCATGTGTCAGAGAAGGAACACAGTGGAAGGTGATTGAATTATGGGGGCGGGTGTTTCCTACACTGTTCTTGTGTTAGGGAATGAGTCTCACAATATCTGAATGGTTTTAAAAATGGGAGTTTTCCTGCAAAAGCTCTCTCTCTTTGTCTGCTGCCATCCATGTAAGATGTGACTTGCTCCTCTTTGCCTTCTGCCATTATTGTGAGGCTCCCCTAGCCACATGGAACTGTAAGTTCATTAAACCTCTTTTTTTTCCCATAAATTACCCAGTCTCAGGTATGTCTTTATCAGTGGTGTGAAAATGGACTAATACAGCCACAGAAAATTATCTTATACAAGAATGTGTCTTTTCTCAGAATGTGGCTTACAGCTAAGAATATCAAAGACCCCAGCCTTTGCTGCAAATTGGAACAATGCTAAACAGTATCCCAGGTGTAGAGCTCCCTATAGAATCAGCAGAGCTTGCATTTGTAAGTGTATTAATAGATCAGCTTCTCCTTCTGCCTAATCTTGCCTTCCTCACTTTTTATTTCAGAAAGACACTAGTACATTTTCTGCATCTACTTCTCAGTCTCAGAATTTGTTTCCAGAGAACGCAATCAAAGGCAGAGTTTTTGAGTCATTTTCTGCATTGCACTTTCATTCCAATAGTTCTGTTTTACCCTCTCATTAAATAATGGAAGCGTCTGACTACTGTACTATTCAAGTGCGAAGGATCATCCCATGTTTTGCTTGAAGTGGTACAAAGAAAAACAGAAAACACTTGAGCTTTGCAAGACTTCTGCCTCAGAAAGAAGTAGGTAGACAAGTGTAAGCTGGGATCAATTTAAGATATGGAACCATTTACTAGGCAACCTGGGGGTGACTGAGGAGATTAACGTGTGGTCAAAAACAAGGATTCTTTCAGTAACAGTTGATGAGCACTTGGGCAATTGTAATTTGACACAAAGGAAATCAAGCCTTCCAAGGCCAGTAAATTATGACATCCACAGGGTATCTTTATTTATATCCATACATTTGCAAAATTGAGATTATTCTGCATATAAAACCTTAAGCATTGCTTTATTTGACTTTTAAAAATATTTTAGATTATAAAATAATTTTCAGAGTATAGCTTTTGATGATTGCATAATTTTCCATACTGGAGATATACTGTAAATTATTTACCCTACTTTTCTATTTTTTGATATTTGTATGTTTTTTTTTCTTTTATAAATAATACTGAGTTGACTATCATTACACATAAATCTTAATGTGTATTTCTGATTATTTTCTTGGGAAATAAATAAACCCACCTATCCAAGTGGGTTTAATGACTATTTTCAGTAATAAAAAGAAAGATTGTTTGGAAAGCTTGTGATATATATTGCAGAACCTTGATCCATGTGTGTGAAATATGCACTCCTTCCAGCCTTTCAATCAGTATATGTTTATTGACTTGTACGATGCAAGCAGAACTCTTTTTAGATGTTAGAGAAAAGAAACAGGTGGAGTCTTATTCTCAGGGTTTTCATGTTCAATACAACACAACACAAAGTTTTGTGTATGTGTATACATAATGTGCAATTGCCTGTATAAGTCCTCATTATTTTATCAACTGTAGCAGGCATGATTTAAAGTATTTTTTTTAAATCTTCTGGTATGCTAACAACAAAAAGTTTATCAAGGAAACATATCATCTTCTTGCAAAGTAAAGACAGTATATTTGATATGAGCTTTTTACCTTGCTCTGATAAGAACATAGAAGATATGTTGCTATTGAACTTTCTTCCCCATATATATTTTTAGTTACTTTTTATTTCATATTCTGCAGTTACACTTCCTATACTTCAGCATCAGTTTATATTCAACTACATCTCAAACTTCAAATCCTTATACTTCCTTCAGAATCTTCTTACAAATCCCTTTCCTGTCTTTCTAAGTTATATGTACCCTCCAGGTTTTCACCTCATGAAAGGGTAAAAAAAAAAAAAAAAAAATAGAAGGCAACATCTTTTGTTTTTACAGCATAAGGAGTTCAGCTCCTGGCAGTTCTTCTGCCAGCATAACAGTTGATGAACACTGGACAGCCTGTTTCAAGTGAGACGTAAAAGAACCAAGACTGTATCTTAATTGCTGTATCTGATTCTTTTAATAATTTTCACCCACGTAAAGGGCACATTTGCAGCAGTTATTTGCATGAGCTGCATTATCAGTACCCTGAACATTAGCCTCCTGGCCATTACTGACAACTCTTGGTCCTTTCCCTGATGAACGATGGTGCATGGCATGATCTACTTTTTCTATAAAGCCTGGAATGACATAGCTGGGGCAAACACTCTAGGAGGAAAATATAAATGTCCTTCTTTTCTGATATTCTCATTTTCATCGAGTAATAAAAGAAGTGGAAAGGTAGAAGATACATGCAAAAATCATAAAAGTGATTCTAATTCACAAGATAATCTATCATTTTCAAGCAAGTGGTATATAAATACTGTAGGTTTTAGAGATATTTAGGCCCAAATAAAACCACAGGTCTACACATGAGTCACTGTGGCACTTTAACCTCTCTGGGCTCTATTTCCTCCTCTTTAAAATGCACAGAGGGTTTTTATGAAATCAGTTTAGATTATGCATACACCATTTCTAAAATAGTGCCTTCTCTACTGTAGTTGTTGAATAAAAAAGTAACAATATTAGAGAAACAATTTTAGATTTTTATTTCAGTAAATAAGCTTACAAATAAAATATCTACTTTGGCCTTTATGATAAACTTTTGTTTGAAATTGTCTGAAAAGAAATCCTTAGTGTTCTCGTGTACTCCTCTTGTTCCTGTCCATGACCGTTTTGAACAGTGAAAGAGGTCAATATTTTCTAAAGAGTCTATGTTTTGACAACTGTATGTTTGCTTGACAACGTTTTATGAAATAAGTAATTAGTAATGGTTTTAGCTATATTTTAGGTACTCACTACAATACTTTTTTTGTTCTACATTTTTCTAAATATCAAATAAGGAATTAGAAAATCATTCAATTATAGGATGTGACCTTATCTTGCTGATTACACCAAATCCAAAGTCAATTTTAGCCTCTCTTTCAGAGGTTGTAAATAGAAACCCAAATTGGATAACACATTTCCCCTTCGAGACAAACAGGTGGAGCCCATCATTGAAAGTAAATTATCAGGTGAGGACTCAAGGGACCTGGGCCAGTTCAGATTCTGTCCAGTTGTTAAACATTTTAGATCTCACTGTCTTCATTTGTCAAAGGCAGATAACGACCCTGACTTCCCTGATACACAGAGTTATCAGGAAGGCTGCCTGATACAATGGCCAGAAATATGCTCTAACAAAGAGATGTAAATGCAGTATGTATAGCATTGAGACTTCTTAGAAGGGAGCTTGCTGCTGCCAATGCTCTGCTATGAGTTGACTCAGGTTGTACAATTCCTGGTGAAGGCCTAGAATTTAAGCCATTGAATAGGAGGATTATTTGGGAACTATATAAAATTGGAGATAGGTTAATCTAGGGTCAAATATAGGTGAGAAACAAGGAAATAATACTGTGGTAAGAAAATAGATTAAGCAGAGAAAGATTCTATGGTTCTGATTGAAATAAGCATTGCTAATTATAACTGGTTTTTGTGCTCTTTGGAGCATGAGGTTTTGAAGAGCTCATTGTGTTGGATGCCTCTTTGGAGAAACTATCAATGGACCTTCAATCTCATCAATGGAAATTTTACCTAAAAATACAACCTTGATGCTTCAGAAGTGAGGAGGAGAGAAGGATCATGTGCCCATAAGTTTTACCCCTTTGATACACAGTAGAGTATTGTTTGGCTTACAAAGTATTTGGGGGAAGATATGAGCAATTAAAAATATAAGTGCCTCATCTCTCAGGTAGATATGATTTGAGGCATTAGTTGACATCCTACAGAAGAAATATTTTTTAAAAAGTCCAGCTGCAACTAATGGACCCATCATTTACCAGCTATTTGACTTTGGGAAAGCAACTTATTTTTCTAAACTTTATCTCTGAAATGAAATTAAGGCTACTGTATTTGTTATGGTTCTCCAGATAAACAGCAAATAGATAGATAGATGATAGATAGATAGATAGATAGATAGATAGATAGATAGATAGATGATAGATGATAGACAGATGATAGATATAGATAGATAGAGATAGATAGATAGATAGATAGATAGATAGATAGATGATAGATAAGCAGGAGAGATTTTAAGGAACTGGTTGAAAAGATTGCAGAGGCTGACAAGTCTGAAATTTATAGGCCAAACTGGCAGCCTGAAAATTCAGGTAAGAGTTGATATTGATGTCCTAGTTTTTAGTGTGAAATTAGTAGGGCCGGTCAGCAGGTTGGAAACTCAGGCGAGATTTCTATGTTACAGTCTTGAAACAGAATTTCTTATTTTTCATGAAACCTGAGTTTTTGAACTTAAGGCCTTCAATTGATTGGATGAGGCCCACCCTGCAGCAGATGTTGCAGGGTAATCTGGCCTATTAAAACTCAGCTGACCATAGTGTTAATCACATCCAACAATACCTGTACAGCAACATCGACACACAGTGTTTGATCGTACAACTGAGCATCATAGTCTAGCCAAGTTGATACACAGAGTCAAACATCACAGAGCCTTACCTGTGGTTCAGTGGGATAATGGTCTGAACACTTAGCAAGGAGGTTGAGATGATTTCTTTTGTCAGCATTTTATTCAAGTGGCTCAGGGTGTGGGAGCGGCAGGGGATATATTTCAAATATATCAAGCCTAAAATATCTTCCTGTTGACTAGATAGGAATATGTGTTACTTTAATACATACAACATTATCTTAAAGAAATTGATATGATTCACGCCAAGGACCCAGCAAAAACAAGGTTGTATACAAAAAAAGAGTACAAAATTTGAGTGTGTCAGAACTGGGTTTGAATCTAAGTTATATCCTATCACTTTGGGAAAGCTACTCTTGTCTTCAATTTCCTTATCTGTCAAATGAATTTAATAACACCACTTCTTTGAGTTTGGGGGATGTGTGAAACACATGAAACATAGAGTTTCTCAGAAAATGTAGTCTAATATTTGTAATGATTTTTTTCTTCATTTACTTCTTTTTCAACGTGCTGAGTAGAAGCTCATTTTTCCATCTGAGAAATACATTTTCAAATTCCACAACTTTCTGGTAATTTATAGTTACTAAAATCAGTTGAGGTAGTTTATAAATCCAATCCCATATCAATTGTAAAATCTTTATCTCCTTCTTTATTGGACAAAACTGAGGGTGCAGAGACTTGGAATGGAGTTTGTGCATGGCTTTTTCTTTCACTTATTTTTCTTCCCACTTTTGGATCTTGTTTCTTCAAGTTTGGGACAAGTGAAGATCTATCATGAGATGGTAATGGTCATATGCTTCTTGGGCTGCTTCTCTGATGCAGAAGTGCTCCTGGCCCGTTTCTGATGTTCCCTGATGTGTGAGGCAATCTGCAGATATGTTGGTTTCTGTATGGTGTGTATGCTTTTCTTGGAGAGGTGTCCAGATTTCCACAGCATGCCTCTTATTGATGACCCACTTTTAGAGACAAATGTGTTTCTTCGTTGGTTGTCCCCATCAAAAATCCATACCTCCAATCTCTTTTTAGTTGCAGACACTGAGGCTACTGAGATATTCTTCCTTCCATACCGTCTGGGAGCTTTAGGGATGTGGAGTGGGGAGATGCATTTTTTCCTACTGGTTAGGGCTACTCTTGCAATTCTGCCATATTCAGATAACATGTGGCAGAAATAGGCAGACCTCTTTAATTATATTCCATGGGGCACAGACACCAAGTTCCCCAGGAACTCTTTCACCCTGCAGTACTCCTGTGGAAGCAATAAGAGGGTAGCCCGGCAGATGTGTAATGCAATGAACATGACCCAGTAAGCCAAAATCCAAGCTCTCTTTCTTGCAGGAATATCCACCTGACTTGCTTAAAGCTCTCATCCCCACCATTCCTTATCTTCCGGTATGTGATGGTGATGGAGGGGAATCACAGAGCAAGATCATAGGGAAAGTATTTTGCACTATGAGTATTCTATTCCCTAAAAGAAAGAAGATATTTAAAAAATTACCTCTGTATTTCCCCTTTTTCATTCTTTAGCCATCCATCCTATATTCCAGGATGACAAGTTATCCAGTGCCCTGGGAGCTATATCTGACCCCATTTGTTGGTCACTCTTTTCTGAATACAGGCTTTAATTGTCAATTACAAGGGAACTAAAAAAAGTTTCACTCCATATCCTAATACAGTAGCTACTATTATGATCAGCAGGAACAGTAGCTCCTTTATTCACACCGAGCTGGTAGCCCTCTGTTTTTCTCCTTTATGACCACTGTATAATGGGTGCTTTCTGGATGGCGGTGTATTGGGCCGTAAATACTGTAACTTCTTCCTACATAGATTTCCAATTGGAGCTCCTTTAAAATCATTTTATGGTTTTAAATATAGCTCCATACTTGCTTCAAGATCTTGTTTCCTGTTTCACAAGAGCTATTGGTCTTCCTTGTGCTGAGAAAAAATAACATTTGAAGTGCAGAATACAGCCTGTTCCCCAGGGCTTGCTTTCCACCAGGTTCCTGTGGGGAGGTCAAGCAGGTATTTCAGCAGGGTGGTGTCATGTTGCTGCATATCCTGGCCTCATCTCCCTTTAGACTCCACATCCCAATATCTGCTGTTCAATTCCCTGGATAATTAATTACCCTACAGGAAAACCCAGAGCCAGTAGAATCCTGTATAAGCTGGTGGGACTCCATTGTATGAGGTGAAATGCAGCACTGCGTTGGGGGTGCTCTTTTCATTAGGCCCATGCTATTCTGTCTTAGTTGAACACAATGTATAGGTATCTCTTAATTAGAACCCCAAAAGCAATGACAGCGACGTCCTTTGGATAGGCCTGTAGTAAGTGAACTAAGCGATGTCCACCTGAGGCCAAACAGACCATTATGACACCCTTGCCAGGGTCATAATCTCCCCTCCCCTTCAAGGTAAACTTCTATAAAATAGAAAACAAAGAAACTGGATTTTGATGAATCTGAAATGAATCCCTCTTCATATATTTATTACTCGTACATAGGAGATTTTCTTTTATACTTTTTTAGGATTCCCCAAAACAAAACTGCACTTGTATAGCTAGGAGGACTAGGCAACAATGCAGATGTGGGAGAAAGGGTGAGTTCTCGTGACCCAGAACTGAGTTTGAAGCAGTAGCTTCCCTTCAATCAAGCATCCCTCTCAGCATTGCAGGTGCCGAGTTGCCATTCTCTCTCTCTCCTTCCATGTGCTCAGGTTTCCCGGCTCTTGGCTGCTTTTTTTCTGACACCTCTTTTTATTTCTTCCTCTGCACAGGTCTCTCAATTCTTCTGATAAAGATATTTCACTCTACCCTAGCTTCTTTATTTTGCATTCCGCATCTGTTCCTTAAAACTGTTTTCTGAAGTGGCAAATGCTTTTGTTTTTGAGGATGAAGATTTTGGTTTTTTTCGTGCTCACTAAAGGAAAGCTGATCTTGTTGCCAGGATTCTCCCTCCTCTGAAGACAGTGGGTTTTGATAACAAGTGACAAATAGTTTCTTCCTGTCTCATACTAATATTCAAAATAAGAGATTTATTATGTCTACTCAGTGTGAGGCAAGACAGTTTGTAGTTTACCATTTATCTGAGTTGTGTGCAGAAACCCACGTTAACTCACACCATATTTCTTATTTATTTGATTGATATTTCAGCACCCCTTGTAGATTGATGCCTCCGGCAGATACTCAGAAGGTCAGCTCATTACTATGTGGGCCACTCTGACCCTGAGCTCTACTTAGCCTACTCATATCTACACATAGTGCTCAGAGCAAATAAAAATGGATTTGACCATTACAGAAGTTTTAGATGAATGCAAAGACACAGTTTTTACTCTGAGCTTGGCTCTCTTCTACTTTTACTTGGCTTTTAGCCTTGATTTTGTTTGTGGTTGGTCCTGAGGTTGTTCCTCAGATTTCATGAAATAGTTTAACTTCCTAGTTTGGACCCCAAGATCCCCCTAAGACACTCACTATAGTAGTCAAGTCCACGAGGGCAGAAATCATAGATTGGAATCATAGGTCAGCCACTTGCTAGCTTTGTGATCTTGGGAGATTCACCTGGCATCTCAGAGTCAGGCTTCTCATCAGTAAAATTGGGGCAATTTAGAGACATTTCTTACAAGGATTAAATTAGAAAAGCAGTTAAATTGCTTTAGCACAATATGAGTAACATGGCAATGTTTAATACATATTATTTGCAATTATAATTTTATCAGTTTATTAGTTAAATTATATCTTATTATTGCCATTTCTAGCAATCACCCAATCTTTCTCATCACCGGGCTCTCACCCAGGCATTTGCAGTCCTGGAATCCATGGAAAAGCTCACCCTTATCCCTGGTGACATGCATGTTGGACAGCTACTTTCCAGCATATTATCACTTGAGAGCTATCACTTAAGAGTCCCCTGCTCAGAAAGATCTCTTCAAATGCCATCTTGCATTAACTGTCAGAGGCTTTATAATCCTTAAAACAGTCTTGCTACATGCTATGATATATATTTTAGATGTATTTTCTCATTTGATACAAACAAACTGTTTGTGTAAGATTTTGTTTTCATACTATAAAGAAACTAAACTTCAATAGGATTAAATAACATATCTATAGGTTATGGAACTAATATTAAAATATGTTTGTGATAACTCCCTAGACATGGTGCTACCATTATAGCATGAGCTATAATGACTGAAGATTTAGGCTGGAGAGTGGTGGGGCAGAGGCTGCAATATGCTTCACTGAAGGGTCCTCGGAACGAGTCAGGGCCAAGTAAACAACTTGGCTGAAGCTCAGGCTTTCATGTAGAAGATGGAGAATTTTTTTAAAGAGAAGTGCATTTCATGAATTTTCAAGAAGAAGCAATATGTGTAGGCAGTACGAAGCAATTCTTAAGGACCCAAAGAAAGTGGATGTGAATTGGAGATTGATCCATCATATACTAGCTGGTTTGATCTTAGGACATTGCTTAGACTCTCAAAGACTCAGTACCATAAATAAAATTAGGAAAATAGTAGTACTTATGTCATAAGAATATTTTGAGAATTAAATGAGTTAACGAATATAAATCATTTAGTACATTATCTGGTGCATAGTAAGCACCAAAGCTATTGTCATTTAGCTCTCATTAATTCAAGACACAAATATTAAGCTCAAGCATATAATAATGTCTTGAGAGATATGACATTTGACTGTAACTATCATTTTGAAGTTGTCATGTCAAGGGTAAATACAGTAGACCCTGGAACAACGTAGATTTGGACTGTGCAGGTCCATTTACACAAAGATTTTCTTCCACGTCTGCCACCTTGAGACAGCAGTGCCAACCCCTCCGCTTTCTCCTTCCCCTCACCCTACTCAATCTGATGAGGATGACAACCTTTATAATGGTACATTTCCACTTCATAAGTAGTAAATTTATTTTCTCTTCCTTATGATTTTCTTAATAACATTTTCTTTTCTCTATATTATTATAAGAAAACAGAGTGTAATACACGCAACATAAAACTTATGTGTTAATTTACTGTTGAAATTATTGGTATTTAATGGTGGGGCAAGTTAGTGTCCAACCCTGATGTTGTTCCAGGGACAACTGTGTTTGATGTAATATAATGGTTTTGTCTTAAGAGCTCATTAGAAATTATATTTTTTCACTTTCCAATTGGAACATTTTTTTAAATCTCATGACAATATATGAACTTGTCAGTTTGAGCTCTGTTCCCAGAAAATGAGCATCTTTGATTATATGATATTTGAAATTATTGCTCTGTGTGTGCACATATATACATGTAATTTATAAATAAATGACCTTCTCTTGCTTTCATTTGTGTGTATCCCTTTGCTAGGGCTGCTGTAACAAAGTACCACACACTGGGTGGATTAAACAAGAGCAACGTAGTGTTTCACAGTTCTGGGGGCTGGGAGTCTGAGATCAAGATATTGGCAGGGCCATGCTTCCTGTGAAGGACCTAGGGCAGGAACTGTTCCAGGCCTCTCTCCTAGCTTCTTCTGGTGGTTTCCTGGCAATCTTTAATATTCCCTGGCTTGTAGATGCATCACCCCAATCTCTGCTTTCATGTTTTTGAGGTATTCTTCCTTTGTGCATGCTTGTTTCCAAATTTCCTCTTCTTCCTCAGGGCATCAGTCATATTAGGGTAGGGCCCACCACACTCCAGGATGACCTCATTTTAACTAATTCCATTCCAACAACCCTATTGTTAAATAAAGTCACTTTCTGTGGCACTTGGGATTAGAACTTCAATATATGAATTTTCAGGGTGTGGGGACACCATTCGACCCATGCATATGATCTTCATTTATTTCACATCTATACATTATATATAATTATTTATTTTATGTATGTTATATATCTCATATATATACCACATGCATACATGCATTTCCTTACCATCACATTACAGTCTACTAGATTATGTCCTTAAGTGTCATGCTTTTGCCTTTATTCATTAATAATTATATCCCCGGTTTGTCAGTACTCAGTGCTGTATCTGTCACACTGTACCAAATGCAGCAAATGTTGTGAATACACAAAAATCTAGAGAAAATAGAAAGGGTGACAAATAGTTATGAATAGGTATGGGAATGAATGGGTATAAGGATTGTGTAGAAAGATGTGGGGAATAAATACTCACACCTGCCTAGTTTGGGCAATTGTACCTAAAGACAACAATTCTGCTGGCTTCTCTGTGACTGGTAGGGTAAGCCCTAAGCACATGTTCCTGCAGTGTAAGGGGGATATTGGGGAAGGCCTCCGGTTCCAAATCCCCTTTGCTTTATGCTCTGCAAGTTAGCACACATCGGTTCACTAGTTTGAATGAGATTCCAAGCAGCCTTCTGACAGCTTCCCAGTTAGGGTCAGTCCCTTTTGGATCCTATCAATGATGGCTACTCCATGGTACCTGGAGACGGCTTGCTCTGAACCACTCAATCAACCACCATGTGTCACATTACCCTCATTGACAAATCCACTCTCATTCCATATTTGGAATTTTACAATTTTAGGAATTCTTATTCCCCTCTTTGTAAAGTCAAAGATTTATTTATAAATTATCTACAAAGCATTCCTCAGCGAGCATGTCCATTTTGCAATGCTGTAGCACAACCTACTCGGCCAAGTTCAGTTTAACTTTTTGTGCCATCATTTTCTCAGCTTGAAAATACCAGGCATTTTCTACAAAAACTTGACATTCTTCTGGTTCAACACTTCTGTGAGCTTAAGGCAATTACTGCAGCTGTGTTACTTTATTCAAATATAGCATACAACTCAAGCCAAAGATGTCCCTGGTGGACAAGATCTCCTGTGGCACTTTACCTATAAATTATCATATTCTTCACTTACAGACCTTACACTTATATTACTATTTTAAAGTACTAAATATTTTCAAAACCTGTTTTCTAAATAAACCCAAAGACAAGACTATAAAATGCTACGGAAAGGAAGAAAAGAACACTTAATAACAACCAGAGGTCCTCACTGTATCCTATTCTCTTAGTATTTCCTTTTACATATGTCATCTTATTTATTCATTAAAACAACTATGCAGGCTGGGCATGGTGGCTCATGCCTGTAATCCCAGCACTTTGGGAGGCTGAGATGGGTGGATCACAAGGTCAGTGGTTCGAGACCAGCCTGGCCAACATGGTGAAACCCCATCTCTACTAAAAGTACAAAAATTACCCGGGCCTGGTGGCATATGCCTGTAATCCTTGCTACTTGGAAGGCTGTGGCAGGAGAATCTCTTAAACCCAGGAGGTGGAGATTGCGGTGAGCCGAGATTGCACCATTGTACTCCACCCTGGGTGACAGAGTGTGACTCTGTCAAAAACAAACAACAAAAAAGAAAATTAAGTGTTACGGAGCAAAAAATTGAGTATCAGATAGGACAAAATTAATGTCCCATGGATTCACAACTACAGGGCAGAGATGGGATTAAAATCCACAAGCAAAAGCCATCTAAGCTTCTTTGCATTATACCACATTTAGGAGTATTTCTTTCTGAGTTTGAATGGAATATGGTAAATGTTGTTAAATCCAGGTAATATGTAAATGATCTGCAATTTTAGAGGACGTTTTAATAAACTACCTAAGGACCTACAAGCTAGGCCATGGTAGACTCAAGGCCAATATTTGCCTACCAATTAAAATAAAATCAATTCAATGTGTATTGTTAATAGCTCAAAATTTCCACTGAACACAGCTTTTACTATTCATATATAAAGGTGAAATGGTGTTTGACAAAATTGTCTTTATATCTCTAAATAAAAAAAGATTTGTTTTTCCTGTTATAGCCAGTGCTGAAATCAGGCCTATTTAAAAAAATGAGCTGCAGCCACAGTTTTAGTAAATAATACACTCTCTTGTATGTACTTTGCGAGGAAATGTATTTGGAAAACAGCCCTTTATCATTTCTGACATGATGTAAACATGTCACCACTCTCAACTTGTGCACTTGGCTCCAATTTCTGAGAGCATTTTGTTCTTTTTTAAAAAATTGGTTACATAAAAGTAAAGTACCTTGATTTATGCTTAGTTTAATTAGAGAGAAAATGAAAGAGGCCAATTGACAAGGAAAGAAAGTTGTTGGAGTAGCTGGACCAGGAGGGGCAGATGCCACACTTGCTTGAGGCCACTGGGGAGAACGAACCCCCAGCTCAGGTCTAAGCAGTACTTTTTCCATTTGTAGAAAAAAAACAAATGAGCAAACCAAAAGATGGCAAGTTGTGAGGGACTCTCCGGGCTCTGAGATTGGAAGTAGGTTGGAGCAGGAAGGAACTCACTAAGCGCCCTAGTCTCTGCTTGTATTTGGGACGCACATCTCCCTTCTTGGTTAGAACATTGCTATCTCAGCTGACTCTTCTATCTGCCTTTCCATTGAGTTCTAAACTTTGTGTTTCTGACATTTATATGTAGTAGTTAAAATAATGAGGTCAAAGCCAGTGTTCTGCTGCAAATCTTGACTACTCTACTTCCAAGCTTTATGAGCTTCGGAAAGTCACTTCGCACCTCTAAGCATTAGTTTCTTCATCAGTAAAATGGGTGTAATAATGGCTACCTACTCATGACTTAGTACATTAAGATACTGACAAGCTTCATTTGTAGCAATTGTTAAAGATACTTCTAATGACAATATAATGCCCACTGCAGTGAAAATTCAGGATGAATCCCTCAGCTGGGTGCTGTGCTGCTGAGGAAGATCACATAGCCATCCTAAGTAGCTTCCTAGAAAAGTGTAATATAAGCCAAAGCTGTCACTCAGTATCTTCAGGATATCTTCTGTGTTTTTCTAGAAATATCAGTTTTTATTCTCAAAATAAATACTGTATAATGACTGTCTTCACAAAACTGCTGTACTACTCCTCCTGGCTCTACTCCCAAGTATGACATTGTTCAAATGATATTGAGAGAATAGAAATCAATACACACCATCTTCCTCATTTTCCTATTCCCAACTTGTAAGTCTCCCTGCTCCTCAGCCTTTCTTTCTTAATCCCTACTACAAAATAGGAATTGTTCATTCCCCTATCAAAGGTCAGTTTTTCCATCAAGGGCCTGTGTCTCACACCTTCCTGCTCTGTTGGGTTATCCTCTTTCTCCTGAACCATATGCATGCATATTTCTGTTGGATAATTTTCAATAGGACAAAGACATGCTCTGGTACCATTAATATTTAAAATGAAAAACTCTAGTGTAGTATCCAGGAGAAAAATAAATAAAAAATTTAAAAAAACACACGAAACAACTCATTCTCTTTTTCCTTCATTCCCATTTGATTACTGCTTTTTTTTTTTTTGCTTTAAATTCAGAGAAATTGTTTCCAAAGAGGTTTACTCTTCCTGCTATCCATTCCCTACTAAACCAATTCCAACAGTCTTCTTCTTGCCTCACTCCATTTGTTCCTTTATGTAGTGAATGAACAGGCTAAATCTATGCTAGGCTTTAGACCTGCAATAGTAAGCGAGACACCAATTCTTCATGGGACTTATATAGTCTAGAATTAAAAAGGATTTTAAAAAGTGATCACCTATAATCTTTGATTATAGAAGATCTTTACAGGAAAGAAACCATTAATAAATGTAGATAGTGGCCGAGGTTCACCTGGAGAAGACTGGAGGGCCTGTGGGAAAAGCTCATGGGAATCCTTCTGGCACAGGGAAGTGAAGTTCTGGGTTTGGTTCTAGGTCTCTGTGGAACATAGGGACAGACACTTTAGGTAATGTGGATCTTTTCAAAAACAGAAAATATTAACAGTTTAATGATAAAGAGGACCTAGTCAAGAGCAGAAGAAAGAGTATTCAAGGAAGGGCAAATGAGCGTGTGCCAAGACCTGATGGAGGAAAGTTTGAACATTCAGGAGTTATGACCAAGATACTTAGTAATAATTTGGAATGGAAGAGTGATGACAAAAAATTAGTTGAGAATATTTAATGCTTTCTTTTTTTAAGAAATAGTTCTACTTATTAGGCTTTCTGCTGTGGTGGTGAAAGTGGAGATGGAGGTGTATACCTGGAGGAGATTTCATTTTTCCAGATAATTATAGAAGCTAAATCATGAGCTCATCACTCCAGTTTTTTGTATGTTTGAAAATTTTCATAATTCTTAAAAATTATTTTGTACAAAATCATCATGTAAATTTTGAAACACCTGTGAGATATCCAAGAGGAAACATCTCATAGAAGCACTATGTATATTCACTAATGTTTCATGGTGATACAATGATGAGAGACTTACATTTGTAAATTATATTTACTGGAATGTTTTTGATCACCACGGGAGGTTGTGTTGGGAGAAGAAAGACAAGAAGTAAAGCAAGACTGAATTCTGAGGAATACTGTATAGACATTCTGCAAAGAAGACTCAGGGTAAGAAAAGCTGGTGAGGTCAGAGGAAACAGATACACGTGTGGTTATGAATAAAGACAGGAGAAGTAGGTGCTTTAAAAAGAAAGCACATTTCAGCAGTGTTGACTTTGGCAATGAGGTTATGATGAAGCTAAAAAGTACCCAATGTCTTGGGGACTCCATGTTAAAAAATTCTTTTGGTAAGGGGAGTAACACTCCCTTTGCCAGGCTTAGAATTTAGTTCATTGTTTCTTTACTGTTCCAAATGTCCACATTTGCAGATGAATATGAGGCTATAGCAATTCTTCCATAGTAAGATAAGACCAATATCATTGCTCTCTTCTATAGCTACATAAAGTGTAGGTACCAGGGCCCTAACTTGATGAGTATAAGTTGTTAAGAACATGAAAACTGAGGTCCACATAGATAAACCTGAATGGCCTATGGGAAAAGCCCATGGGACCTCCTGGCACAGAAAAGTGAGGTTTCCAGATTAAGTTCCAGATCTTTGTTGAAAACAATGGCAATTTTTATTGTCTTTGTTGAAGATAAGTCTAGTAGAGGAAATTCTACTCAGGCTGTCTCATAGTAAGTGATTCTAGCACAGAACATAGCACAGTGCCTAGCTCATAAAATATGATCAATAAAAAATACGTAGTGACTGATGCTTGCTGGTAATTAATCCTCAGTTGCAATTAAAACACACAACAGCTTCATCAAGTATTTACTCTTTGTAATATTTTGGGCCTGAAAATGGAGACTTTTGAGAGGCTAATGACACATCCAACATCTCGTAGTTGCTAGCAGATTTCATGTTCTAAACAAATTGTTCTTACCTGTCAGGCAACAAGTAGGTAGTAAATTAGCCTTAAGATCATTATGTTACTTGAGTGTCATACATGTACTGGTATATTTCTCATTGTATTGAAGTTTGTTTCTTTTTTTTCTTCATCTCCAAATGTTCTCTGATTGCTATTGTTTCCATAGCTGAGTCATGCCTGAGACATCGCATTGACTTTCTTTCCTAACTACTTGATAGTCTAATGAAAGGAAAGAGAGGGAGGTGAAGTAATAGAATAAGATATATTAGTAACTTCTGGACAATTCTGGAAAACTGAAACTATAGGATTAATGTTCAGAGCAAAGTACAATAAATGGACCATGAGTCAAATATTTCATGACAATTCTGTAGAAAGTGACATTTGAAAACTCAAATTGTACAAAACCAAATCCTTCTTTCATGATGGCAAAGGGGCGGGTCACACCTTAAATTTCTTTCCAGTCTCCATGCTATAGCCACACTCTAGGGAGAAAAATAATCAGGGGGGTCATTCCATTACTTGAAATGAAAGATATCATTCTAAAGAAATTTCCAATTTCTTTACATTATTAACCCTATCCATGTTCAGCAATATCTTTCTCAAAGATAGTAAAAGGAGTGCACCATTATTTTGTGAGCGAGGCCGTGGAAAACAGTTCTTGCTTATTGGACGTATCTGATGGGGAGAGGTCAGAGGTGTTAATGTAACCAGGGCATGAGTTTCTCTTATACAGTGGGATCCACAAGGGGGATAGATGACTGGTTGTCTGGTGAATGCAGTGTTACCTTTATTAGGCCATAAAAATAAAAGTTTCAAGGCCAACTAATTGTATTGTTTGTCATAGCAGTGTCCCTGTAAAAGGAGCATATTTTTCAACCTCGGCCTGGGAAGATGCAACATGAACTGTCACTAAAACTAAGGAAACATCTCTAAATCAAACTAATTTAGACTAAATTTAGACTATATTTAGTCATCAGGTAGTTTATGGTGACCCCATTCTCTGCATATGCTGAAAAACTATGGCTCTCCATCTCCCATAGCCTGGGCAGGTTTGCCCAAAATGTATTTGTGCTAGAAATCCAGAAAAACAAACTGCCACACACACCAGCATAAAAACTGAAGCTCAGAAAAGTGAATTAAAGTCCTCAGAACATCAGTTTTCTTACCAGTTGTATCCGTTTTCTGGACTTGCCATAAAAAGTTGCCACAAACTTGGTGGTTTAAAATCAAAGGAATGTATCGTCTTATGGTTTTTGAGGCCAGAAGTCCAAAATCAAGGTGTCATCAGAGTCACACTCTCTCCGAAGGCTCTAGGGGAGAATTCTTCCTTGCTCCCCTTGGCTTTGGGTGGCTCCTGACATTCCTCAGCTGTGACGGCCTCACTCCAGTCTCTGCCTCCATTTTCACATGTCCCTCTTTCCTGCATCTGTGTGTCCACTCCTATTCCTATAAGGACTCCATTTATTAAATTTAGGGGCCACCCTAAATCTAGAGTGATTTCATTTCAAGATATTTAACTAATTAAATTTGCAAAGACCCTATTTCCAAATAAGGTCACCTTCTCAGGTTCTGAGTGAACATGTATTTTGGGGGACCACTATTCAATCCACTACATCCTTAGATTGAGCTGGCAGTTCTTAACTTATAAGACTTATTGTGACTGAATAACTTTTCTGTAAAGTGTTTGGTAGCTAATAGGTAATCAACAAATTCGTTGTTTTTAAGAATACCACTATAATTATCTTTATTCCTGACCATGACTGGTCTGAATATTCTCATTTTCTTAAATATATTAATATGTTCAATTGTTACTCTGGTCTAGGCATTCATTATGGAAGCAACCTGCTATATGTAAATAAGTATGATTTTTATCCTATCTACTAGGCTGTGTGTTATAAATGATCCCTAGAAACATAGATATTCTGTTGTGGGAGCACAGAAAAGGGAGTGATGATTTCTGAGAAGATATGACTGGCAACTTTCCAATAAGACTTTTGTAGAAGGGTCTTGTGTTAAACTAAATAAATGTCAAACTAAACTAAGAGACAGCACTATCATGTACTAACTGGCTCCCAGATTAGGGCTCTTAAGCATCGTGCTATTCTGCCTCCCAAATTAAAATTGTTAGTGGGACATGAATTTATTATTTGAAATGAGCACAGGTTAAGTAAAATGAGAACTATGGAAAAACAATGACAGGAAGAACGGGAGAATTATACTTTGCTAACAGTAATAGTAAATAGTGAATGTTTATTGGAAATAAGTTTAACAATATGCATTTAAGACAAATTTAAAAGCTTATATTTTTTGACCAGTAATTCCTTATTTAGGAATCTAACTTTGGAAATCATACAGGATTTGTAGAACCGTTTTACAGAAAGATACTCATTCTGGAAATATTTTTAACACTGAGATTTGGCAACAATATAATGCCCAACCTCAAAGGATTAATAAATTAAATTGTGATATTATCCTCAATTGAATACTATGTGGTCATTATAATTCATGTTTCAAAAGACTATAATAAAATAGGAGAGTCCTGGGCTTTTACTCTGAGTGACATTGGAAGCCATTGAAAGTGGAGGAGAAAGAGATGAGAAGAACGTTTCCAAACAATGAAGAAGATGTCCAGCCAGTCATTGACAAAAATGCTCTGTTGATCATGGTGGATGGGAAGTAGGACTAGATTGCAGCTCTGTACAGAGCAGTGTGCAGAGGCTCGCATTGTGAATTTTAGCTCCAGGTTGACTGCGAGAACAAGCCAGCAATCCCAAGAGTACCCACAGACTCTCTGAAGGAAGTGAACTGTTCCTGCAGTACCCAAGAGACACTACAAATACTGTCAGTGCGCTGATGCCGGAAGTGGTAAAGGGAGACTCCACTCTCTGGAACACACACCCCCACTGGAGAAACTGAAGTTCTCTTTGTGGGAGAAGTTTCCGACCTTATCTGAAGTTGAATCCATTTAGAAAGCTGAGCGAAATACAGGGTTAGAGGAAGCAGCAGAAAGGCCCTGGGAGCTCACTGGGTGCCCAAACAGGCCATTCCTGCCTGGCACCAAAGGGATCCATTGGGAGGGTGGCCAGAGGAGCAGGTGTTGAAACTCCACAGGAAGAAAGAAATCTCTAGGTGAACTTTTAACAGTTTGAACAGGGCGAGAAGCCTCCTGGCCAGAACTCATGGGAGGGCACAAATTTGTTGTGCAGACTCCACAGGCGGGAAGAACCAAGCCCTTTTTTTTCCCTGCAGCTGGGAGGCAGGTAGCCTGAGGCAAGTTTTCAAGCCCATCTCGCCCACCACCTGGAAACAGGCTCCCTCAGAACTGCTCTTTGGTTTGCATGGGAGCTGGGTGAGGCCTGTGACTGCCGGCTTTCCCCCACTTCCCTGACAACCCACATGACTCAGCAGAGGCAGCCATAATCCTCCTATGTACACAACTCCATTAACCTGGGCATCTCACCCCTATCCCCCACAACAGCCACAGAAAGACTCACACAAGGAGAGTCAGAGCTCAGACACACCTAGCCCTGCCCCCAACTAATGGCCCCTCCCTATCCACCCTGGTAGCCAAAGACAAAGGGCATATAACCTTGGGAGTTCTAGGGCCCCCCCACCCCACCACTACTACTACTACTACTACTACTACTACTACAGCTGATACTCTCTGGAGCTGATTCCTCCTGGCAGGAGGCCAACCATCACAAAAATAGAGCATTAAAGCTAAGAACCCTCATGGAGTCCATTGCACTCCCCACCACCTCCACTGGAACAAGAACTGGTATCCACTGCTTAGAGACCAATAGACAGTTCACATCACAGTACTCTGTGCAGACAACCCCCAGTGCCAGCCCGGAGCTGAGTAGAGTCACTAGGTGGTTAGACCCAGAAAAGAGACAACAAACACTGCAATTTAGCTCACAGGAAGCCACATTTATAGGAAAAGGGGGAGAGTACTACAACAAGTAAACACCCCATGAGACAAAAGAATCTGAACAACAGCCTTCAACCCTAGACCTTCCCTCTGATAGAGGCTACCCAAGTGAGAAGGAACCAGAAAACCAACCCTGGTAATATGAGAAAACATACCTCTTTACCAGCCCCCAAAATCACCCCAATTCACCAGCAATGGAGCCAAACTAAGAAGAAATCCCTGATTAACCTGAAAGAGAATTTAGGAGGTTAGTTATTAAGCTAAACAGGGAGGCACCAGAGAAGGGCAAAGCTCAATGCAAGGAAATCCAAAAAATGATATAAAAGTGAAGGGAGAAATATTCAAGGAAATAGATAGCTTAAAGCAAAAACAATAAAAAATTCAGGACACTTTGGACACACTTTCAGAAATGTGAAATTCTCTGGAAAATCTCAGCAATATAATTGAACAAGTAGAAGAAAGAAATTCATAGCTCAAAAAGAAGGTCTTCAAATTAACCCAATCCAAGAAAGACTAAGAAAAAATAATAAGAAAATATGAACAAAGCCTCCAAGAATTCTGGGATTATGTTAAATGACAAAAACTAAGAATAATTGGTGTTCCTGAGGAAGAAGGAAATTCTAAAAGCTTGGAAAAGATATTTGGGGGAAAAATTGACGAAAACTTCCCCAGCCTTGCTAGATACCTAGACATCCAAATACAAGAAGCACAAAGAACACCTTGGAAATTCACAGCAAAAAGATCATTGTCTAGGGACATTGTCATCAGGTTATCCAAAGTTCAGACTAAGGAAAGAATCTTAAGAGCTATGAGGTGGGAGCACCAGGTAACCTATAAAGGAAAACCTATCAGATTAACAGCAGATTTTTCAGCAGAAGCCCTGCAAGCTAGAAGGGATTGGGGCCCTATCTTCAGCCTCCTCAAACAAAACACTATTCAGCCAAGAATTTTGTATCCAATGAAACTATACATCACATATGAAGGAAAGATGCAGTCTTTTTCAGACTAATAAATTCTGAGAGAATTCACCATTACCAAGCCACCACTACAATAACTGCTAAAAGGAACTTTAAATCTTGAAACAAATCCTGAAAACCCTCAAAACAGAACATTTTTAAGGAATAAATCACACAGGACCTATTATAAAAATACTAGCTAAAAAGTAAAAAACAAAAAAACCAAAGTACACAGGCAACAAAGAGCATGATGAGTGCAATAGTACCTCACATTTCAATACTAACATTGAATGTATATGGCATAAATGCTCCACTTAGATATATAACCACAGAATGGAAAAGAACTTACCAACCAATCATCTGCTGCCTTCAGGAGACTCACCTAACATGTAACGACTCACATAAACCTAAGTAAAGGGGCGGAAAGAGGCATTTCATGCAAATGGACACAAAAAGCTAGCAGGGGTAGCTATTCTTATATCAGACAAATCAAACTTTAAAGCAACAGCAGTTAAAAGAGACAAAGAGGGACATTAAAGGCCTTGTCCAAGAGGAAAATATCACAATCCTAAACATATTTGCACCTAACACTGCAGCTTTCAAATTTAGAAAACAATTACTAATAGACCTAAGAAATGAGATAGACAGCAACATAGACACCAATAGTGGAGGATTTCAATACTCCACTGACAAAATTAGACAAGTCATCAAGACAGAAAGCCAAAAAAGAAACAATGGATTTAAACTATGCCTTGGAACAAATGGACTTAACAGGCATGTACAGAACATTTCATCCAACAAACATAGAATACACATTCTATTCAATAGCACATGGAACTTTCTCCAAGATATACCATATGATAGGCCATAAAACAAGCCTCAATAAATGTAAGAAAATTGAAATTATATCAAGCATGCTCTCAGACTACAGTGGAATAAAACTGGGAGTCAACTCTAAAAGGAATCTTCAAAACCATGCAAATGCATGAAAATTAAATAACCTGCTCCTGAATGAGCACTGAGTCAAAAACAAAATCAAGATGGAAATTTAAAAATTCTTCAAAGTGAATGGCAATAATGACACAACCTATCAAAACCTCTGGGATACAGAAAAGGCAGTGCTAAGAGGAAAGCTTATAACCCTAAATGCCTAAATCAAAAGGTCTGTAAGATTGCCAGGTGCAGTGGCTCATGCCTGCAATCACAGCACTTTGGGAGGCCGAGGTGGGTGGATCACCTGAGGTCAGGAGTTCAAGATGAGCCTGACCAATATTGAGAAACTCTGTCTCTGCTAAATATACAAAAAATTAGCCAGGCCTGGTGGCACATGCCTGTAATCCCAACTACTTGGGAGGCTGAGGTAGGAGAATCTCTTGAACCCAGGAGGCAGAAGTTTCAGTGAGCTGAGATTGTGCCATTGTACTCCAGCCTGGGCAGCAAGATAAAAAAAAAAAAAAAAAAAAAAGTCTGAAAGAGAACAAACAGACAATCTAAGATCACACCACAAGGAATTAGAGAAATAATAACAAATCAAACCCAAACCCAGCAGAAGAAAGGAAATAATCAGGATCAGAGCAGAACTAAATGAAAAGGACACACACACACACAAATATAGAAGGCAAATGAAACAAAAAGCTGGTTCTTTGAAAAGATAAATAAAATTGATAGATCATTAGCAAGATTAACCAGTAAAAGAAGGCATAAAGTCCAAATAACCTCAATAAGAAACCAAACAGGAGACATTACAACTGACACCAATGAAATACAGAATATCATTCAAGGCTACTATGAACACCTTTATGCACATAAACTAGAAAACCTAGAAGAGATGGATAAATTTCTGGAAAAATACAACCTTCCTAGCTTAAATCGGGAAGAATTAGACACCTTAACAGACCAATAACAATCAGCAAGATTGAAATAGTGATTTAAAAAATACCAATAACAACCAAAAAAGTCCAGGACCAGATGGATTCACAGCAGAATTCTACTAGATATTCAAAAAAGAATTGGTACCAATCCTTTTGACTCTACTCTACAAAATACAAAAAGAAGGAACCCTCCCTAATTTATTCTATGAAGCCAGCATCACCCTAATACCAAAACCAGGAAAGGACACAATAAAAAAAGAAAACTACAGACCAATATCCTTGATGAACATACATGCTAAAATCCTTAACAAAATGCTAACTAACTGAATCCAACAACATATCAAAAAGGTAATTCACCATGATCAAGTGGGTTTTATACCAGGGATGCAGGGGTGGTTTAACATATGCAAGTCAATAAATGTGATACACCACATAAACAGAATTAAATACAAAAATCACGTGATCATCTCAATAGAGGTAGAAAAAGCATTCAACAAAATCCAGCATCCCTTTAATATTAAAACTCTCTCCCAGCTACTGGGGAGGCTGAGACAGGAGAATCTCTTGAACCCGGGAGGTGGAGGTTGCAGTGAGCTGAGATCACGCCATTGCACACCAGCCTGGGTGACAAAAGCTAGACTTTATCTAAAAAAAAACAGCTCTCAGCAAAATCGGCATACCAGGGACATATCTTAATGTAATAAAAGCCATCTATGACAAACCCACAGCCAACATAATACTGAATGTGGAAAAGTTGAAAGCATTCCCTCTGAGAACCAGAGCAAGACAAGGATGCCCACTGTCACCACTCCTCTTCAACATAGTGCTGGAATTGCTAGCCAGAGCAATCAGACAAGAGAAAGAAATAAAGGGCATCAAAATTGGTAAAGAAGAAGTCAAACTGTCACTATTTTCTGATGATATGATTGTTTACCTTGAAAACCCTAAAGACTCCTCCAGAACACTCCTAGAACTGATAAATGAATTCAGCAAAGTTTCTGGATACAAGATTAATGTACATAAATAAGTAGCTCTTCTATACACCAAGAGCAACCAAGCAGAGAATCAAATCAATAACTCAACCCTGTTTATAATACCTGCGAAAAGAAAAATAAAATACTTAAGAGTATACCTAACCAAGGAGCCTAACGACCTCTACACAGAACACTACAAAACACTGCTGAAAGAAATCATAGATGACATAAACAAATAGAAACACATCCCATGCTCATAGATTTGCAGAAGCAGTATTTTGAAAATGGCCATAGTGCCAAAAGCAATCTACAAATTAAATGCAATGCCCATCAAAATACCACCATCATTCTTCACAGAATTAGAACAAACAATTCTAAAATTCATATGAAACCAAAAAAGAGCCCAAATAGCCAAAGCAAGACTAAGCAAAAAGCACAAATCTGGAGGAATACACTACCTGATTTCAAATTATACTATAAGGTCATAGTCACCAAAACAGCATGGTGCTGGTATAAAAGTGGCACATAGACCAATGGAACAGAATAGAGAACCCAGAAATAAACCCAAATACTTACAGCCAACTGAATTTTGACAAAGCAAACAAAAATGTAAAGTAGGGAAAGGATACCCTTTTCAACAAATGATGCTGGGATAATTGGCAAGCCACAGGTAGGAGAATGAATCTGGATTCTCCTCTCTCACCTTATATAAAAAGCAACTCAAGATGGATTAAGGACTTAAATCTAAGACATGAAACTAAAAATTAGAAACCAAACCCTTTAAACATTGGCTTAGGCAAGGATTTCATGACCAAGAACCCAAAAGCAAATGCAATAAAAACAAAGATAAATAGCTGGGACCTAATTACACTAAAGAGTTTTTCATGGAAAAAGGAACAGTCAGCAGAGTAAACAGACAACCCACAGAGTGGGAAAAAATCTTCACAATCTATACATCTGACAAAGGACTAATATCCAGAATCTACAACGAACTCAAATCAGTAAGAAAAAAACAATCCCATCAAAAAGTGGGCTAAGGACATGAATAGACAATTCTCAAAAGAAGATATACAAATGGCCAACAAACATATGAAAAAAGGTTCAATGTCACCAGCGATCAGGGAAATGAAAATGAAAACCACAATGCGATACCACCTTACTGCTGCAAGAATGGCCATAATAAAAAAATCAAAAAACAGTAGATGTTGGCATAGATACAGTCATCAGGGAATGCTTCTACACTGCTGGTAGGAATATAAACTAGTACAGACACCATGGGAAACAGTGTGGAGTTTTCTTAAAGAATTAAAAGTAGAACTACCATTTGATCCAGCAATCCCACTACTGGGTATGTACCCAGAGGGAAAGAAGTCATTATGCGAAAAAGATGCTTGCACATGCATGCACAATTCATAGTTGCAAAATTGTGAAACTAACCCAAATGCCCATTAATCAACGAGTGGGTAAAGAAACTGTGAGATATATATCTATAGATATAGATATAGATATGTATCACAATTTATATATAATATATATTATATATAATATATAATATGTAAATATATATCATATATGTATAAACTGTGATATATATAAAGAAATATATATGATGGAGTATATATATAGATGGAATATATATATATATATATATATATGATGGAATATGATCTGATGGAATACTACTCACCCATAAAAAGGAATGAATTAACAGCATTTGCAGTGACCTGGATGAGATTGGAGACTATTATTCTAAGTGAAGTAACTCAGGAATGGAAAAGCAAACATTGTATGTTCTCACTGATTTATAGGAGCTATGCTATGAGGATGCAAAGGCGTAAGAATGATACAATGGACTTTGCGGATTTCAGGGGAAGAGTCGGGGCGGGGGGTGAGGGATAAAAGACTACAAATATGGTGCAATGTATATGGCTTGGGTGCACCAAAATCTCACAAATCACCACTACAGAACTTACTCATGTAACCAAATACCACCTGTACCACAATAACTTATGGAAAAATAAAAAATAAAATAAAATAGGAAAAATTATGTTCACTCTCAACTATGTGTATCTTAGATTGAGTGTCCCTAGAAGACCCTGAGACAAGAATTTGTGCAAGTTGTTTATTTGAGAAATGATAGTAACAAGCACAGTAAGAGAGGCAAAGAAGTGAGACAGACAAGGCAAAGATGCCACTAAAAAATGGTTTAAAAAAAAACCCAAAAAAACAAACCCCCCAAAAGAGGTTATCTTTTTTTCCCAAAAATATGTCATGTTTATTGAGGTATAACACACAGGGTTAAATAAAGGGTTTTAGTCCCATACACACAGTCACATAACCACAATCAAGATGTAGTATATTTTCATCACTTCTCAAAATGTCCCACATTCTTGCTCCTGATAGTCAATCCCCCACTCCCTGGAGACCACTGATCTGTTCTTTGTCCCTCTATTCTTGCCTTTTCCAGAAAGACATATATATGGAATTATATAGTAGCCTTTTGAGTCTGGCTTCTTCACTTAACAAAATGCATTTAATATTGAACAATGTTGTCGCATGAATCGTGTTTTCTTTTTTAATTTTTAAATTGTTGAGCAATATTCCCTTGTATGAATGCACTACCACAGCAGTTGCCATTCATCAGCTGAAGGACACTTAGGTTGTTTCCAGTTCTTGGTGATTATGAACACAGCTGCTATAAACATTCATATGGAGTAAATACTCATTCTCTTGAGTAAATAACTAGGAATAGTATTGCCAGGACATATGGTGGGCATATGCCTAAACTTATCAGGAAGTGCTCAGTGGGCAACTGGGACTCACTCCTCCTGGAGACTTCTTGTAGGCTGCACAAAACTGTGCTTCACAGTGTTTCCATTCAAGGGACCAGGAAGCTGGGGGATTTATTTGTCCTCCAACTCTGCCATTGGTTGAGGTTGCTCTCAAGAGTATTAACCCTAGAGCATCTATGGCCCATCTGGTACAGAATATGCATGTTCTAAAGCATGTAGTAAAACCTAGGTTAGAAGTTGAAGTTGTTTTCAGTAGGAAGCCTTGGGGTTGGTATGCACAGAATGTCGAGGCCTGCCAGCACCTTCTACATTATGTGGGGAAACATGTTGCCATTCAAATTCTAGTAATAATTATTTTTGTGGGGGTGTAAGGCTTTAACAGGAACGTGACTTTTCCTTGTCTCAGAATCCTCAAATATAAGAAATCTTATGTTAGTATATTTTGTAAATAATCACAATAATACTGATTATTACTGTGAGAGAGTTTATGAAGCACTTACTATCAGGGAACTATCATTATCTCTGTTTGCCCAGGCTGATATTGCTAGGAGATAGTGAAGCCACTATTCAGTTAAGCAGCCTGGTTTCAGAAAAGGTACTTCTAACCACTATGTTATACTATATAATCCTGTTATAAGTTAGGTTATGAGAATTTCTACAAATAAAAATAAGAGAATAAACAGGAGTTTGTATATAGGTCACTGAACTGTGCATATATAATAAAATAGTAAACAAAATGTAGTGTACTACAAAATAGTGTGCGTGTGTGGTGGGTTGCAGGGATTTTGCTTCTGTTTCCCTGTTTTGGATAAATTTAATTTAAAGATCATGTGTTTGTATATGGAAAAACATTGACATTTTACTTTTTTAGTGTAAAGAATGTGTGGTTTTTAATTTAAAAAATTTAAATGGACTATTAATAAATTATAATTGTATATATTTATGAGATACAAATACATACAATTATAACTTATTGTATATATTATGTATACTTATACATATGACACTAAGACATATGTATACAAAGTGGAATGATCGACTCAAGCTAATTAACTTATCCATCACTTCAGATACTATTAAATGATGGTGGGAAGAGATCAAAATAACATGGGGAAAACTGAAAACTGAATCCTGATTCTGCAGTTGAGAAGCAGTTGTAATGGTGAGATGTCAATTGCCGGGAGACAAAGGCAGAGAAGAAAAGTATTAAACTCTCCGGGTGCCGTGTTCTTTAAGAGCATCTGTCTTTGCTGGAAAGATTGATTCTGGCTTGCGGGCAGTCATTACCACAGTGTCCAACATCAAAAAGCCTCCTTGCTCTGCCCCCAGCAGTTCATCGATTCTGGACAACCCTGGGTGGTCTTGGAATCTTACCAGCATCTGCTCAGCCTCGAAGCCCCTCCAAACCTCACTTTGCCTCCACAGGCCACGTTAAGTTCAAATTAAGGAATTCCTCTAGGCAGAACTTTTTCAAAGAGTTGAAGCCAAAATAAAAGTTAATGAATTCCAGCAAAGACGAAAGACCTCTGGATAGATGTTTTGCCCTCTTTATTCATTGAACTCATGCAGTTTTTATTTTCTCAGTTTTCTCTTTGTAAAACTCTCTGTTCCACCAATGTTTCCAAAATTAATTTTGACCTTCTGGCAACATTTTAATTTCACATGCCCCAGTAGATTCTCTTTGTTCAACAACTTATTTCATATATTCATTATTCCTTTTAGAAAATAGCACTATCGTACTCAACGTAAGTATTCATTATATGCCTAATTACACTGAGAACTGTGCACAGAGACAAGAGCCTGGTACAGAGGAAGGAGCACTTGTCTGAGGGAAGCAGACCCAGCCTCATGCAGGGCGGCGAGGCTGAAGTGTAACCCTGAGGACAGGGGGCGAGGCAGGAGCTGAGGACAGAGAGCTGGCTTGGGACGAGGTTGCTCAATGCCTTGGGTAACATGTGAAGGAGTTTAGATTTTATTCCTGAGGGTAGAAGAAAACCATCTCCTCCTCTAATTTTAAACCTTCTTGATGGCAGGGAATGTGTAATTCTGAATATCTCTTAGTATCTTCTAGTAAGTGTTGAGGACAAGTTATCATTAATAGCAACTACTTACATATTGTGGCTCAGCACCTTCCAAATACCCTAACAACACCATCCCCTAATCTTCACAAAACTCTAAAACCCTAAAAGTTGCTATCATTTAATTGAATGTATGGATACTCAAAAATAAGACTCAGAGTAGATGAGTTGCAATTGCTTTGTTGAGTATCTAACGTGAAAGATACAGAGAGAAGCAAGACCATTTTATGAAATTGTCACTGTCCCATAATAGAATAGAGTAGGTTCTAACTCCAGCTTTTCCCTTCTCCAGGCTTGTGACTTTTGACACATCAGTTTTTTACATATCAATGAGCATTTGTTAAAAATCTCCTAGGATTGTGGCATGATGCTTGGTTCTACGACGAAGAGGCAACAAAAACAGTCTTTACTCTCAAGGGGCTCATGTCTTGCACGAGAATTAAAATTTACAAGCAACTAATAGTAAATCAATGTCAAAACTACATTAATAAAGATATACAATTTATTAAGGGACAAATTAACTCTACAGGGTCCTATAATAAACTGACATGAAAACGACTAATGGTTTGCCAGGCAGAGGAGAATGAGACAGACATTCCAAAAAAGAAAGAATATCCACAAATCCATGGATGTCCAAGTATGAGAAGACTGGTCTGCCCAGATCATGTGGGCACTTTTAGGCTTCAATCACTGTCTTCACCTCCAGTCTACAGATGTGTGGCTGTTAAAATGGGTTCCTGGGAACCCCAGAGGTTCTGCCAGTGCTGCAAACATAACCCTGTGAGGCCCAGCACTTGCAAGACCAGCAAAGAGAGGTGATAAGCAGACAAAATCCAGGCCTCTCATCATATTAACGGTGTGACATTGGGTAAGGGTCCAAATCTCTCTGTGCCTCAGTTTCCACATATATGCCATTGGGAAAATACGAGTAACTATATCACCAGGTTGTTGAGGAGATAAATTATTTGAATATACGTAATGTTTTTGGAACAAGCCCTGGTGTAGAGTAAATTCCATGTGTTAGCTAATTTTATGATGCTAATCACACTTTAAACAGAAGGAATCTTCTTTCCCTGTTTTATACCTTCAGCTTTCATATAAGATATATTTTGAAAAAGTGTTTGCACAAAATCTTTCTAAAAATTTTAACATAACCCCTATAGATCCATTCTTTCAATAAATATGTAATGAGTATATTTTTGTTCCAGGCAATGTGCTCGGGATAGAGCAGCAACACATTTAACACATACTTCTGCCCTCATGGGCTTTCTTTTGAATGGAGTAAATTAAAAAGTTATATATATATACATATATACGTGTGTGTGTGTGTGTGTGTGTGTGAGAGAGAGAGAGAGACATTATATAGTGTTAAAATATCTGAGAAAAATAATAAAAATGTTGGAAAAAGAATGCCGTTAGTGGGGTGTTCAACACCAAGTAGGGCTGATGGAAAAGGCCTTGGTAGAAGGTGATGTCTGGGAGAAGTCACGAAGCAGGTGAGGGAAGGAGTCAGTAGATTCCTGGGCATGGTGAGAGCAGGCCCTGTGTGTTGAGGAGCTGCCAGAAGGCCAAGGAAAGCAGGAACGAATGACATGAAGAAGCATCAGGGAGGGAGGGAGGGAGGGACCAGTAGCCAAAGGTGAGGGGCTATACAGATTGAGGTAACATTGGTAATTTGGAAGACTCAGGGTTTTATTCCTTGAAGATGGGAAATTACAGGAGGGTTTGGAGCAGAAGCGTGACATGGTGTGATTAAGGTTTTATGCGAATACTAGGCTGTGAGTGGTTGGTGGGAGCATAAGGGTATCCCAAAGGCTAGGAAATAAGATTCTCAGCAATTCATAGAAGAGATCATGGTGGTTTTGATGGGAGTCATAGCAATAGGAGTAGTGAGAAGTGGTGAAATTCTTGGTAAAATTTCCAAAGGTTATATAAGGTTGTATATAGAGAAACCGTGGCAGAGTGTATCCATTAAAATCTTTTTGTTGTTGTTGTTGAGACAGAATCTCACTCTGTCACCCAGGCTGGAGTGCAGTGGTGCAATCCCGGCTCACTGCAACCTCTGCCTCCTGGGTTCCAGTGATTCTCCTGCCTCAGCCTCCTGAGTAGCTGGGATTACAGGCGCGTGCACACCACGCCCAGCTAATTTTTGTTTTTTTAGTAGAGATGGAGTTTCACCATATTGGCCAGGTTGGTCTCGAACTCCTGACCTCAGGTGAGCTGCCCACCTCTGCCTCCCAAAGTGCTGGGATTACAGGCATAAGCCACCATGCCCAGCCTAAAATCATTTTTAACTGATGCCTTTGGCACTTCTGTTTCTGGGAAATTGTTCAGTAGGTTCCTGATTACCTAGTCAAGAAAGGGTTATGGGAGCAGAGCAGGGTCTGGCTCTCATTCCAAGCACAGGTGCAGCCCAGTGGTTTTCCTGTCTTTAGACAAGAATGCTTAGTAATTCCCTTGCTTAAATTTTTCCCCGTCTCTATCATTGAATAGAATCTGACCCTGAGTAATGTGACCTAATGAGGGCAGTTTGACTGTGCATTCAAAGAACCACTAAATATATATTTATTTTATATTTAGCCTCAGCCATTATGCATAATTATATTTAAAAGGGCACTGAATAGATAAGTTACAAGCCACAACAGGTGTGACTGGAGAAACACAGAGAAGGCACATAAAATCTGGGAGAGAGAGCAGATTATATAAATTTCCCATTAGGGCAGAGAAATAGAAGGTATATTTGAACTTTGAAGCCAATCAGTATGCAACCAGGTAATTACAGGCAGCCTACACCAGGATGGGAGATGCTGGAGTGTGAGCTTGGGAATGCCTCCGTAATTTATTCATCTTCAAAGTGCCCTTGGGGGCCCGGCCTCACCAGCAAGGAAATCAGGGAATGTCAGTCGGAATTATATCAACATCTGAGAGGCCATGGAGGGAATGAGCCTCATTTACCATGATTAAAGCAGATGAGCTGCAGGTTTAGCTCTTCTCCATTAAATTCCTGTTAAACTTGAGACCTTCCACAGGCATTATCTTATTAATAGGCAGGACAGTCATTAACAGGTGATGGAAGGAGGGAAGAAGTGACTGTGAAATTTCTGAGAATTTAAGAATGTCTGCTTCATGTACAGTTAAGAAAGAAACTAAGATTCAACATTTTTATCAGGAATTTGCATGCATTATTTCATTCATTTCTCATATCAAATCTGTTCTTTATTGGCATCAATCTAAATAAAGATACTGAGGGAAAATTAATATAAAAATTATTTTAGGCCAACGTTGAGGACTGAAGCCTGGGAAATACATGGAAATGGCTTCATTCAGCCTTTATTACAAGCAGGTTTTTAGAAGGGAAAGGGAATAAAAAATGTGCTAATACAAAGTTGTTTGTCAGGAATTTTCAATGGTTTACAGAAATAACATTGATTAGTGATTGGCTATATATTATAGAGCTCTGGGGTATGAGTTATGGTGTCCAGCGTACGGCATTGTTAGGTTAATTTATGGCTACTTGTCATCAAGTAATCCAGAGCCCACCCAGCAAGTGGCTTCAAAAGGTGATTACTTAGCTCAAGGTAGGGGTGGTGGGGAATAAGACCTCACTGTTGTCACATCTTAATGGCCCTTTTCACATTGCTCAGATAAAAGTTTCTTCTCTTTCTCATAAATAAAGGAAGTATGACTGAAAGAATCTTAGTAATTTTCTAGAGGTGGTATTTTCTAGATTCAGAATGAACTACACAAATATTGAGTTCGCTGTTATTTCCACACTATCATTTGTCTTCCAAAAGGTGAAATGCATTGTCTGACATCATACTTTAGTGACAGAGCCTGTCCTTGTACCAAGGTCTCTTGTGTTTTTCTCTATAGTCTCATGCCAGCTGCCTAGCTATGGGCCCACAGAATCAAAGCCTGGAGGGTTCCTATGAAGACCTAGATAACCAAGTTTCAACATAGCTGTGTCTCTGGAGTGAGTGGTGAAGGAAGGAGGGGAGCAGACCGTGTAGCCAACTTCTCTGTTTGCATTTTTACTTATTGTTTTGTAGTGCAAGCATCAAACACTGGAAGTGGCTGAGTATTTTTCTCTAAGTATGGCGAAAGCTTGCCTTTTTTTCAGGTCTTCTTCTTCTTTCCCATTAAATCACTTTGGTCTCACACAACAAAATGGTCTTCAGGGATGGCCTTAGGCAAAGCTGTAAAATCTATCCTCTGTTCCCAGAACTTCTCCTTGTTTGTCCTCTCTCTCATCCTGTGGATCTCATCCTCTTCTGATACTTAGGAAATTTCTCTCATACAAGCTCAAAAAAGGATCCAGATCATTATATACATGAAAACATGGCCTTATTTGCAATTCAAAGGGCAGGCCAACTGTGATTATGCCTCTTATGTGTTGTGAATCCAATGAAGAATTTTAATAAAAGTTCTAAATTGAGGCATAGCCACATTCTAAAAGCAATGGAGAATGATTTGTGGGACATGAAAATGTGTCACCCTTTACCATTGCTTTCTTTAATGTTATTCAGTTAAGTCTTAATTCTTAAGTTTCTATATTTGACTTTTTTCAAATTAGGCTCCAACCTATAGACAAAATGGACTCTCTGTGGCTGAGATGCTCAAGGTAAAGCAGAACCAGGCAGCCATAGCAGGATGAGGGGGTCATCAGGCACTCTGTGTGCTCGGAAAATGTTGCAAAAATGTCACAAGACATCCCTTCTTGCAATCAAGCCAAACTGAAATAGGCTACAGCTGGAAATTCCCAAACAGACCAACAATTGTCCACCAAGAGTCAGCCAACAAAGAGAGACCTGTGGTTTTACACTTATAGGTCATCCATTCAAGGCTCTGTTCCTCACTCCCCAGGCCCCTTCCTCAGCCTTTCACTTTTTATCATTATAATCTCTAACTCTCCAACCCTTCCTCAGGAGTGCACTTTCACTTTATCCCAAAGGCTACCTCTCTCCAATCTATAGGTCGCTTTCAGAAAATAAAGCCACTTTCTGCCTCTGTAGATAACACCATCTTTTGTTAATAGCTTTAATATTCTAACAAGAAGATTCACAAACATCTAGACCCATGGCTGAACTAAGTTTAAAAGACAATTGATTGAGTGTTGTTTTCTGGATCCAGTTGAAGTGTGTTACTCACCTACTGAGCTAGTAAGAATTCCCCTAGGAAGAACAGTAAAAATGAAGAAAGAAAAGCTGAGCTCCAGAGTCAACGTAGCTGTGATAGGCTTAATAATAGCCCCTCCACAGTTGTCCACGTCTGAATACTAAAAACCTGTGAGCATATTACCTGACATGGCAAAAGAGGCTTTGCAGATGTGATTAAGTTAAAGATCTTGAGGTGGGGAGAAAATCCTAGATTATGTGGATGAGCCCAGTGTAATTACAAGAGTCCTTATAAGAGGAAAGCAGAAGGGTCAGATCCTGAGAAAGGGAGAGGTGACGACAGAGGCAAAGATCAAAGAATCAGAGAGACAGACATTTCAGATGTCATGCTGCTGGCTTTGAAATTGGAAGGGTTTGCAAGCTCATACGTGCAGCCTCTAGAAAAGACAAGGGAACAGGTTTTTCCCTAGAGCCTCCAGAAAGAAGGCAACTCCACTGATACCCTGATTTTAGGACTTCTGACCTCCAGAGCTGTAAAAGAATAAATTTACGTTGTTCTAAGTGACTACGTTTGTGACCATTTGCTACAGGAGCAGTAAGAAACTAATACAGTGGCCAGTGAAGATGATCTTCCCTAGTAATGGTGAGTATTTGATTAGACTTTGTAGAGATTACAGATTAGACTTTGTAGAGTTGCAGCTGTTATAGGGGAATATTATAAGATCGTGTTAGAAAATACTTCAGGAGAATAAGGTGAAAATGCCCACGGCATGTACCAACAGGTTCCAAAGCCTTTGAAAACGGAAAAGGTAGCAGTAAACAAACAGCACTTCTTGGAGTAAATATTAGTGTTCTATTAAGGGCCTTAAGATTGTAAATTGTCACATTCCACTAAAACTGCTCTTTTCTCTCCTTCTCCTTTTAAAGGATAGAACATAAAACTGTGAAGCTTGAAGCTGAACATGACCTTGACCAGCCCTGAGCTGAGCAGGGATTTCTTTCAGGTGTCAATCTTCAGCAAATGCAAGGGAAATATTAACCTATGGCAAAATGTGTGCTGGTGTGAAAGAGAGAATGAGTGTTTCCTGAAGAATCTAACATTTTTTCTCTATGTGTAGAATTCAATCAGGCTTATGATGAGCAAAAAATAAAATAGTTCCCTTCTCGCTGTAGAAGAAGGTGATGATTTTTTTTTTTTTTTTGACTTACAGTGCATGCAACACAGATTTAAATCCAGGAAGAAACAAAATTTTGTGTCCTATAAAACATTTTGGAAAAAGAAAAGTGCTACTGTAGGTAACATGCACAGTGGTGTCCTAGGAACCCCAGGTCAAATCCTTTGTACCCACTCCTGTGTTTTGCCATGCCCTCACTCCATCAAAAGTCTGCTACCACCATCCTCCTAAATGCCGTAAATGAAAGTAGCATAGGGTGCCAAGACTCCCAAGATACTCTCCTTTACTTCTCCAATCATTATCCCAATTTCAGCTAAATTCCTTAACGGGCATAATGGCCTAATTCAAATTTACATGTAAAAAGTTACATGTGGCCAGTGGCATTTTATTGGACAGCACTGATCTAAACAAATATCTGGGATTGGTTTTCTCATGTTGTTCACTGGGTTGGAGGAGATAGTGAAGAAGAGTCTCAAATCTCCCAGGACGGACATTATTTTCAGAAAGGGGGCAGATGGGGGAGAAGGAACAGTTCGTCTATCACTCTTTCTCTCCTACAGTAATTATGGCAAGATAGAAAGTTATAATTTCTTAGAGTTCAACAGGAGTCCAAAGACTCCTGGTCTTTCTTTGTGTGAGCCTGTTGATTTGTATCCTTTCCAGGCTACATAAACACAGAAGACCACAGGGCAATCCAGCTGTGTGTATTACCTGAGCCGTGGGGAAGGATGCTGTGTGATCACCATTGCCTGTGAGAAACTTGCCTTACTATCTTCTTCCTACTGTTTTTGCTGCACTTACCCAGTAGTTGCCAATTAGTTGGGCCTCACAAGAGTAAAGATCGTCAGATCAACTGTGGTTACAACAAGAATCCTTGCGTGGAGATGCCGCAATTTTATATGCACATATCATGGTGGAGGAAAGGTGACCTTTGGGATGATTGTGTCTCACTGCTTTACAGTTGGGAAAGCAGGTCAAAAGACATTAAATTACTTGTCCAAGATCCCATGGTAAGATTGTTCCAGAAGCACATACACAAGCTGTCTGTACTACACCACATCCTGAAATTGTGCTCTCTCTGCAAGGCCATTTTCTCTAGCAATTTGCAAGAACTGTGGGAATGTTCTTGCTCAAATATGAAGCATGGATGTTCTTTTTATTGCCTTCAAAATAAATTTTTTCTTTATGTCTTCTGTTATTACCACTGAACAAATGTTTTCCACCTACTCCCAAAGTAAAGGAAGATAAAAAGAGAAGTTAGAAATAATTGCATTACAACTACCACTATTATGACTACTATCATTTCCGCTAATGCCACATGAGAAATTCTTTCTATAAATTACATTATTTAATTATATTAACAGCACTATGTGGTAGGTATTGTTATCCCCAATAGTCCCCCAAAAGAAGCAAAGAAACAGAAAAATTAAGTAATTTATATAAGTTCCCAGAGCAGGTAAGTAGTGATGTTGGGGTTTGATCCCTCAGGTAAGTATTCCCAAAGCTCATTATTTTCCAATAATGTGTTTGAATATGTTAAATACCTTCGCTTCAGATCTCTCCTTTCTTTACCATCCTCATTCTAATTTTGTAGAGTGTTGGTCCATCTTTGAATATATAGAAAAGCAGTTCTTATTAATATTTTACTGAAATGTAATCTACTGATGCTGTATATTTACAGTTTCAAGTGAGTTGAACATAATTCCTTTAAAAAGAGTGGCTCAAAAAGAGTATCCGAATGAGTCAAGTGACCTGCATTTCTCTTCCGAGCTCTATTCCAAACAAATCACAAGCAACAATAGGTTGTTTTTGTACAGTTTCAGAATTTGTCAAGATCTGTGGTCTCAGTTGAACGTTTCTGGAAGCCAAATCAGACACACAGCAATCAAAATCACCAGGGAATGCTTTTTCAGCATTTTATACCTGCGCTCTGCAATCCTCTAACCCCCAAGTAATGACAAAATATCAAGGACAGTGTTGGTGTGGAATCTGACATGCACATTTTTAAACCAGTCTCTAGAGAATTCTAATTTACACCCTTAACCCCTGGAAAAGATAATCTTTGAGACTTTTAAAAGTCTATTTTAAGAGACTTGTGAGCACTTCAAGCTCTAAGTCAGAAGATAAAATAATATATAGAATAGGTGAGCCTTTACAAAGCTCGTTTTTACCAAATTACTGTTCACTTTACCAAGTTACCCTGCTGATATATTTAGATGAGCCATTACACATTCATGCCTCAGTTCCTCTCTGACTAGTCACCTGTGCCAGGTGCACTCACAGGTTTTACTGAAGACTAGGAAGTGCTATATGAAATTCAGAAATGTTCTCAAAGTGCCTGTAAAATGTTTTCTTTTTCCTGAAAGCAAAGATTTGTAGAAAGGTCACTTAACTGTTTTCTTACAGAAAATTGATATTCATAAATCCATACCAGTTCCAGATGAAATAAGCATCTTGACTGTCCTATTGAGAAGACATGATATTGGGATGAAGTCCAAGGCATGTCTTCAGTTTCGGCTTTATGTTTAAAGTTATAAACTGCACTCAAAGCAGAACAAAATATGTGTATGTATTTGAGAAATTGTAAATGTAGTACAAAGAATAATAATAATGAAAACAAAAAGCACTTTAGGCTCTAATTCAACATTCATGGCATAGTTTATAACAGTGAAAATTGAAAACATATTAAATGCTGAACAGAAGATAAGAAAACTGTGGTAAATCCACTAGATGGAATATTATATAGCCATACACATTACAGTTATTACTTCTGTATAACAATATAAAATATCTTACATCATAATAGTAAGCAATAAAAACATGACAAAAAATTTTATCTACCACTTAAATAAAATTAGCTTGAATTACACATATGAAAAAAGATCACTTAATTATGGAAAATAACATAACTAACAGGAACATAATCTTAAGGATGAGTGCTTTGAATTGGTTCTGGAGCTTCTGGAATTGATTCTCTAAACTAATTAGATTTAAAGGCACCAATGACTCTATTTCCAGTAGTGAAGACAGCACTGATAGTCTATAATGTGATACAACAATAGAGATGGGCAAAGCATCACCATTGGCTACTCCTAATCAGATAGCTATGAGAGGCAAGGTTCTGGGTGACCATATATATAATACTTTCTAACCTTTTTGTCAAACTGACAGGTGTAATGATATTGACTAGTTGCTCCTAATTTTGCTAGGGAAAGGAAAAGAAGAGCTCAGAGGTTCAAAGTCCCAACTCAAGAATGATATAAATGACCTGAAAATTTCTATGTCTTCCCTGCAGGAAATCTTTATCTTCTGTAGCTGCTGATCTGAGATTGCTCAAAAATCAAACCCAGAATCTCATCCTGTGAAAGGCTGAATTACAATACAAGTTGAATTTCCAACCTCACGGGGTGTTTATTGTTAAACTAGGACATTGATTTGCAAGGAATGGGATCCTGAGAGTTGGAATGAAGAAATAAGAGAAGGCCCTGATGAGATTGGGGACATTGATTTCCTCAATTCTGATAAGTCTTCTTTGCCAGCAAAAGCTGTTATTCCACCCCCATCTGAGTAGATCAACCTGGCTTTGCCTAAGGAAACTGCAATGGTCACCCCTGAGGCAGTTGTTATGCAAATTCTAGATCTATAACTATACTGAAGTCCCAGCAGGCCCCTAAAGGTGAGGTACAGAATGTGACCCATGAGGAGGTGTGCTATACTCCAAAAAACAAACAAACAAACAAACAAACAAACACTTTGATTTTTTTCAATATATATAGACAGAAATTTTAGGAATATATGTGGGAATGAATATTTACATAATAACGGCAGAAGAAACATAAATTTGGATAAAGCAGACATATTGACATGGGTCCACTAATTAGAGATTCTCATTTAAATGTTGCAGTTTGGAGAATTAGAAAGGGGCTCTAACAGTTAGTTGAACTGGTAAATATATTATGGCCCAAAAGGTGGTCCACCGTGAATAAACCAGAATGACATTCTAGTTTAAGTGTTGCAGTCTGGAGAATTAGAAGGGGGCTCTAACAGTTAGTTGAACTGGAGAAACTAAATTATAGCTCAAAAGGTGGTCCACTGTGAATGAACCAGGTGGTACCCCTGATTGTTTATTTTACGTGGAAGGAGAAATAGCCAAACATGTATTATATATTGCTTCATGGCCATGATCAATGGTTTGCCTGCATGGTAAAGTACTTGGAAGAAATATGGTTGGAAATGCTGGACCTGCTTTGGTATACTGTAAAGGAAGAGAGGGAAGCCTTAGGGAGATGGGAATGTTAGTTTTTTCACTTACAACCTACTCGCCCACATTGGGAGGGTCCAGCAGACATAACTTTCATCAATACTGTGAGAAATACATTTGTGAGGGAGCCTTAGCCTCCTTGAACAGCTCTGTGATCACTCTCCTCTACTGACTAACAGTGGAAACTGATGTCACTGATATGGGAAGCTGAAATGCAGTGAGAACAATTGCATCTAGGAGTGTCAGGGGTCAAGTGGCAGCACTCAACCAACAAAAGGTGGGCATCGTTGCTATAATGGACAGCAGGGATCAACTCTCCAGCCCTATGTCATAGTAGGGTTAGCAAGGATCTTGGTCACCTTTCTCTTTCAGAGTACATCACACTGGTTCATTACATTGATGACATTAGGCTGATTGAACCTTGTGAGCAAGAAGTAGCAACTACACTAGACATACTGGCATTACTTGGAGATATCGTGGGTTCAGTTCTAGACCAACACAAAAAAGCAAATATTTCAATAAAAGGAGTCACACAAATTTTTGGGTTTCCCAGTGCATATAAAAGTTATATTTACTCTTTATCATCATCTATTAAATGTGTAATAGCATTATGTCTAAAAAACATACATACCTAATGAAAAAATATTTCATTCCTAAAACATGTCCAAAGACACAAAGTGAGTACATGCTTTTAGAGAAATGACATTGATAGACTTGCTTGATGCAGGGTTGCCACAACTGTTATATTTGTAAAAAGCACAATATTTTTCAAAGTGCAATAAACTACAGCACAATAAGATAAAGTATGCCTATACTGGTAAGACATTTGCATGTTAGACAGTCATAAATAAATTCAGAGGCCTCTCCAAATCAGTGAAATTTCTAGGACTTCAGTAGTACGGAGTATGTTAAGAGATCCCTTCTAAGGTGAAGTTTAAGTTGTTGTATCACTTAGTAAAGACCCTAGACTATCAAACCCAGATGAGTAATATATTGACTCCAAAATTCAAAGAGGCCCATAATAATGACTAGTGGGCCTCTTTGAATTTTGGAGTCAATGTATTTCTCATCTGGGTGTGATATTCTAGGGTCTTAACTGAGTGACTTGAAAATCTGCTAGTTTTAAGTGGGTCCCAGAAGAAGAGAAGTCTATACAATAGATTTAGGTTGCCATGCAAACTGCTCTGCCCTTGGGTCATATGATGCAATAGATCCAATGGTGTTTGAAGTAACTGGCATATACCAATGCCTTTTGGTGTCATTTACAGGCCCCATAGGTAAGTTTTTAGCAAAGGCCTGCCATTCTCTGCAGATAACCACTCTCCTTTTGAGAAACAGCTTTACCCTGTTATTGGAGCTTAGTCAAGACTGAATACTTAACTATGGGCAACCAAGTTACCATGTGACCTGAGCTTCCCATCATGAAGTGGATTCTTTCTGAGCCACCTAACCTTAAAGCTGGGTATGCACAACTGCACTCCATCATCAAATGGAAGTGGTATAGACCAGATGGGACTCAAGCAAGCCCTGAAGGCACAAGTAACTTGCATGAAGAAATGGCTCAAATACTCATGGTTTCTAATCCTGCTATGCTGCCCCTTCTCTCTCCTAGCCAGCACCCATGGCTTCATGGGGAGCTCCCTAAAGTTAGGTGACAGAGGAAGTGAGAACACATGCCTTGTTTACAGATGGTTCTGCACGATATGCAGGCACCATCTGGAAGTGGACAGCTGTAACACTACGGTCCTCTTCTGAAATATCCCTGAAGGGCAATGGTGAAGGGAAATCCTCTGAGAAGGTAGGACTTTGAGCAATATACCTGGCTGTTAATTTTACTTGGGAGGAGAAATGGTCAGACATGTGATTATATACTGATGCATGGTCATGGCCAGTGGTAAAGGATTTGGAGAGAACATGATTGAAAAATAGGTGACAGAGAAATCTGGAAAAGAGGTATATGATTATACCTCTCTGAATGGGCAAAAACCTGAAGATATTTGGGTCCAGTGTGAATGCTCATCAAAGGGTGACCTCAGCAGAGGAGTATTTTTATCATCAAATGGATGGAGTGAATCATTCTGTGGATACCAGTCAGCCTCTTTTCCTTGTCATTAAACCAATCCACCCCTGTCGTTACCCAAAAAAAGCTCATGAAAAAAGTGGCCATGGTGACAGAAATGGAGGTTACGCATGAGTTTGGCAACAGGCACTTCTACTTACCAAGGCCAACCTGACTCCAGCTGTTGACAAGTGTCCAACCTGCCAGCAGCAGAGACCTACACTAAGTTCCCAGTATGGCACCATTCCCCACAATTATAGGTCAGCTTCTTGGTGGCAGGTTACTTATATTGGACTACTTACATTATTGAAAGGGCAGCATTTTGTCCTTTCTGGAATAAAAGCTTTCTCTGCATGCCGATTTCTTTTGTTTGCTTGCAATGCTTATTCACAGTGCCCTGGTGGTTACTATTACTAACTTTATTCTCTTAACAAAGAACATAAGGTACAGAGGGTATAAATCAGCTCTCCTTTGATACCTGGATATGGATAGCAATTTTTTCCTTTCTTGTCAACTCTTCAGCATCTCTCATTAATCTGTCTCTTCATGCAAGAACAACACTCTTTTCAATTTTGAAAGTTTATATTGTGTTTAATATCACCTAGGATTAATCTTCCCTCATTACTCTTATTTTTCAGAAATTTTCAAGCCATTCTTGTAGGGTTTTACTAAGTTCCTGTAAGCATTTTGAAAACAAATTTTACTTCAGAAACATATTGGAAATGTACTGCACAAGCATAAAATTTGTATGTTAATAGAGATCATTTAAATAGTTTTCTTCTTTAAATAAGGCTTCCCATTTGATGATGTCTTTGTTTTTGTGTGCCTATGATCATCAATATCATTTTCAATACCGCCCCTGTTTCAATGCAGACCTTGTAGATAATTCGTGTTGTTTCCCTCTACCTCCTTCTCACTGACACTCAAGATGTGAATGTGTTTTTTTCTCCCATTATTTCTCTAACCATTTAATAAGAAAGTTATTAATTTCTATATGTTTCATATATAGCAACTGTCCTGAGTTTTTTGATCATTTGAATAAATTTGCTCAATTGAATCTAACAGGTATTTCATGTATAAGGATATATCTCTGCAAATGATGACTATTTTGCCATTGTTTTCTAATTTTTGTATTTCTGTCTTGTGTGATAGCATTTACTTGCAACTGCAGAACCAGGTGAAATAATAGTGGTGATCATGAAAACCCTTGTCTTCTTCCTGCCTCTAATGAGAATAATTTTAATTCCTCCTTGTAAAGCCTGAGGGGAGTGTTTGAGTTTGACATATTAAATGTGTTTATTCACACACATGCATGTGTGGATGAAGAAGGGACAGTAATACTTACCTCATGGGGTGTCGTGAAGATTAAGAGACGTAATGTATGGAAAGCACTTAGAACAGTGCCTACCTCGTAGGAAACTCTTTACAATGATGAATTTCTATGTTCATATGCAAGAACTATCCAGCTGTTTACTCCGTAAAATCACAGCCATAAATGGGTGAGTTAATACACACAAGACATTTGGAATGGTTCCTGGAACATAGTAAGGGCTCAATAAATGTAAGCCATTAATATACTGCATTATTAAGGCATTTTGTCAAGAACTGATGCTGATTTTTAACAAAAGGTTGTGCTGAGGTTTTTCGCTTTTGATCTATCAATCAGATGAATTGGTCTGGCACATTTTCTAGTGTTAATTCATTTGCTTTCATGGAATTAGCTCATCTTGCACTTACATTAAGTCAGCTGCCAGAGTTTGCAACTTTCGTTTACGAAATTTTTAAATTAATATTGAAATGAAAAACTTGATCTTAGTTTTTTCTTAGTTGAGTTTTGGTAGGAACAGTTCGCTAACTTCACAGAAATTATTGGAATCTTTTCCTAAATAGAAAAATAATACCAGGCAAGAGTATAAATAAATTATATATGTATATATGTAATATTTGGCTCCCTAAGTATTTAGAAAATCAATATATTCCTTAAAGAGTTAGTGAAAATCCCCTGTGAAACATTCTGGCCGGCTTATTGTTTTTTGTCTAATTGTATTCTTTGGTAGAAGTAGCTTTCGACACTCTTAATGATTTTAATTATTTTACTTGCTTTATTTGACAGTTTAGGTTTCTACCTCTTTAGGTTCCCTGCCTCATCTGGAGTTAGTTTTAATAGTTTATATATTCCATAATGAGCATGCACTGTATTCTTTTCAGATTATTTCTATGGAGTTGAACAAAGTGATGTCTAGTGAATACAATATTTTCATCTGTATCTTCATTACCTTCCTCCCATAAATTTGTATTGTTTTATTTCACTTTGCTTTTTATTTTTTCATTAACTTTGGTTAAATTAAGTAATGGTTTATTTTCCCAGAGTTTTTTTTTTTTTTTTTTTTGAGATGGAGTCTCACTCTGTCGCCCAGGCTGGAGTGCAGTGGCGCAATCTCGGCTCACTGCAAGCTCTGCCTCCCGGGTTCATGCCATTCTCCTGCCTCAGCCTCTCCGAGTAGCTGGGACTACAGGCGCCCGCCAGCACGCCCGGCTAATTTTTTTGTATTTTTTTAGTAGAGACGGGGTTTTACCTTGGTCTCGATCTCCTGACCTCGTGATCCGCCCGTCTCGGCCTCCCAAAGTGCTGGGATTACAAGCGTGAGCCACCGCGCCCGGCCTTTCCCAGAGTTTTATGTATTTTTTCTTTTATTTTTAATTTATCAGTATTATCTCCTTCATTATAACTTATATATTTTGTTTTTCCTTTTCCTGATTTTTTTTTGGGGGGTGGTATGGAAACCAGTAGTTTTCATTCTTTTCTATTCACTAAGTATAAGACTAGCCATATTTCTCTGAATATTTTCACTGAACCACTGATTTTGGTTGCATACTATTTTATACTAATTGATTTTTGCATTTTCTGTAATTTTAGTTTTAATTTTCTCTTTAATCAAAACTTGTTTACAAGAGTTTTCATTTATTGATTGGTTAGTTTAATATTTAAATTATAAATAAGTTTTTTATTAACATATCTCACAGCAGATAAATCAGATAGCTTTCTGTATTATTTCTGCTTTTAAATTTTTTTGCTCACAGAGCTTTTATTTTTGCAAATGTTTCAGACATCCATGAAAAGAATACATATTCTATGATTTTAGTCTTAGTGGTTGCTATGTACATAGTTAAATGTGCCTTAATAATTAGTTTAATTATAACTATCTTATGTGTTTTATTAATTAGTTCTTTTTAAGTTTTTTTCTTGTTCTATACTGAATCACAAACTGAAGGATGAATTGAAGTCCCCCTCTACTAAAAGAATTCTATTTCTACTTGGTTTTCTTGCCATGTTACTCATTCCTTTCTTAGGTTATGTTATTGTGGTTACTGATTTTTTTTTAAGTTTAATCTTCAATTTGGATGATGCTTACTTGCTTTATATATTGCCTTTCTTGGTCTCATTTAATGTTTTATGTCCTGAAATATTTTTAAAACACCTTTATTGAGATATAATTAATATACAAATACCGGTACATACTTAAAATATACAATTTCCAAAAAATGTAATTAAGAAATTCAAATAGAAGGTAAAGAAATAAAATTACACCTGTTTGCAGATGTCATGATTCTATAACCAGAAAACTAAAAACACCACACATGGACAAAAAAACTGAGAGAATACATAAATGCAGTTAAGTTTTGGGATACACAGTAAACATATAGGAATTAGTGACATTACTCTACACTAACAACAAGCCATCTGAAAAATAAATTGAGAAAACAATCCCATTTTTAGTAGCATAAAATAGAGTCAAATACTGAAAAGTAAACCAAAGATGTAAAATACTTCTGTACTGAAACATAGAGAACACTGATGAAAGAGATTAGAGGAGACACAAACAAATGGAGAAACCATTTTGTGTTAATGGATTGGAAGACTTAATATTGTTAAAATGCCAATACTACTCCAAATAATCTACATATTCAATTCTATCTCCACCAATCCCAAATGCTTTATCTATAGCAAAAGAAAACACAATTTTGAAATTTATACAGAACCACAAAAGTCCTAGAATAGCCAAAACAATCTTTGGGAAAACCAATAAAGCTGGAGACATTACACTTCCTGATTTCAGAATATATTACAAAGCTGCCGTGATTAAAACAATATAATGCTGGCATTAGGACAGACATTTAGATCAATGGAAGAGAATGGAAAGTTACAGAAATAAACCCACATATATATGGCCAACTGATCTTTGACAAGGCTGCCATCAATATACGGTGTTGGGGAAACTGGATATCAACATGCAAATAAGAAAATCTGACTTTTAAATATTGAAATGCCCTTCTTTTCTTTTTTTGTTTCCCTTTAGAAACAAAAACGTTTTCTATCATTTTCCTTTCAATCTTTCTTAAACATTTTGCTTATATTTTTTGAAAGAATATTTGAGTTTTGATTTTATGACCCAATCTTTTCATTTAAACTATTAATTGTCACTGATTAGCACTTTTTCTTCTCTGGTTTGGAGATAGTTTTGAGTGTGATACCATTATATTAACTAAAGCTATTCTTTCTGATTTTGGAGCATTTATTTTGTTTTATCTTTTACTGTGCTGTCTGTGATGGTTTTGCCAGGGGAGTTTGCATATACTGAGCTAATTATTACCTTTATGACAATGAGTTTGTATGTATCACATTTGTCTCTCTTTCTTTACACATTTTCTAATATATACTTGCCAGAGATAATAGAAAAACACATGTCACCACTTTGCCTGCTTCTACCTTCGAAACTCTTCATCTCTAAATTTTAGATGATTATATTTTTTCCGTATGTTTAGGCTTATGCCCTTATGTACTCAATTATTTTATTTCTTTAAAGTAAATTTTTTGACCCCTGGCTATAAAATATGGGGAAATCTCATAAAACCGTACACCTTCTCTTTCCCATCATACTCCCATTAGTTATACAATTTTTATCACATTAGAGTTTATAATTTTCAAGTTTATATTGAAGACATAATGCTGCATTTGTTTCAGCTTTTATTCTTGAGTTAAATGGCATCAACCCTCAGCACTGGCCCTTCATGACAATTTCTCCAACCATCTCTCTCTCTTTTTTTTGTTTTTGTTCAAGTTTATTCCATCATTGTTTCCTTAAGAAGGCATCATTTAAAATATTTTCTCTGTTCTTGGAAATTCTAAACAATGTGTGTCTGTCATTTTCATTCTTAAACTACTATACGCCTTGTATAAAATTCTTGGGACACTTCTGCTCACTAAGGAATTTAGGCACTCTTCTAGTGTTTTCTAGCAGTGCTGTAAAAGTTAGATTCAAATATTCTTTATTTAATTTGATGTTCAGTAACTTTATTAGGATATGTTTCAAGGTTAATCATTATGTGCCATTTTTTCCAGGTCTCAATATTCTTACTGATATCTAAAAACAAGTTTTTTTAATATCTGAGAAAAACATTGAATTACACCTTAATTTCCTTTGTTTCTTTTCTCCTCTTCAGAAATAACCATTTTCCTTCAAAAACAAATATTATCAGAATCTGTCTTCTATAGCTATTATTACAATTTCAGTTGAGATCATATCTTTTCAGTTCTTTTTTAACATATTTTTCCTTTTGCTTATTTTCTTTTATTAATTAATTAATTAATTAATTAATTTGTTTTTGACAGAGTCTTGCTCTGTCAACCAGGCTGGAGTGCAGTGGCTCAATCTTGGCTCACTGCAACCTCTGCCTCCCCAGTTCAAGTGATTCTCATGCCTCAGCCTCCCAAACAACTGGGATTACAGGTGTGTGCCACCACGCCTGGCTAATATTTTGGGTTTTTAGTTGAGATGGGATTTTGCTATGTTGGTCAGGCTGGTCTTGAACTCCTGGCCTCAAGTGATCCAACCATCTCTGCCTCCCAAAGTGCTGGGATTATAGGCATGAGCCACTGCAGCGGGCCACATATTTTCTTTTTTAGAAACAAAGTCGCATTTTGTCACCCAGGCTGGAGTACAGTGGCATTTCAAGTCCTTCTTTTGCTTCACCATTTCCCTCCTTAAATGTTATTGGTCAGCTTTGACTCATTGGTTTTTTTTGGGAGATTACTCCGTTGATGTTTTTCTTTTTCCTTTTATTTTATGGTAATGGCAACAGTTTTTATCTATTCAATGGGAACAGTTTTTGGGGGAAGTGTGTATGTGTGTAAATTATAATATATTTTTATAGACCCAGCGCTAATTTTTTTTTTCATTTTGAATCAGGTGATGCTAGAGGCTAACAGATTTTTATTGTCTCTATGCAAGGGAGTCCTTAGTTAACTGAGTAATATGACTGTAGGCTCATCACATCCACTGTGTTCTCACTTCCCTCACACCTTCCCCAAAGGCAGCGTGCTGTAAGTCCAAGTTGAGTGTATGCTGCCTCCTATGCCCCTATCTCCTGTGCTTATTGTTGGTACCAAACAGGTTCCCTGGAAGCTCTCACTTTCATTCTCATTCTTTCAAAATGAGCTTTTTAAGTGTGGCTCCTGAACGTGGTCCACTGACTTTGTCTTCTACAAAGATGTGCTTTCTACAGACTCTGGACCACCTGGGTGGCCGTGACAGCACTTTCATCTTGTTCTTCACTGAATTACATACCTTGTGTTTTCTAGTTTTATGAAAAAGTGGCTTTACACTGTTGCTTTCATTTTTTTTCTATTGTTTCTCTATCATATCCGTGAGAGAATTAGGGAAAACTGATCTTAGGTTTTAAAATCAGGTGGCCTGTTATTCTTGTAACTATGTTACCATAATCATATTTCAAAAAATTGGCATTTCCAAAATGATAATTAAACAAATATTTTTTCCATGAATTTAGTGATGTAATAGTTTCATGGAGATTTGGAGGCAATGATAAGTGCCTCACTTCTTTGAAAACTTCTCTTACACCTTGTCATGTGTAGTGTGTCAATTTTTATAAGAGTGGGAAAAAGAATCAACTGCAAATAAATAAAGAGAATAAAGAAAAGACATCAGATAATCATGAAATGCCTCCTACCAACTTTATAGAATTAATCAGAAAAGGAGGAAGGAGAAGAAAGAAAACTGAACACAGCTTGCAGCACAGTCAGCATTGATCACCAGGTCAGCTGCTCTTCGACCTACTTCCTCATGGTTGTTTCATGCTTCTTGCCTCAGAATCACATATACCATGTTACAAGATTATAGTTCTTAACTGCTCTACAGATAACAACTTGAACATTATGAAATGGTAAGTTTTCTATTTGAGATATTCTTGCATGTCCTGCATACTGATGAAACTGCTGACATTAGCTGGTCTGAAGCCCTGCAAGGAGCTGACCAAAGAACGCAGTTTACACATTCTGATAATTTTATCTCCCTTACCCCAACCAATCAATGATCTCAATTCTCCAGCCCTTCATTATCCATGAACCCCTTTAAAAACTCCAGCTAAAAACTCCTTGGGGAGATGGATTTGAGGGTCTTCTCCCATCTCTTTGCTTGGTGCCCCTGTGACCATTAAACTCTTCCTCTGCTGCAAACTCTGCTGGGTTAGTATAATTGGTCTGTTACTGCATAGCAGACATATGAACTTGTTGATCCTATAAGAAATTATGGCAAGCCTAGTCAGGAGCAGTTTGTGGGCATTTGCCTAAGGCTCAGTGTTCTGTCATTATTGGGATGGACCCAGGGACAATCCCAAATGGCCACTTAGCTCCAGTGAACTAGAGACTGTCTCTGCTGCCTTGCCTATCAATGGGGCAGTGCCAATCTTTGGCACATAAGTCACTTGTGCATAGAAACAGTTTCTGGTTTTGAAAAACATTGTTGGTAAGTTTTATTTGTGCAACTGGCACCCCCTTTGTCTTCTCCCTGTTTCCTGGCCTCCTTGGATGTCTTGTGGCCTCTCCTGAGGTCTTGTGAACTTCTTGGATGTTCTGATGTCTTGTGTCTCTTCTGATGTCTTGTGGCCTCCTTGGAGGTCTTGTGGATTCTCCTGGGTTTTTGACGACCCTCTTTAGTAATAGGAAGGGCCTCGTTTGAGGGAATTTCTCTTAAATTAAAAGGATTAAAAAGGGCAGTGCTTGCGAGAAATATTCTTGATTTCTGAAGTTTGGAAATGAGTTTGGAAGTCTTTTTGTTTGTCTTTGTCTTGTTATGTATGTTTGTATGTGAAAGAGATCCCTGAAAGAACTGGTAGTGAAAACTCAGCAGGCCTAACTCAGGGTTACCATCCACTTTTCCACTTTGCCTCAAAACCACCTGCTGAACTCCTGGTTGGAGGTCATTCCCCACCGACCTTGAGTAGGTCAAAGGTGCCAAGGGCTAGCCGAGGCAAATGTGAGCCTTGCTAGGTCACCCTTGGGCACTAAGTAGAGTGATTAGTGTGTACATTTTGTTGTGCATGCATTATTTAGGCCAGAATAAAAAATGTTGATTTGGTTTCTCCAAGCAGCCCACTGGGCTTTATCTTGAAAAATTGGGAAGACAAGAGATATCTTTATTAGGTAGTGCAATAGGTAACTTACCCACTAAGGGCAAGAACTCCTGTGAAAAAAACTATGGGAAAGTGCAAAGTCATGCCAGGTTTTCTAGGATTCCAGATGGTTGTATACCATGGCTCAGTCTTGTGCATTTTGAAATTGATGGGCAAATTACAGTAAAGTAAAATTCAGAGCTCAGAGTTTATCTGAAAACAAAGAATTAAAAGTTCTCTGTCTGTCTTTATTTTCTTTTCTGCCTGCTTTGTACCTTTTATAAACCATTGAGTTTGTATTGCTATCTCATGACTAGAATTTCAAAGCAAAACCTATAGTATCTTTGTATGTGTCTGTATGTGCATTTAGATAAATTTATATGTATGCTCATGTAATGTGTTATATATCATGTCCATATGGCACTAAACTGGCTTATAATTAAAAGAACACTCATAAAGTTCAAATATTTTTCAAGTTCATGTGACTTAAATCTTTAATTAAAAAGCTGGCTTTAAAATTATTGATAAAATAAAAATAGAAATGTCTACAGAATTGTAAGCATATATTTTTGTCTGGGCTTACTGATGATTTTATATGTGCCTCTTCTAGACATTTTAAGGTATCAGATTTTGGCACAACGGTTATAAGACTATAAACCCATCCAAAAACAGAATGGTCTTTGTCGGTGTAATTTTTTGACAAATAAGACTAATTTAATGATTTTGTTCAATGAAAACAGCTAAATCATCTAAGTTATCGGCAAAAATACTCATAAGTTTAAGTTTCTTACTTAGGCTAACTAACACAGGCTATAAAAATGTCAAACAAATAACTTTAAATGACTAGCTTTGTCTAATATCTCAGTTTTCATAACTAATCTAGATAAACTGTTAAAAATAAATGAGTAAATATGAATGGGCTAAGTACTTAAAGGTAAACTTTTTGTTTGCTTAAAATCTTAAAATTATTTTGAATGCTTGTTAGATATCTGGGTAATTTTCAGTTAAGAAACAGTTATGATATAGGGAAACAAGTTTCTAAACATTGTTAAATCATTTCAACTATAAAATACTAACATCTAACAAACAGTTCAGGATTTCTTGCTTCCTAGGTTTTCACTAAAACTTAAGGTTACCTGAAATAAGATTTCTAGTAAATATATAGTTCTGCATGTAAAACATGTCAAAAAAAGATGTGTTTCTCATGAGAAAAAAAGTTAAAAAGATATAAAGTTGGGTTTTTATTAAGAAAAAGAATAATTTTGTCTAATTCAGAAGTTATCTGAAGATTGATTCAAATTATGAACTTGAAAAGATTATGAAACAAGGTAAAAAGGCCAGTAAGTAGGGGAGAAAGATGTAAAAACAATTACAAATATAAAAATATATTTTTCATAAGGAGGGTTATAAAAAGAAAGATAATACTTTTATATGAAAAAAATTTTGTATGATACATTTTTGTTCTAAAATAAAATGACCCATTATTTAGAAAAAGAACAGCTCCGGTCTCCAGCTCCCAGCCCCAGCGACACAGAAGACTGGTGATTTCTGCATTTCTGCTTGAGGTACCCGTTTCATCTCACTAGGGAGTGCCTCGGTGAAGTGCACTGTGCGTGAGCCGAAGCAGGGCGAGGCATTGCCTCACTCGGGAAGCGCAAGGGGTCAGGGAGTTCCCTTTCCTAGTCAAAGAAAGGGGAAACAGACGGCACCTGGAATATCGGGTCAGTCCCATCCTAATACTGCGCTTTTCCAACGGGCCTGGAAAACGGCACACTAGGAGATTGTGTCCCGCACCTGGCTCGGAGGGTCCTATGCCCACGGAGTCTCGCTGATTGCTAGCACAGCAGTCTGAGATCAAGCTGCAAGGCGGCAGCGAGGCTGGGGGAGGGGCGCCCGCCATTGCCCAGGCTTGCTTAGGTAAACAAAGCAGCCAGGAAGCTCGAACTGGGTGGAGCCCACCACAGCTCAAGGAGGCCTGCCTGCCTCTGTAGGCTCCACCTCTGGGGGCAGGGCACAGACAAACAAAAACTCAGCAAGAACCTCCACAGACTTAAATGTCCCTGTCTGACTGACAGCTTTGAAGA